>NW_004524644.1:5357277-5368566 GCF_000260255.1 Octodon degus | reverse complement strand
CTGGCTGCAACACTCTTCAAAGAGACTTGAATGAAGAGCAGTAGCAATATTGCCATCTCTCCCCTAAAAGGACAACTGGGAATGAAGATCCAATTGGAACGTGTGCATATCGATGGCAGCCTTCCTTTGAAAACATGTAAATCTCTAAGTGGTTTTTCATGCTCTTGTTAATATTTTGTAAGCTAATAAACTTTTGATTAAAGGAAAAAAAAAAAATACTGGGCAAAGAAGCATCAAGCTAGGCTCCTGTCAGCCACCTGGCCAGAGAAACAGTTGATACTCTACAGAGCACGCTGTTACTAAGCTATCCTGTTTGATAAGTTGGTGTATTAAATGCATTTTTATTTTTACTTCATTGTTTGAGACAGGGTCTCATGATGTAGTTCAGACTGGCCTTCAGTATATCCCAAGAGGGTCTTGAACTCTCTGAGGTCTCCTGCCTGAGCCTCCTCAGTAACTAGGATTATAGACATGCACTACCACACCCAGCTCCTCTGGCTAGCTACTTTCATTTTTTTTGTTGTGGTGGTTTTGTGTGGGTTTTTTGAGATATGGTCTTGCAGTATAGACAAGGCTGGTCTCGAACTCACAATGTAGTCAAACTTGTGATCCTCCTGTCTCAGCCTGCCTAGTGCTAGGATTACAGGCATGCCACCCCTGGATAGCTTTTTACATTGTTCTTTTTCAGTAGCTGGGATTACGGGCATGTATACCATACCCAGTCCTTCTGGATAGCTTTTCGTTCTGTTCTATTCTCTTAATCTTTCCTTTTTATGTTACGTGCCTTAATTTTTTGATAATTTTAAGGAAACTTGCCATAGTTATTTAATATGCTTCTTGGGATATCAGTTCTATGTATGTGTCCTCCATGGTGGTTTTATTTCTTCATGTAATTTTTCTTATGACTATCTTCAGCAGTTACTACTTTTTTGTTTATTGGGTTATTTACTGTAATATTCTATGAGCCATAGGTATATAAGTGTTCTTGTACAGTAGTTGGGGTATGTTTGAAAATTAAAGTATGTAAGTTTAAAGCTAAGTTTTATTAGGTAATACATGCTCAGGATAGAAAGTAAGAAAGGCTGTGCAATGAGTAAGTCTGCTTTCTGCAGGCACCACGCAAGAGATTGATCTGAGTGTTCAGAAGCTGTTCTGTGGAGGTACAAGCATATGGATATGAGCCCTATTGCATCCATTAATTACAATGTGCTAGACGTAGACATACCTTTAGCAATACTTGAACATCCTGAGAACCTTTCATATCTGTGTAGCCAACTATCTTATTAACAGTTCACAGTTAATGAATGTTTAAGTTGCTTCTAATTTATTATTACATGGTGCTGTAATATTCATGTATGTGTAATTCACATGTGAGTAAAATTATACTTCTAAATTCCAAGAAATTAAAGTTACTGAGGCTGGTGATACAGGCATTTTAAATTTGGGTACTTCAGTTTTCCTCTGGAGAGCTTGGACTAGTGTATTCTTTGTGAAAATGGCTAGTTGCCCTCCTGGGGAAAATGTGATGCGTATTTCTTGGTCTTTGTCAGGTTGAGGTTGAAGTGGTAATTCAAAGTTGATGTGTTGTACATTTTTCTTTTCCTGAGTGAAATTGGGCATCTTTTCAAAAACTTTGAGTCACATGTATTTTTTTCTACAAATTACTTCTATATCCCTTGCTACTATATTTTTATTTATTTATTTATTATTTGGTACAGGACCTCGCTACACAGTGTGGACTCATAGTGATCCTCTTGTCTCAGTCTCCCTGGTGCCGGGAGTACAGGTGTGCACCCTGATGCTTGGCTTCAGTGGCCAGCTCAGTGTGGGGCCGGTACAGCATGCTGTATCGGGGATTGAACCTGGGTTCTTGTGCTTGCCAGGCAGGCACTTAGGCTGTGAGCTATTTCCCAGTCCCTTGCTACAATATTTTAATCATGGTGTTAATCTACCCAGCTTTTGCTACAAATACTTTTTCTTATTCTTATTTATGGTGTTTTTAAAAGCACGCACACTTGTGGATTTATATATTCAAATTTATCCTTTCCTTTATGCCTGGCAAATTGTTTCATATTTAAGGGCTTTTTTCACCTAAAAGTTATTTTTTATTAGTTTATTTTTTTTGGTGGAACCAGGGATTGAATTTAGGTCCTCTTGCCTGTTCTACTGAGCTATCTCCCTGGCTCCAAATGGCAGGGTTTTTGTTTTGTTTTGTTTTGTTTTGTATTTTAGGGAAGGGTCTACAGAGTGTTCAGGGTCTCACTACCAGATCAGACTCGTAGTGATCCGCCTGTTTACAGGTTCCCAATAGCTGGGATTACAGACGCAAGCCACCGTGCCCAGTCTCAATTACCTTCTCAGTGTGCCCCAGGGGTGAGGCTGGCACCAGCCCCAGCCCCTGCAACCTGCTTGCAGGAGCTTTAATCCACTAAGCTATTTGGCCAGCCCCTATTTTTAAAAATCTCATTTCTTTTTTTTTTGGAGACAGGGTCTTGCTGTATAGTTCAGGCTGGCCTTGAGCTCACTTTGTAGCCCAGCCTGGTCTTGAACTTGCAATAATCCTCCTGCCTCAGCCTCCCAAGTCAAATGCTGAGATTGTAGGTGTTTTTATAGGTCAGACTATGCCGGCCGAAGAGTTTTTGTGTTGTAGTTTGGTTTGGTTTGGTTTCTTTTGAGACAGGATCTTATTATGTAGTTGAGTCTATCATTGAACTTACTATGTAGCCCAGTCTGACGAGGCAATCCTGCCTCAGCCTTCCAAGTGCTGGGATTACAAGCATCCACTACCAGATCTGGCTGGGCCTAGAATTTTAACTTGCTTTCTTTTCTCCATCTTGTCCATGAGGCCTGAAGCCAAGGCCCTGAGCTCAATCCACAATGTTCCTGATCACTTTCTGGTCTGACTGCAGAAACAAGTTTAGGTTTTCAGTTACTTGTAGAATCATTGTGTTGAAGCGATATAGTTTGGGCTTGATTTAAGGCATATGAAATATTTCCCTGTTTTCTGTGTGAGAAATATAAGGACTATGAAAATCAAAGCTTGCCCAGTATCACCAGGGTAGATCCTCCAGAATGCAAGCATCTTGTCTGAGAAGTAGCCTTTCAGCTTTACCATGTTATCTTGAATAGTCTGGGGGCTTGGGAGCCTAAGTACTTTTTAAATGTGTTTATTAATTTAGCTTAATCACTTTATATATTCCCTCATTTGTTCCTGAACCCATCATAATCTTTTTTTGAAATAATTGTCAAGTGTTATTACTCAAAAAAAAAACTTGTCAAAACACCAGAAAACAGGCTGGCAAGGTAGCTCAGTGAACTAAGTGACTGCTTAGGCAAGCTCAGGGACAAGGGTTCAATCCCTGACTCTACATGCCAAGTTGGCCCCACTCCCAGGCACACTGAGCTGGCCACCTAGACTGGGCATGCTGGTGCACACTTGTAATCCCAGCGCCCGGGAAGCTCAGACCAGGAGGATCAGTATGAGTCCGAGCTGTGTAGTGAGACCCTGCAACAACTAAATACATAAAAAATAAAGTTTAAGAACACCAGAAAACTGGACTGTTTATAAACTTCAATGAACTAAAAGTTGGTTTTCAAGAGCTGTGGTTTGAAGTCATGAAAATAGCTAAAATATTTGTTGTGGAATATTCTCTTTCTGAACTTTTTATTCTTTCAAGAAATATTTCTCCTCTATATAATTGATAGTATTGTAATTTCAGAATTATCTATTATGAATTTTATTTACTTCTAGGCATTTTATGTTTATTAAATTACTAAAGTACTTCTTTTGCTGGGTGTGGCAGTGCATGCCTATAATCCCAGCGCATGGGAGGCTGAAGCAGGAGGATCATGAGTTGGAGGCTAGCCTGAACTGCATAGTGAAACCCTGTCTCAGAAAGACAAAGGAACAAAACAAAAAAACCCTGCACTGTTTTCTAGCAAGCATATGTTTTGCCATTCTAGAATATGCCCACCCCATTCTCTGTGATTGTAATAAAATAAGCAGTTTTAGGATACACTTAGTTACTAAGTGTATTGGTTTTCTTCTTTGTAATTTTGAAATTTAAGTTGGCTCTAAAAGCTCCTGAAGCCTTCTAACAATAGGCTCAAGGAAAGCAAATATGCAAGAGTATTAAGTTTTAGTACAGTATATTTACTAAAAATGTAAAGGTTATCCTATAGAAATTAACTTGATTAGACCACTGACTCATTTAGACATAAATATGGAAGGCCCCCCTCAACCTAACAGTGGTCTAACCTAATGATTTTTTGACAAAAAATGATACAATATGTATCATTTTGATATAGTTAACTTTCTATTTTAAATTTTATCCTTTAAAAAAAAGTTTATCTTTAAAATTATGTTCTGGAATATTTGCTATGTGTGTACACTTAAGACAACCTGCTTTCAGTAACTAATGTTGTTTATTTTTGTAGCAGGAATTTTTTTGAAACTTTTATTGGCATTATATTTTAGTTAGATAAAGCAGTAGTACATAATTCCCTTAATTATCGTTAGATTATAGATGTTTCTCAATTTATGTTGGGGTCACTTCCAGAAACTTACATCATTAAGTTGAAAATGCATTTAATATATCCAATTTACCGAATACCTCAGCTTAGCCCAGACTACCCAAAATTTGTCCAGAACCTAGATGAACCTGTGCCAGGACGGTCACCTTATGTAAGGCATATGTTATACTGAAGTGTTAAATATCTCATGTAATTTATTGAGTACTTTATCAGAAAATCACTACCAATATCATATATGAGGTATGATTGAAAAATAGGCTGAAAGCTTTACATTTTATTGCAGTTATAGATACATTGCCATTAACCTGCCCCCCGGGGAGGGGGGAACCCAAAAAACCGAAAGCTTCCTCTTCAAACACACAGTTCATCATTCTTGCCACTTTCTGGAGCAGCTCTGGAAGTCCTCTTTGAAGTTTTTCTGCTGTGCTCTCCTGACTGCCTTGATTGATGTCTTAAACAGATTCAAAATATTTATCTTTCATGGTCATTTTGACTTTGCGGAAGACCAAGTGCCAGCTGTAAAATAACATTATATTCTGTAATATGTTTGTGAGCCTGGCTTTCCTTGCCATGGGTGGCACTAAGCAGCAGCATTCACCTGTGTGTTTATCATGCCTCCTGAAGACATTCATGAAAGAGGACTTTCAGAGCTGCAGCAGAAAGTGGCAGGAGAGTGAGGTCAGTGTTTGCAGTGAGGGGGAGTGTTGGAAGAGAATTTGTGACAGTGTATCTTTTACTGTAATAAATACTTTTAACTTAAAAATTCCCTTTATGTATTGATGACCCCTCCTACACTGGAAGGTGAGCCTTTTCTCCCCCACATGGCTGCCTGACTGTCACTGCCTGGAATCAGCACCTATCATTAGTCCCAACAGAAGGTCACAGTTGAAGTATAATTTTATAAAGTCAAAAAATCATTAGAAACAAACAAAAAAAAAAACATTAGGTCAGACCACTGTTAGGTTGAGGGGGGGCCTTCCATATTTATGTCTAAATGAGTCAGTGGTCGAACCAAGTTAATTTCTATCGGATAACCTTTACATTTTTAGTAAATATACTGTACTAAAACTTAATACTCTTGCATATTTGCTTTCCTTGGGTAGGTCTTTGTTTAAGTTTTGTAGATAGCTAAGTGTCAAAATATTTGAATTGGGACTTGAATAAGAAGGTAATGGACTGGGGAGGAATTGCTGATTCCCCTAATGTGCTTCTGGTTGTATTGTGAATTCAGGGGAGTAACCGTTTATTAGACTGCAGATTCTCCCTTTCTCAGAGAAACCTGTCCAGGTTTAACTGTAGTTCTTAATTTTATTGTTAAGCTTGTTAATGATCTTAGAAGAAAAAGTAGAGAAAACTACTGCCACAAACACCTTTTCAGAAGTTTATGCTTCCTGAGGAAAATTATGAACACACAGCAAAAGCAATACAGTTTTTTTTAGAGTAGGGGAATATTCATCCTTTTCTTGTCAAGAGTTAACACTTTGTGTAGAACTTGGCTTGGATTATTAATTGTTGGCTTGGGTTTCTCTTACTAAGTCATCTATCTAAAATCAGAAAAAGAGAACATGAAGTTTGTTTTTATATTCCTTCAAGGTTCAGTTTTCCTTAGGGAAGCTGGCAGAGAATGTACGAGCAAATGCATTAGTATATATTAATATATTCAGAAATTGAGGATTTTCTGATTGCTGTTTTTATTCATTTAATTTCTATTCATTTAATTTTTGTGGTGCTGATGTTTGCTGTTTTTGCAGTGGTCTTTGACTTTTTCTCTCTCTGTCATTTAAATGTTTTATGGTTTATACTCTGAGGTACCTGACTTAGGTTAACATTTCCAGGACACAGAAGCACATAATATAATAATGCCAGGAGTAGCTGGCTTTGTTAGTTTTCTTTAATTTTAACTTAAGTATTCTAAAATTTCATTGCCCTGAAATTTGGTGATTAGCAAGTGCTCCAGTTTCCACGATTGTCATTCCATCTTTGGGTTTGTGGGTCTTGGGTGTTTTCTTAAGATATAGTGCATGGAGTAGAAAAATAGAAATAGTACTTCCAGTTCTGTCAGTACATTTAGGTAGATTACTGAATGTCTTGACTACTGTTTTTTTCATTTGCCACATGAGGAAGATGACAAAAATCTGTCTTTTCTACTTTGTGCAGTTCTAAATAAGAGAGGAAAATGAGATTGCTGGAAATTTTTTAAAATATAGAAACTAGCCAATTCCAGGTATGGCAGCATATACCTGTAACTCTGGTACTTGATGGCTGATGTTTGAGTTTGAGATCACCTGGACTATACTGCAAAATCCTGACTAAAAAACTACCATTTTCAACATTTATAAGTTGTTATGGCCATGATCAGTTTTATGCTTTTTGTGTTTTTCACTTTGTAGACTTTGGTACAATCAGCTTTAAGAACCTCTGTATAGTATTCATGGATAATTTTTGCCTGTTTCTCTACTTATTTATTACAAAATACTGTATTCTAACAAGCTTTCTTATTGACCACTCCTCTGTTCATGACTGGCTTTAAGATTGTTTTCTCTCAATTACCTTTGTCATTATGTCTGTCTTACTCAAAAGAAATGTTCTTTTGTAAAACACTTACTTTGGAAATCCTATTTATTAGCATTTAAGTCTTTTTAAAAAACACTTGATAAAACTACTTGGTCTATTCTGCAGCCAGAGAAAATTAACTCTTTCAAAAGATTTTTCTTATAAAAATAATTTTCAGATAGTTAGAACTTACCAGATATATGTATTTCCATTCCCTAGAAATGTTGCCACTGTTAAAAACTTAATCTTATTCTTATGTTTTGATTTTTTATTTTTTTAGTACCGAGAATGGAACTCGCAACCTTGAACTTACCAGGCAAACAGTGTGCTGCTAAGCTATTTCCCTGGCCCTACTTGATTTTATTCTTTCTGATAGCTTGCTTGCTTGCTTACTTGCTTTTCTTTTGAGTAAATGAACATATAAAATAAGCATACATGTGTTTTTTCACTTCAGAGTAAGCAATACTATAGATTCTTCTGGTTGCTTTTTTCAGGTGATAAATTCAGTACCTTTAATATCAGTGTATGCAGAGTTACTTCATTCTGATAGTGTTTCATTAAACTAATACACTGCATTTAACCAAAATTTTTGTTTTCCTTTTTTTGGTACCAGGGATTGAACTTAGGACATACACTGCCAGGCAGGTGCTTAAGCCACTGAGCTATCTCACTGGCTATTCAGAATTCCTTTTTTTTTTTTTTTTTTTTTTTTTTTTTTTGCGGAACCAGGGATTGAACTCAGGTCCTTGCACTTGCCAGCAAGGCGCTTATTCCACTGAGCCATCTCCCCAGCCCCAGAATTCTTGATGTAGAAAGATTTGTTCTTTCATTTTGTTGCTTTAATTATCCGTTTTAAACAACTGAAGTATATTTTATTCTGTTTGGGTGGAGGTTTTGCTTTTGTGAGTGAATCTGTTTACGAATCAGAATCTTGTTTCTCCTTTTTTGGAATTTCAGGTAATTTATTTGGAAGAAATCTGTTGTGCTCCTTCATGTTGAGACACTATGCTAGGCATTGAGGCTACAGATGAATGTCACAGCTGCTCTCAAGGACAGACTTGAGGAGTGTTTCACTTCCGTCAACACACTAGTCATGCCATTCCTCCCCTGAGAGGGTGGGACCTAGCTTCTGGACAAAATGCCAGTCATTGTTTAATGTGTTACTTCAGGACTATTCTTACACCTTACTTCTGCTTCCCAATAGTCACAACAGTTGCATGTTCTTGAATGACGCGCGCGCGCGCGTGTGTGTGTGTGTGTGTGTGTGTGTGTGTATTACTGCTCTGATGGTATTTATTTTTAAAACAGGTTATATTTTTGACAGCATTTGGGAAAAATTTGTTGAATGTGTATACACATTCTGGACATTGAACACAGTCACTGTGGCTACAAATATGATATGGCCCTGTTGTCACAGTTATAACCTACAGAGGACAGGAGAAGAAGAAAATGTAGACCCACAGCTCACCTGAATCTTTATGTAGTACATGTCTGGTATATAGTCCCTTATAGGTTTTTTGTGTGGGGTTGTTTTGTTTTGTTTTGTTTTTCTGTCTTTTTGAGGCAGGGTCTCATGCTGTGCAGTTCAGGCTGGCCTTGAGCTCACTTTGTAACCCAGGCTGGACTCAGACTTGCAACGAACCTCCTGCCTCAGCCTCCTGAATGCTGAGCTTGTAGGTATGCACCACCATGTCTGGCAGTCTGCTAGTTTGGGGCGCCACTATTAATTAACAACACTTTCTTTTTAAGTATCATTTCTTTTTAAGAAAGCTGGTTCCTAAACCAGGTTTTTTGAGTTTCCTCTTTGCCATAACTACCTCACAGTCTTTATGTTGGATATAGGTTCTGGAGTATTTGAAATAGTTGAAATTTAAAGATTCTAGTGAAAAGCTTTACTTTTATCAAAGATTTCTCTAATCATATTATTTTCTTGTCTAATACCTATGTAAATTTTGAAATTAAGACTTTGTACCAAATAGCATTTATGGTTAGGATTTTTAAATTTGGATACTGTAAGCAGTCTAATTTTTTTTTTTTTTTTCATTTTTACAGCGGGGCCATACGGAATATTTGCTGGAAGAGATGCCTCCAGAGGACTCGCGACATTTTGCCTTGATAAGGATGCACTTAGAGATGAGTATGATGACCTCTCAGATTTGAATGCAGTACAGATGGAGAGTGTTCGAGAATGGGAAATGCAGTTTAAAGGTACTTGCATTTTGTTGGTTCTTGAGAAAATAAACTTATGTTCAGAGGAGACACATGCTATCCCACATGCTGGAGCTTACGGGTGTCATGTTTTATTGGCATCGTTATTAGATGGTAGTTTAAACATAGCTAAATGTTAATGTGATTATTGTAATAATTATTTGGAAACTATGTTAAACTTCTTATAAGATATGTCTAAAACATTATACTTTTGGTCTTTTTTGTTTTTAAAAGTATGACCTGTATTCAAAATGAATTGGTGGGGGGCTGTTTAGAGCCATGACACTGAGTACCACCAGAAAAAAGTGATGTTGATACTGTAATTAAATTTATTCCAGAATGACTTTATTGGTTTTGCTATCCAACAGTTAAGAAATATTCTTCCCGATTATACTTTCGTGACACTGGTTTTTACTACCTGTGTGACACTGACCTATTTATGTGAGCCCTAAAGCCCTCGGAACACCTACTTCAGCTTCCTGGCATGTGTGCTGGTTGAATTGTGTGACTTAGTCCTTTTAGCTCATCCTCCTGGCAGCTGATTCAGTCTCCCTAAGTTTAGTTCACTTATCCTAGGTTTCAATTCCTGACCAAGAAACAAACATATTGTTACCTACAAACTTCTAAATTAAACAGAAAAGGCAAAAGAGTTAGAAAGGGGAAAATAATGTGCTGGAAGACACATGCAGGCCTCTGTCACAGGGTGGCCACTGGCAGATGAGTTTCCATCCTACACTTGGTTTACTTTCTTGAGGGTCCCTGCTGCCCGTCACACGTCCTAAGAGCACCTCACTTGGCTCCACTTGCTGTACGGCTCTTTACCTCCTGCAGGCTTCCACAGCCTTCTTTAGCTCCATGGGAGTCACCATTCCTTTTTTCATGGTCTGTACTGTAAAATATTAGTCCTAAGTTTTGTGCATACCTTTTCCATGCAAAATCTATTTTAAAAATTGTTATGTATAGGTGTAGATTCTCTATGCTGAATAAAAGTGGAAAAGGAAAAAAAAAAAAACATAGAAATTCTCAACATTGCCCACTCATTTCTTCAATTCTAATAGTTGGGGCTATTGAAAATTAAAGAACTGTTCTGAGAGTCACAAAGCACATTAGCCTAGCTTCACTATCTCCAGGCCTAATCTAAGAGCTGGAGATGGGCAGCTTGAAGGTAGATTCCACCCACATGTATTTTTAAAAAGATTTTGAAGTGATCTGGATGTGGTGGCGCACAGGGAAATAGTAGCAACTCCTTTTTTTCATTATTGTGTTGTGTTTAAAGATTCAGGTTCTCAGTCAGGCATGGTGGTACACACCTGTGATCCCAGTACTCTGGAGGCCAAGGTAGGAGGATCCTTGCAAGTTCAGAGACCAGCTGGGGTACAAAGTGATGTCAAAACCAGCCTGAACTGCACAGCCAGACACGGTCTCAAAAAGCCAAAAAAAAAAAAAAATTCCAAGTTATTCCGTGCAGTGTCTGACTGAGAGCTACTGATATGAACACTGCCCTGCAAAGAATAATTCCCACGCATTATTAGTTTCCTAACACTCTTGCTCAAACTTCACGTGTAAAAAGATCAGCCATGGTGAATCATTAGGAAAGATTTAGCTGTTCTGTATGTTTCTAAAAGCACCAAGTGCCTGCTTTTCAAAAACCCTGTAGTGGAATAGTGAAACAACTTTGACTGGTGATTTTCTTTTGCTGTATCTTTCAGAGAAATACGATTATGTAGGCAGACTCCTAAAACCTGGAGAAGAACCTTCAGAATATACAGATGAAGAAGACACCAAGGATCACAATAAACAGGATTGAACTTTGTAAACAACCAAAGTCAGGGGCCTTCAGAACTGCAGTTCTTACTCCCTTTCACAGAATGTCCAGTGTCTTGTTTTCACCTGCTGCGAAAAATATTCGACCGATTGTATACAAGACGAGTCTCATCGTGAAGATTTGAATACTAGACATTATGTATGCTGCCAAACTCATTTGTTGCAGTTGTT
>NW_004524644.1:5340034-5356461 GCF_000260255.1 Octodon degus | reverse complement strand
TGGAAATCAGATGAACAGTTCTTATCCCCTTACAGAAGCTGCCTAATTTAGGAGTCTGATGCTCACATCTCACGGGTGTGGGAGTGTGGGGCCTCGGTGTGGATGTGTGTGGGTGTGTCTGGATGTGTGTGAGTGCCTTGGAAGGGACTCTTTCTGCAGATACTGTAAATATGAGTACCATTTTAATAAAGCATGTATAATAAACCAAAATAAGCTTGAGTTGGATTTTATATGCATAACTGTAAGCCAGTGCATTATGACACGGTAATAAGATTGTCCATTTGATTCCAGATGAGGGGAGCTCTTGGGAAGGAGAAGCAGGCGCTGGTTAATGAGCTGTACGCAGTGTAGCTTCAGGAGGAAATTCCACTTTTGTGGAACATTCTTAAGCAATCTGAGATTATTCAGGTATTGATATAGAAAAGTGTACATATTTTCACTTTATATTTTGATGCCAACTGATTATATTAGAAGTAATAGCACTCCAGGCAATAGTTATGAAATGCAATACAATACAGGATATTGTACTGATAAATACTAAATTCTTCCCTTATTTGGCTAAAGAAGATCCTTACTAAAATTTCTATATATGTTAATCATAGGACTTTGTCATGATCATATAAGTTCTTGATTGAAGACAAATCACACCAAAACAATTTTATTTAAGTCATCAGTTTAAAGACTTCTGTTTAATAGATATATGCAAAAGCCATCAAAAGGGGAACTTTGAACTGCAACCATAAGCTAAAATGTATAAAATACTACATTCTATTTAATCTTGTAACATTTTGTGGAAAATAGTCTTTGGTCAAATCTTGGCTGAAGAGTGGTTATGAGGACTTAAAATTTGGGAAATGCTTTGTGTTTTTGTGTATTTTCTAAAAAAGTTTGTTAAAGTACATGTCCTCTGTAAACCAGTATGTGTGTGTGTATGTGTGTGTGTGTGTGTGTGTGTATACACACACATATATACATATATATGAATATATATATGAATATTTGAGCCTATAGTTCAATAATAAACCTGCACTTGTGAATAGAGAAGCCCTAAGTATTCATATGGTAAAAATGATGGTCTGTTATGAGAAGTGGGTAATTTTGTGTTTTGGACTTTAAATAAACTGTGTTCTGTAGATAATCACTGAACTCCAGTGAATGTTTCCATTCCCAGGTGGCTTGGCCAGCTGTCTGTCAGTGAGGGACCAGTAGCCATGGTGTATTGTTGCTGTTGCATTCCCCCTTAGCCAGTATTTTTCAAATCTGCCTGATTATTTCTGGTCACTTGAGAGGTGTTTGTGGTATAGATTCTTGTCCTCTGGCTCAGGCCTACCTGCCACCTTTGGAGGCAGAATCTTTGTGAGAGGCATCCCAGATACTCCTCAGGATTAGACATACTTGAGAACTGCTGTCATACTGAGATTTTCAAGTTACTTCCTATTTGCTAAGCAACTGCAGTAGAACTTGCTCATAGATAACCGCTGATCCCCTTATTTTTTATTTAATTTTATTTATTTTGCCTTTTTGAGACGGTCTCACTATGCCGTTCAGGTTGGCCTTGAGCTCACTGGGTCGCCCAGGCTGGCCTTGAACTCACAATGATCCTTCTGTCTCCATCTCCTGAGTGGTAGGATTACAGGCGTGTGCCACTACACCTGCCCTGATGCCCTACAATTGATTTTGTATTGTTTCCTAAACTTCCTTAGCAATCTGAATGAAGATTTCAAGTAAAACCTAATTCATGGCTTTAAAAAAAATAGCAAATTTTAATAGATTTTTATCTTTTGCTGGGCTCTCCATACTGCCTTTTATCCCTAAATAAAAGCTCTACTGTATATAGTAGTCAATTTGTGTATTAACATGGATCCATTCAGGTGCAGATAACCATGGCTATATCTTTTTACATTGTCCTGATGGTATTTCCGCCAGCCTTTCTGACATCTGCAGTCTGACAGTACACCCACCGCTACCTACGTCCAAGAAACCTAAATTTAATATGTTGAGTTAGCACTACAGGACTTGTCTTCTCTGGAAAATGTGGCTTTTGGATCACTTGGTATCCAGGATTCCACCTTAACCTCTCCTCATGGCTAAGTGCAGCCTAGCTAGTTGCTAGGATGGGGTCATGGACATGCTGACGCTCGGACTTCACAGAGCTGTTACAGGTAGGAGTAAATTGGTGATACTGTAATAAAATTTCCTTTGAGCATTTTGAAAATAAAAGTCAAGACTATTCCAGTGATAATGAATTACAGTTCTTGGGCCAGGGAGATAGCTCAGTAGAATAAGCGCTTGCTTGCCTGGCAAGTGCAAGGCCCTGAGTTCAATCCCTGGTACCAAAAAAAAAAAAAAGAAAAAAGAATTACAGTTCTCTCTAACAAAAGTAGCAAAATCCTGAAGATAGCTTCTGAGAATGTGAGTTCCATTTTGAGCCACACCTGGGCAACTTAGAAACATGGCACAACTGACCTGTCTCAAAAAAATTGTTAGGGGGCTGAGAATGTAGCTCAGTAGGAAGGCCCTGGGTTCAGTCCCCACAATAAGAAAAAAGTGGTAGATAGCCTATGAGCACTCGTTTATTCTCGAGATTTCTTTTAAAAAAAAGATTTCTCTTGGTTATAGCCTAACAGGACCCAACTAACCCTCATGCAGCCTGGTGTAAGGAGCCCCATATTATAGGCATATGCTTTTAAATGCTGTGAAGTATGGTTTTCATAGCTGTGTAATACTGCTAAGTAAAATTTTTAGTGAAAATACAGGCAATATGTGGTATGACTTAAGTTTGTTAAAAGATTTTTAAAAACCTAAGGGAGAACAAATTTAAAGATAGATCCACATATGCTTTGGTTGGTTGTAAAAACAATATATGCCCATTATAAAAAAGATGAGTAAGAGATGGCCAAAATTCAAAGTTAAGCAGTTAACATTTTCCAAAACACTTCCTTTCCAATTCTTTTTCTGTATGTAGAGTTCGATTTTTATTTATAATTTATTTATTTATTTATTTATTTATTTGGACTGGGAGTTGAACTCAGGACCTTGTACTTACCAGGCAGATGTTGCGCCACTGAGCCACATCTCCAGCCACTTGTATGTGGAATCAAGAGGATGTTCCCCTATCCAGGGCTTCAGACTGCATACCCATACGGAATTCTGGACATCGCCCTCAACTCCCTGCGAGTGAACGCGCGGACTTCCCTCCAGCCTGTCGTCCTGGCCGGGCGCTGCTCTGCTCGCCTGTCCCTTCCACCCTCCTTCCCGCACTGCACATTCGTGGTCTCTGCTGGGAAGGTTGCTTCCCTGCTTTGAAGGCCTTTGCCCGCTAGTGGCCCTGCTAGCTGACCCCGCGGTCGTTCGTGGGGGCCAGGCTCAGCCTCGGCGCCCAAGGCTGAATTAGGGGCCGCTTCCTCCTTCCCAGATAGAGTTGCATTTGTATCCCTAAATTACTGTTGTGTTGTACTTGTGTCTCCTGCAAAACCAGGGACCAGACTTACTCTCCGTTAGGCCCAATGCACATTTTGTTAAATGGATGTAAACTGAGAGGGTAAACTAACAGGACCGGAGCACACCAACCCTCGTGAGGCTTGCTGTTCATCTGAGCAGTTTCGGTGCTGTCCCAAAAAAAGGTTGAAACTATGAGACTAGGCGATCCCCAGTGCCCTTTCAGTTTCTGAGTCCTAGGGAAGAACTATGCACGCTTATAAATACGAAGGGAAATACGGAGCTGTCCCCGCAGCCGGGGCGGGCCCTGCGCACCTTCAGCGACAGCCTGCAGCCCGGCTGGGGGGCGTGGTCCCCGGCTGCGTTTCTCCCAAGAAAACAGGAGTCGCTCAGACACTCCAGATAGGACTCTGCCCCTCCATCACCCGGGCACTCCTTGCGAGGCCTGGCCCATGCCGTTGCTAATTCAGAAAAAGGCAAGAGAAGAAACATTTAAATTTGATCTTCCTGAAGACAGACTCCAAACCAAAGTATAATGGAAATAGCGCAGCCGGTGGGAAAGAACGCCCTATTCGCGTGGAAAGACCTTTGCCCTTGCAAGAGTAAGAAGCGTGAGAAAGGGAAACAAAAGCCGCCAAGCAAGTCACCTTTCCAGTCAGAAGCGCTGGGGCCGCGGCTCTCAGCCCTGGGTTCGCAGCCTGAGTACACCTGGAAAGAGCTCAGCCTGCAGCGGTCGGCTGCTTTCTGTGGAGCAAGTTTCTCCACTTCACTCAGCCTCGCTTCAGGTGTGCGAAGGGACTGAAGCACTTATGTGTTCGGGGGTGGCATGTAATTTTCTTATTTTAAGTAAGGATACACATAATCAAACCTCTGTTGATTAAATAGATAGTTCTAAAAACTTCACTATCTGGAGCATAACAAAGTACATCTGACTATGTCTTCAAAAGTTATATATTCCAGCAGATTGTTTGTCTTGATATTTAAGACTTTGATGCATTTGGTCTTTAAACAAGTCCAAATATCTTCTTCACTTAATATACGACCTAATGTGGCCACCCAAGCTTTAGGTTTTGAATTCTGAATTATCTTTCAGCCCTGTAATAATATATTTACCAACATGCTTTACATTGTGCCAGATAAAACTGAACCAACTTTTCATCTGCTCTCTGAAATATGATTTTATCAAATGTTGTGAGTCTGACCAAGATGAAAGATAAGATAATCCCTTTGTAATGACTGTGCCAGGGAAGTTAAAGAGGCTAATCTGGTCATTTTGTTCAGAATCACTTTTTAAGATATTTTTAAAGGTTGGGCATGGTGTCTCACATCTATAACTGAGCAACTAGTAACTAGTAAGCAACCAGTGAGTAATGCAGTAACTAGCAATTAGTGAGTTAGTAAGACCCAGTCCCAAAAAATCATTTCATTTTATTTTATTTTTAATTTCAAAAGGGCTGGGGGACTGGCAAGACAGCTCAGAGGACCAAGTGACTGCTTAGGCATGTACAGGGACCAGGGTTTGATTCCCAACACCACATGCCATGCCAGCCTCACCCCCAGGTGCACTGAGCTGGCCACTGAGACTGGGTGTGGTGGTGTACCCTGTAATCCCAGGCCTAGGGAGGCTGAAGGCAGGAGGATCACTGTGAGTCTGAGCTGTGTAGTAGTAAGACCCTGTATTAAATACATTTTTTAAAAAGGAGGAAAAGAAAGATAAAAGGGCTGGGAATGTAACTCAGGCTCTGGGGTTTTTTTGTTTTTGTTTTTGTTTTTTTGAGACAGGGTCATGCTGTACAACTTAGGCTGGCCTTGAGCTCACTTAGCCAAAGCTGATCTTGAATTTGCAAGGATTCTCCTGCCTCAGCCTCCCAAGTGCTGGGATTACAGGTGTGCACCACCACAGCTGGCTCTGGGTTCTGTTCCCTGTATCATATACACAAAAAATTATAAATATAAAATTATTAATAAATACCCCTAAGTACTGTGGAACTGTTCTCTGTGGGGAAAAAAATAAACATTGTAGCTAATGGAATGTTTGAATTAACTTTGCCCCAACTCAAATTCCTAATTCTTTCCACAGATGACCCTAACTTTCAGTGTAGTGTTTATATTTCTGATTTTTTGGTAAGCATTTATATTCTTACAGCTGTACCTGTGGAAATAATTCAGAGGATGAAGTCCAAAATCTGTAAACACACTGCATGGCTTAAACACTGGCTCTCCCGCTCTTTGGCTGTCTGGCTTCGAGCTGGACATAACCTCTCCTTGCCCCAGGGCTCACCTCCATAAAACAGAAAATAATGGTACCCCGTTCATAGGGTTATGTTGAGTCCACCCATGTGAAGCACTTAGAACAGGGTCTGGCACATAATGAGCACTGGAAAGTATCAGTTATTATCATTCCTTCCTGTTTCTAGCATAGATGACAGTACCAGAGACTTTCTTGATAATTTATTTAATTCAACAATGCACTATGGAAATGTTTCCATCGTGTTACAGATTTCCAGCAGCTTTAGTTATTATTTTCCACATAATGATTTCAAACAATTCCTAGAAAAATCTCTGTATTTACTGAAGCAATGTATGACTTCTATATGATTCAATGGAGTAAAGTGTCGGGGTGCTTGGAAGAATGAAAGCATTATGAGAATGTTACTCGTGCTGATGTCCCACTGGGCACGCGGTAGGAAGACCTTGCGATTTTCCAGGACAGACCTGTCACCTCGGCAGTTTCCCTCCGTCTTTGAGTTGCGCTTTCATCTACTAAAGATGGTGACTACCCAAAGAGGCAGAGCAGTCTGGATGCCTCGCCGGTCTGAATGAGGTCACAGGTGTGTTCAGTGGAAGCTGGAGAAGAGCGCCTCATGTGATTAAGCATCAAGTGTGCACGTCGGGTCCCCTTCCTTTCGCAGTTCCCTTGGGAGGCTGTTATGGCTCCTGTCTAGATGTCCCCCAAAGCCTCATGCAGTCACAGGTGGGGCTTCTTCAGAGATGGCTGGATCTTGAGTGTGTGGTACTGGGATTGATTCTTGGCACAATGCCAGGCTCAAGGGCCTGGGGTTAAGGGTGTGAGTGCCACCCGCCCTAAGGGCAGGTAGCCTGGATAAGATACAAGGGACAGAAAGTCTTGTTTGTCACTTGTTGCTTGCTTGTGTATGCTGTCTTCTGCCTGCAGTGAACCGTTTGTCCTGTGCAATGCCCCTGTCCCGTGCCACTCTGCCTTGGAGCCAGCCAGCTATGGATTGAAACTGCTACAAACAACCAAAAATAAAACTTTCCTCCTTTAACTGTGGGTGTCCGATATTTTGTCTCAACAACCAGAGAAAAAGTAACTCAGAGGTGTATCTGCCCTTGAGCCCAAGAAGGATCAGCAGTGGCTGCCACTTGTGTCTGGCTGCTGGCATCCACCCCCGGCCGGGCTGCGGGAGGCCCCCACACCCTGAAAACCACCGGGGGAGAGAAGAGCGCTGGAGAAGAGTGACAGGAGGCGGCTGCTCCGCCCCATGCTGCCTGAGCTGAGCCTTCCGAGCTTCTCTCAGGCCAGCCTCCGCCTGAGACTTGGCACCCAGCAGGTGTTTGCTGGTGAAATAAATAAATAAATCGACTGAACCTTCGTTTGCTCTAGCAGGACAAAGCACAGCTCAGGTTTCTAAAAGCAGAGGAGGAATTCTAGTAGCAACCTAGATATTGTTTAAAACTGGGAGAAACTAAGAGTAGAGAACTGCGCGAGGGGAAAATGTTTTTTCTAGCTGCATCAGGAGGAGGACGCACTCGGAAGGATAAAATCACTTGGAGAGGCAGCGATTCTTTGGCGGGCTCTCTTAGGGCCCTAAAGGACGAGGGCTCCCAGCAAGCGTTGCTGCGGTGGCTTCTGACGCAGCCCAGGCGGTCCCGAGCCTTCGCTGCCCTGGGTCAGTCCCAGAGGCGAAGACCTCCGGAGAGGGGTTCCGACAGGGGAGACGGCCGCCCCTGCCCCTTCCAGGACCTGGGGGGGGGAGGGGTAGAAGGGGGGTAGGAGGATGCCTTTGCATGTACAGAGGCGTCCCGGAAAGGGCCCACAGCACTGCCTCCGCCCTCCCCGACCTCCCTGCAATGGGTTTGAAGAGCTGCTGCCCCCTGCCGCCCCCGTCCCCCTCCCCACCCTCCCAATCTCTGGATCCCTCCTTCCCTTTACAGTACCGCTGTCTCTGCTGCCTTTCGCGGGCCGGTATCATTTCCTGGTGCTCGCGAGCACCTTCCCTCTGCACCCTGGCTCCAGGGTCTGTGTTCTGCTGAACGTAGCTGCCCCTTTGTCGCAGCCACGGTCCAGAAGCTGAAACCGGGTCACCCACCCAGCCCGGTTCCCCCACAACCCGCAGGACTCTCCCCACAGGGCTGCAGCTTCCCAAAAGCACACAATGATGGGGTCTCCCCACTGAGAGATCCCTCAATGAGATACCTCCCTTTTCCCAGAGGACAAACCGTAAGCCTGCAGTTGAGGGTCCCCTCCATCTGACCTCTTCCAGGGCAGCACCTCACTCACCCTGCTGGTCTGGATGCCCCATTCCATCTTCTAGGAACTGTTCTCTGCTAGCTAATGCCTGTTTCTCTTTGCAGGACTGCATGCAAGCACCCCTTCCTACAGCACCCCTGCCCCCACCCCCCACCCCCAGCCTTGCCCTCCTCTCTCTGAGCATGCTGTGCATGGGTGCCTTTCACCTTCCCCAGCTTGCTGAGACCCCTGTGTGAGCACTAGAGATCAGAAGTTAGGTCTTATCTATCTTGTGTTGCTTTGGTCTAAATATTTGTGGCCCCTCCAAAATCCACGTTGATCCCCAACCCAAAACGCAATAGCGCTGCAGAAGGCCCCATCTGGGACCCCATCTGGATGGATCAAGGCGGGAAACAGGAGCTCGGGGCAGCAAGTTTGTGCCTCCATTCTTCCCCGAGGGACACAGCTCTCCTCTCCTTTCTGCCTTTCCAGCCCTTCCGTGGACACCTGGATGGCACTCTTGGAATAACGGGCCTTCACAAGACACTGCACACGCCAGCACCCTGGCCTTGAACTCCCAACCCTGCCAGCTGTGAGAAAGTAGATGTCTGCACAAATCGCTGACTCCTTGTTATTTTGCTATAGCAACATAAACAGACTAAGACAGTACTCTAGCCCCTGAGACAGTGTCTGCTAACAACTGCTAAGGAATAAGTAAGGGATTTAGCTGTATGAAGTGTGTCCTAAAGCAGAATTTATTGCTTGCATTAGCCCAGAAAACACAGCGCAGAAGTTCCTCCGCAGACACATAACCTGACGCGAGGAGCGCGCTGGCTTTCACCAGGGCAAACTCACTTTCCATGCCGAGGTCAGCACCGATCTGTCTAGGGCATTTTGCCACCCACCAGGCCAAACAGTTGGCCTTCGCCAGATGGCCCTGGAGCTCTCTTTCTTCCCAGTCACATGTCCGAGCTGATGCAATTGTGTCCCAGAGGTTATAAGAGAAAAGTTGCTGGCACGCACGTCGACAGAGCCAGGGCCTTGTTTCTGTTTCTGTGGCAAAGGTTTTCACAACAGCAGCCTCATGGAGAAGTGTACACACAGCTTGCCTGCCCAGGCCACAGTGGGAACCAGGTTGAGCTGTGACTCTGAGGAAAACACTGAGCTCTGAGCAACCCACATGCTGCTCAGCACCCTCGCCTGGCGGGCTCAGAGGACAGCAAACATGTCGTACCTTGAGAAAGAAGAGCAGAAATCGAGTCCTGGGAACAGCTTTCAAGCAGGTCTGTGGCTAAATGAGTGCCACATCTCTTTATTCAAGCAGAGAGGGTAAAGGAGCAAGATAGAACGTCCCACTGGGCCCAGCAGGTTATGTGAGCTTGTCACTGTTACGTATGATGCCATAAAAGCATCAGTCCAGATGAAGTTAGCAGGTTTACCAGCAGGTAGTTGTGTCCCTCGCTTGCTCACATCTGTCTAACTCAGCCGGCAGAGAGACGGAGGTCAGCAGAAGATTAGGGACCCAAATCCACTCCCTACACCAGATCTCAGAGTGTGAGAGAATGCTGGAGGAGGGGGGAGGAGTGTTTTCCAAACAAGAATTCCTTCTCTATCTTCATGCATTTTACTGCTCCATTTAGGACACAAAGATCAAGTGTGTGAACTCCAAACTTGCAGGTTTTGAATCTTCAGAAGAAGTTACAGACTCCAGTTCTACCCTGCCTGTATTTGTCAGCTCAGAACTTCAGGGGGGTCAGTCCACATAGACTGGTTCTAAGGTAGAACCATCATTACAGAGGACATGGTAGAGAAAGGACACTTGATGTACAGCATATGAAAAGTGGAAAACAGAGAAAGAGCAGAGAGGAAGGCTCAGGGACCAGAGCTAGTCCCAGAGGTCAGGCCCCACATCCTAACAGCCTTTCAGCCACGACATCATCAACGGGTCAACCCAGTGATGAGGTCAGTGATAGCACAGGCTATCATCTCTCCAGTGCCGCTCCACCCAGTCAAATTCACCATCCGGATTAGCAGCCACACTCCCCCCATTTTATCCTGAATGTGGTAGATAGGACCATTCAAAGTTTTCCTTGAAACTGGCTTCATTTATGACCACTGATGTTTCAGTCACCAGCATTGTTTTTGCAATTAAGTTCTTGAAACAAATTATATAGCCTGAACTTCGCATGAATAAAAGATATTTGCATAAAAGTCTATTCACTGGGGCCTTAGACAAATTATGGCCCTAGGGTGCTCAAAAGGCATACTCTTTCTCTCTTCACAAAGCAGGAGCGCAGGAGCTCAGTGTACACCAGCCCTAAAGTGGGCTTCTAGCTGAGCAGCCAGCAGCATGCTGACGCCACAGGACCTCACCCCAGAGAGTTAGGCGCTCTCCCTGGAAGCTCTGGGTCCCTTAGAACCATGCTTAACCAAGGCACTGGAAACTTGGTTCAACCCAGCTCCTTGCACAGCAATCAGTTACACATTCAAACTGCGGAATACAACATATAGAACTCTCCTCTTTCTATAACTCCACTCAGTTTTTATTTTGAATCCTCCTTTCCCCTTCTGAGGGATTAAAGTGGCTGGGGACACTGTGCAGCTCCTCACATTATGTAATGAAATCTATTTCCACACCCTTTGGATCTGGACTGGCCATGTGCCTTGCTTTGACCAACAGAATGTACTAGAAATACCTTGTGTCTTCTGAGCTACCGAATGAGGCCTCACATGTTCCACACTCACCCTCTTGGGAAGTGTCCACCACAGCATGAAGAAGTCTTGGATGAAAGATTTGCAGACAGCGAGTTTCTAACCTGGGTTCCATTGTGAGCTCAAGGTCAGCCTGAACTACTCCACCCTAGCAGTCTTTTTTTTTTTTAATTTATTTATTTATGTGTGTGTGTGTGTGTGGCCAGCTCAGCCCACCAGGGGGCGGGGCTGGCTGGCATGTGGTTCTGGGGGATTGAACCGCGGTCCCTGTGCTTTGCTAAGGTTGTTCTAAGTAGGTGCTTTAGACCACTGAGCCATCTCACCAGCCCATACCCTAGCAGTCTTGATCATAGCATGCAGACCTCAAGCAAGAACAGCAGGAAGGCCTCTCAGCTAAATCCTGTGTGGATGACCCACAGGAAGTATGAGCACATACACAGTGATTTGGGGGGACGCCAAATTTAAGGGTGATTCATGATGATATACTCTTGGTGGGAAATGGGTTTGTTTAAATTGAATGAATTCAGAATTTTCTCATCCACGGCTTTCTCAGCGGCAGGTGAGGTCCACAGGTTCTGCTGGCTCCTGGCATGGAGGGCCCGGATAGCGCCGCCTGCCTGTGCTTCTGGCAACGTGGATAACACTTGGCTCTCTCCTCAGTGCCAGCTTGAGCCCCACAGCCTACACAGACAGCCCTTGCTGAGCAACTGACCTCTTTAAAAACTGAACTTACAGCCTGCTGCCTGGACCCATGGCCCATCCTTTCTCTGTGTGGTTCTGTTGTTTATAGAGCATCAGTGCTGTATTCTTGTATGATACATTTTGTTTATATAGTGCTGTAATTCTTGCTGGTTATACTGTGCAGTACAGTAGTTTATGTTTTGTTCTACAGTGTAGTCCTGCATCTAACAGTTCTGCAAGCAGAAGCAAAGTCAGGGCTGGCGAGATAGCTCAGTGGACTAAGTACCTGGGTTCCATCCCCAGCACCATATGCCATGCAAGCCCTGCCCCTGGCCACACCTGTAATCCCAGCACTGGAGAGGCTGAAAACAGGAGGATCACTACAAGTCCAAACTGCGTAGTGAGACCCTGTGTCAAATATATATAAAAAAAGAAAAAGTAAAAAAAAAAAAAAAAGACGAAGAAGAAGCAAAGTCATCAAGTTGCATGTCCCCTTGACCATTTCTTGGTTCTGAATATTATAATGCATGCCCAGTATACAGATTGTCGTTTAGCAGCCAGTTCATTCAGTAACTAGGTACAGATGCATGACTTAGTCACTAAATAGTGTTTACTGCAACCACTGACAGTATCCCTTAGTCCTAGCATGAGGCCACTCCAGGTCTTCTGTCCCTTAGGGCCTGCCATGCCACAGTTGATCAGTTTTGGCTGCTCTTCAACATGCCAGGCTAATGGGACCACCCCCTCATTGCCAGAGTCCCATCTACTCTTCCCCACCACAGTGGCCTCAGGAGTGCTGTGTGACACTTGGCTGATCCAAGGCCACTAGGTCCCTGGTGTGCGTAAGCTGATCTGACTTGACGAAGGGGTGAAGGGGCACCAAGGGTGCTAGAGGACCCTTGTTGGGGATTCCAACTACTAGCTCTGCGTTTTCCCTCCGACCTCTTTCTGCATTGCCCAGCCCAGCAAGTTTTGGGATAAAGCTGGGAAGCTGAAAGTAAAGAGAGCACCTCTTTTCACTTAACCTATTGTTCTGTGCCAAGACTTCAACTTCTGCTCTGCACCAAAAAGATCAAGTTCTTACAACTAAAAATTCTTTTGTCTTTCAAGTCTACTACCTCTGACTTCAGCTTCAATTCTCAGTATCCACATTCTGTGGATTGTACACATTTTAAAATGTAGATTATTATTTTGTGTGCATAAATCACTGTATACATGACATGGCTACATTCTGCTTAGTAGGATGTTTTGTTTTGTTTCTAAGCCTTGATTTTATTATTACTGTGCATATACCTAATATGTAGCTCCTAATTGCATGCCAGTAATCCAAGCACTCAGGAGGTGGAGGTAGGAAGATCATTACACCTTTGATATCCACCTCTTTCACTTCTCCCCACATGAGGGACATTCACATTTAAAGTTTTCTCTATTCCATCAGGTAACATTGCAAAAATATCGTCATCCACCTTCCCTTAAGGACCTGTCTAGTGCCAACAGAGAGGCAGGTACAAGAAGTGAGATTCCCCGTTATGCAGTATGCATATGTGTGCTTTGAATCTGCAGCGCAAGATTGTTCTGAACAGCTGTACCAAACCTAACCTTACCCCCTAATGCTAACCCCTAACCCTAGCCACTAATGCTAACTCTAACTGTAGCTCCTAGTGTTAACCCCTAACCCCAACTCTAACCTTATCCCTTGACCCTAACCCCAAGTCCTCTTTCTCACCAGCAACTCGTGAGGGCTTCCATATCCTCATGCTGCCAGCCAACAATGTTCTAATTTTGTACCTAGCTACTAGGTAAAACGATATGTTGTAATAATTTTATTTAATAACGACTTTGCACGTTTCTTTAGTATCTGTTCCTTTGGGAGGAACCTCTGCTTTAATAAGTTGCCTGCTCATCTCCTTTGTACTGTCTTTATTCAGAGGGTGGTTGTGTTTTGGATTTCTGAGACAGGGTCTCACTAACCCAGGCCAGTCCTCCTGCTTCGAGCCCCCAAGTGCTGAGATAATAGGCATGAGCCACCATGCAGAGCCGTTTTTTGTTTCATTCAAGAAGTGCACCCATACTTCCACCTCAAAAACAAATTCTCCTGTATTTTCTCCTACTAATTTCATAGTTTTATCTTTTTCATTTAGATCTTCGATTCACTTAATTTTCACCTTACATGTCACTCTTGAATATAGCAGGTTTTATTTTCTGTATAAATGAGTACATTTCCCAAGCACTATGAAGTAAAAATTTACTGTATTTTTCCAGCTCTGAATCAGTCTCCTAGAGCTTCACTTTACTGTCTATTTATTGTTGCAAAATCACAGATTTTGTTCCTATAACCCAACAACTTACTGTCTGACAGTGTAAGTAATGAGCCCTTTGTTCTATATAAAGGTTAACAACTATCCTTGGACCTTTAGTATTCCATATTAACTTAAAGGAAAATGTATACACAGGGCATGGTTGGGCACATGTGCAATCCCAGCACTCTGGAAGCTGAGGCAAGAAGGTCGCAGTGAGTTCAAAGTCAACACTACATAGTGAGATCCCATTTCAAAGAAAACCAAATCAATCAATCAATCAATCAATCAATCAATCAATCAAGTTTCAAAAAATCCAATTAGAATTTTTATTAGATAGTATCAACATTATGTATTAGTTTAGGGAATCCACATCTTAACATTAATTTATCCCATTCTAGAGGATAGAATATCTCTCCACTTGACCAGATCCCTTTTTATAATCTTTCTAATTTTAAAATTCTTTATAATTTACTGCACAGAAATAATTTATCTTAATTAATTCATAGAGAATACAGTTTTAGTGCTATTGAATTACATAAATTTAGAATAGATAAATAAATAATTAAAACTAGAGATTTTAATCAGCCTCTCAGGAAATGAAAAACAAACAAACAAAAAAAAAAGGGAAAAGAATCAAACACCTGAACAAAGCAAGCACATGAGCTACCTGTTATGTAAACCTCTGCATCCAGCCGAGAATATACTTTCCTTTCAATAGCACATGAAAAATTTACAAAAATAGTTTAATGCATTAGGTCAAAAAGGAAGTCAAAAGAATTTTGAAGGATTGCTATGGAGACTAAATTATCCTGCCAACATGCAATAAAATTAGAAGTTAACATCAAAGATGTCCTTTTAAAAATATCTTACACATGGAAACTGAAAAATTGTATTAAACAGAAGGCTTTTGAGTGATCATGGAGATCCTGCATGTTAGTGTCTATGATATTCACCTAAGGTCTCAGGTAGCTTGAAAGAAAATTTTAGGAAAAAAATAAAATATCCAAGTCTTTAAGTTCTTTTGAGCTGGGCTTTCTAGAAGTTGCAATCAATAGCATCCTTGTAATTCTAAACATTCAGTTTTTATAAGAGTTGCTATTGCTCTCATTTTTAATTGATTCTACAGTCTAAAATCCAGTGGATCTTCCCAAATGCTCATTCAACTACAGAGAACATCTGAATGGCTGGCCCATGTGTGAAACTCTTTATGCTTAGCTTTTTTCAAAAGTCCAAGTGAAAGAAATATGCACGAGTAGGTCTTGAGCTAGATATGGTGACATCCACCTGTAATCCAAGCACCCAGGAGGCTGTGGCAAGAGGATTTCTGTAAATGCAAGCCCAGCCTGGGTGACATACTAAATTCAAGGCCAGCCCACACTACACAGCAAGACTTTGTCTCAAAAAAACAAAAGCAAAAGTAAACCAGAAAAAGAGTGAGTTTTAAAGAAAACATGGTTACTCTTACTTTTTAGGTACTCTTACTTTTTAGGTAGCTTTTATCTCCTGAATCTCACAGAGTTGTATATGAAATTATTGTTTTGTCTTCTTTCAAATTACTCTTTTGGGTTTATATGACAGTGCTGTGCCTTTTACATGGGGAAATGACGCAAGAAAACTCAGGCCAGCGACATCACTGTGCTTATACAGGACTACCGGTATTTTCTTTTGTGCTACATTTTGCTTTGTTTTTAATGACAAGATGTCATTCAATTGTTCATGCTGGTCAGAAACTTGTGGTCCTTCTGCCTCAGCCTCTTGAGTAACTTGGATGGCAGGTGTTGGGTGCTGGCTCCAGCTGGGGCTGACTGCTAAGATATCCACTCCTTCCTGTATTGCCCACACATGAAAATCCATGCAAATGTCTTATAAACCAAAATAAGAAACTGTTTTCTTTCTCTTGCAAGATTAAATTGCTACTGTTTTTTGTAAAGAGAAAAAAACAATAAAGCAGAGCTTCTAACAGGTTAGTGGGAGAATTACACTAATTAATATCCTACGTATTGTTATCTTCATAGTAGTTGCTCAGAGTACAAGATAAAGGTATGAACTATAGTCCAAGTAATATTACCACAAACTTTTTTTTCAGTGAACTAAGAGAAACTAGCTGTATAACTATCTTTTTTCCCACCATTTATGTATTTCCCAGGTTTTTTTTTTTAGGGCTTGAATTCCTTGGTTTTTTTTTTTTTGCAGAACCGGGGATTAAATTTAGGCCCTTGTGCTTGCCAGGGAAGCGTTTATTCCACTGAGTCATCTCCCTGGCCCCTATTTATGTATTTGGTACAGTATCTTACTACACAGCTTGGACTCATAGTGATCCTGTTTTCAGCCTCCTCAGTGCTGGGATTACAGGCTTGCCTGGACACATTCACCAACTTGGTGTGCCCCCAGACCGGGAATTGAACCCTGGTCCCTGCTCTTGCCAAAGCAGGGGCTTAATCCATTAAGCAATCTTGCTGGTCCTTGTATAACTATCTTCACTTCCTGGTCTATATATGTGTTTTTTCATGTCATTTGCAAATTGTAATTTAACTGCTTCCTTTCCTATTCTTATTCCTTCTCTGTCTCATGCCTAATTGCTATAGCTAATATTTCCAGAACTGTATTGAATAGAGTGGTGATAGTGGAAACTCATGTGTTATTTCTGATCTTAGAGTGAAAGCTTTCAGTTTTTGACCATTTATTTGTTTTTATTTATTCATTTTTAAAAGAGTATTAAACAATATTTTTGGCAGAACTGGGGATTGAACTCAGGCCCTTGCACTTGCTGGGCAAGCATTTATTCTACTGAGCCATCTCCCTGGCCCTTAAAACTCCAGCCATAA
>NW_004524644.1:5323844-5333073 GCF_000260255.1 Octodon degus | reverse complement strand
TGTCCTTCAGATCATTCTGTAGAGCTGGTTTGGTGGTCATGATATTCTCCAGTTCTTAATAAGTATCTTATTTCTCCATCAAATTTGAGACATTATTTTGTGGGGTATATAATCTGGATTGAAAACTGTTTTCTTTTAAGGCTTGAAATACCTCACTCCAAGTGCTCCTTGATTTGAAGGTTTGTGTTGAGAAGTCTGCTGTGATTCTGATGGACTTTCCTTTGGAGGTGATTTGTTTCTTTTCTGTAACTGCTTTTAATATTTTTTTTGTGCTGAATTTTCAGGATCTTGATTATTATATGCCTTGGTATAGATTTATTTTGGTCATGGCTGTTTGGGGTTCTATATACTTCATTTATTTGTATGTCAAATTCTTTATACATGTTTGGGAAGTTTTCTGCCATTATTTCCTTGATGATTTTAATGGCTTTTGTACTTCCTCTAGCTTTCTCACAGATTCCAATCAATCTTATATTGTTTTTCTTTGCTTTATCCTGTAGCTGTTGGATTGATTTTTCATGGTCTTTTGCAATTTCTAAGATATGTTTCTTTTCCTGGTTACAAATCCTATTCCTGTCTTCTAGATCTGATATTCTATCTTTGCCTTAATTCTTTTTTTTTTTATATAATGTATTTAGTACAGGGTCTTCAAGGTCTCACTACACAGACTGGACTCATAGTGATTTTCCTGTTTACAGCCTTCCAAGCCCTGGAATTATAAGCGTGCGCCACCACACCCAATCTCAATCGCTGTCTCAGCATGCCCCCAAGGATGGGGCCAGCATGGCATGTGGTGCCAGGGATCGAATCCTGGTCCCTGTGTCTGCCTAAGCAGGCACTTTAGTCCACTGAGCTATCTAGCCAGCCCCTCTATCTTTGCCTTCATTCTTATGCTGCATATACTTTCAATGGAGTTTTTAATCTCCTGCATTTCTGTTTGGATCTGTTACATGATTCCATTTCTTGTCTATGTTGGGCATTCATGGTTTCCATCATTATCCTGAGTTCCTCTATTGTTTATCTGTGTCTGCTTTAATGTCTTTCATTTTGATAGTCATTTCTTTTTGCACCTTAGAGATGATCTTTTCTATGGTCTCTTGTACTTTTTTTTTTTTCTTCTGATGTTATCATTTCAGAGAGTGCATTTGTTGGCTTATTTCTTCTGCCTATTCATGCTCCTGGCCTGTTCTACATGGGATGGGCTTTTGGGATTGTGTTTTGCTTCTTGTTGTTGTTTTATATTCTATTTTGTTTCCTGTGTTGGTGCCTGTAGATTTCTTATGCTAACCTTTTCGTTGGTGTTGAGGCTTTCCTAGGTGTATCTGCCTTCAGAGAGCTTCTAGATGTAGGTGGTTCTTGGTTTTTATGTCTACCCCAAGATCTTGCCTTACTTCCCAAGATATTAAGACTGAAGAGTTCTTATCTATTTGATTTAGGGCCTATTCCTTTGGTACTGGACTATGGTATTAATTATGACCCCTTATAGTCACAGTGTTGTCATACAGGGAGCAAAACTAGTGTATGACATACTGGTTAAAGAAGTTCAATTGGCAATGAAAATAGACTCAAGTATGGCCTGGTTACTGACAAACTGTGATAAGTATTAGATTGATATCTATAATCATAGGAGGAAGGTCTAAAGAAATATAATCCAACTTATACCAGAAACTAGTATGCAGTGATTTTCAACCTAGTAGAGTGATTTTACCCTATTAGGAGGGTTGTTAGCATGGGGGTAGGATGGGGAGATGAATAAGGTTAAATATGGTAGGAGTAAGCCTGGAGGGTACAGGCTGATCCTCCAGGTTTGGGGCAATTGTAAGACACAGGAGGGAAGGATTGGAAGAGAAGGCCTAAGAGTTTTGAAGTAAATCAGTACTCACATGAAATTATTATAAAGACAAGTGACATAGTTGACTGAAGAGAGTAAGAGGATGAGTAGAATAGAATAAAAAGAAAGTTTAAAGATCTAAATTGTGAATGAGAAAAGGAAGAAAAGAAAATGGAAAATGAAGACAAGAAAAAAAAAGTAAAACTATCCTCACACACTGAAAAAACAACAAACATACAGAAAGAAAATGAAAAAAGGAAGAGAAAAGCAAACCAAAAAGAAACAAACAACAAAAATACATAAACAAAAAACAAAATACTAATCCAGCCAAATACCAAGTGGGAAACCAATTAGAGAAAAGTAGTGACATTCCTCTGCTACCTGTAGTTCTGGGGTAGGCCCAAGTTGAATCCCAGAGATATGTTCTCTGGCCAAGATTGCAGGTAGATTTTTGCTGGGTTTGGGTCTGATCTTTGTCTCTGGTTTTGGGGGATGGGAATAATTTTCTGTGGCTGGAGATCTCCCTAGTCATTTAGAAAAGAAAAGAAATACAAGAAAGGAGAGGTAGATGGTCTTAGGATTAGAGGTCCACCAGTGGAGGAAGGCAGACACGGGATCTCAGACTTCTCTTGCCAACCACAGTCCTGAGTCAAAGGAGAGTAGAGCCAAACTTGCGCTCCTCTCACCAGCCACACTGTCCATCACTGTTTTAATGGAACTTGAAATGGTGAACAAAGATTGCCAACAACACGTATACTGTTAACCATCAAACCAGGGGTAACTGGAAGGACAGCTAGAAAGAGAGGGACAGCACTCACTCCCAAGGGACCAGTACTCTTCTGCCGTTGTCTTATTTACTATTCTTGTTGCTGAGACAGAAATACCCAGCACCCAAAGTTAAAGGAAGAAAGGTTTACTTGGCTCACAGTTGGCAGAGGTTTCAGTGCGTAGTTGGCTGGCTCCAAGGCCGAGTGGCAGAGCCAAAGAGCATCATGGCGAAGAAGCAGCTCATGCTGGGAAGAAGGCAGCAAGAAAGCAGTGAAGGACGCCTGGGAGATGGCTCAGTAGGATAAGCGCTTGACTGGCAAATGCAAGGATCTGAGTAGTAGCCAGGAAGCAAGCAGCAAGGGCTGCAGCAGCCCTCCTTCTGTGCCTTATTCTCTATCCAGGCTGTGTGCCCAAGGGCACACCACCCTCCCTGGGCATCATGCCCTACCTCTATCCACTCCCAGAACTGTCAATCCATACAGCACACTAATCCAGCAATCACCCTCAACTCCAGCATCACACACTCAGATCTAGCCACCTGGAAAAGCCCCACCATGACTGCAGGAGGCACAGCCACAGCACCCATTTTTATGGATACTGTTTTGCTTTCAGAAACCAAAATGCTCTTAATCTTACTGTGAATCAGATAATTTTGATAGCTGTGCCTCAAGAGGAGAATTATATTTACCAAATCTGTCTGATAAATCAAACTGAAGTCCATCCTTCTAGATAGACACTTCATGGTATTATCGTGGGATTTAAAGACAACACTGTGTAGTCTTTTTTAAAAAAATATTGAGTTTTGGTTGTTGTTTTCTTGATACAATGTCTCACTATGTTGCCCACCTTGACCTGAAACTCCAGGGTTTCTGGGACTACCGGCACATACTAGCACACCTGGATTTTTTTTTTAAAAAAAAAAACCTGTGAAATGGGGTTACTTCCACTACTTAAGCACAACCCCCCCCCCCGAAAAAAAAAAAACAAAACCCTTCAGGAGCATTTTGATATCTCCTCCAAGTTTCCCAGACCCTTGATATCAAAACTAGTTCTTTTCCTCTCATTTTCCTTTTGATTAGAAAACAAATCATAGCCTTGGAGAAATCCTAGATATTTCTTGATGAAGGAGGAGGAGGAGGAGGAGGAGGAAGAAGAGGAGGAGGAGGAAGAGGAGGAGGAGGAAGAGGAGGAAGAGGAGGATGGCTGCACAGGCAGGAAGAACAGCAAGACAGGCTTGGAGATGCGGGCCAATGGCGTGGGAACAGCTGGGTGCGGAGCATTAACAGGACATATTTGCAGCCCTCTTACATATGTGAAAGTCCCAGGAGCTGGGAGGAGACAGGGTCAATATAGACCCATGTGAATGTGACAGCTCTTCTAAGAAACATAAAACTTATAAAATATATTAAGATCCTGATTGAGAAGGCTTATACTCCAAGGAGTAGAACATTTGTCTGAAACCATGAGTGGCCCATCCTGAGAAAGCTATTTGCTCTGAGGACAGCTGTGGGAAGGAGGGGAGCTTCTCTGGACACCTTGGGGGCAGAGGCCGAAAAGTCCTCTCCAGCGGGCTCTCAGGTGTGGCCTCTCTGGTGTGGCTGCGGCTGCTGAGTTTCTGGTGACATTAGTGATGATGAGAACCACGGAGCCACTGGATTCCCAGGAACATGGGAAGCTGTGGAATAACCCACACAGACTTGGTGTCACCCTGACAACTCCTCTGTGTCCTGTCCCCCATGCCAACACCACTGCTCCAGTTCAGAGGCCTTCATCTGGTGTAGTCTTCACTTCTTTCCTGTCCTTCACAGGGTGATGTTGCACACCCTCTCCAGGAATCCAACCTCCCAGAAGGCCACAGGGAGTCCCAAGCCCACCCAGCTTGTGGTTCTCACTAGTCATTTTTCTACCTGATTCTCTTTTTCTGTCTTATACAGTGTGCTAACCCTGGCCCTGTACTCTGAGAAATCTGTGTATTCCTTATCCTTTTTGCTCTGGCTACACATTTGGGTTGCTCCAACCTTTAGGCTGCTTTGAACCTTGATACACAGCTATGCATCTGCATGTGTCCAAATCTTTTCAAGTATATAAACCTAGTGGTAAAGGAGTCAGCTACATGGTGATTCTATGGGGTTTCTTTGGTCCTGGGGATTGAACTCGGGTCGTAGTGTTTGCCAGGCAGGCCCTTATACCGCCAAGCTATCCCCTTAGCCTGGTCATTCTGTGTTTAACATTGTGAGGGACTGTTTCCCACAAGGCTGGGCCATTCCTATTTCCCCCAGCAATGCATGGCAGATCTTTCTGCACATGCTCAGCATTTATTTGTTTTGTTTAGTTTTCCAGTAGCTATTCCAGTGGGTGCAAAGTGGTGTTTCAGGGTGGTTTAGTTTTATGTTTTCCTGATGGCGGGAGCATCTTGTGTGCTCAAGTCCTTTGTCCATTTGTGAATTCGATTTTGTTGTCGAGTTATAACTATTTATATATTCTAAATAGTAACCCTGGGTCGAATATGTGATTTAGAAATATTTTCTCCTGTTCTGTGGGGTTTCCTTTCTCTTCAGTGTCCCTTGATGCACAGATGTTCATAATTTTGATGAAACCTGGCTCACCTATGTGTTCTTTTATTGTCTGTCTTTCTTGTCATACTTAAGAAATCAGTGATAGCCAACGTAATGAAGACTTCCCCTATGCTTTCTTCTAAGAGTATTATAGTTCTAGATCTTAAATTTAGATCTTTGATCCACTTTGAGTCTTCTTTTTAAAAATGAAGTACAAAGTATCCATTTCTGTGTGTATGAATATCTACCTTTCCCAGCACCAGACGGTCCCTTCTCCATTGAAGGCTCTTGGCACTGTGGTTAAAAATTAATTCTCAAGGGCCAGCCAAATAGCTCAGTGGATTAAAGCACCTGCAAGCAGGCACAGGGGCTGGGGAGTTCAATCCCTGGGCCTGCTGTGCTGGCCCCGCCCCCGGGTTGCACTGAGATGGCATTTGAGATTGGGCATGGTGGTGTGCACTTCCCAACTGTTGGGAGCCTGTACATAGGTGGATCACTATGCGTCTGATCTAGTAGTGACACCCTGAACAACACCCTATAGACCCTTCCCTAAAATCAAAAATAATAATAATAATAATTAATTCTCCATTTTCCTATGTGTCTCTCTACAGGTCAGTGCCACAGTTTTGATTACTTTAGCTTCATAGTAAGATTTGAGACGGGCAAGAGTGAGGCTTCCACTTTGCTCCTGTAAAGCGTGGTGTGGTAGTCATGCTTGTCATGCCTCATCCTCACCATGTGGTGGGCACACGCAACAGAAAGCAGCAAAAATGCTACACTTCTGCTCTCTCATCCTCTCTACCTCTTCAGCATCCCAGTCAAGTCTCTCTGGTCAGGCTGGCCAACAACCCTACACTTCCAGAGGTGTAATTCAGCTGTGGGCACGTTATGGGCCAGTGGACGCGGTGCACGGCACTGTTATTAAGGATCGAGGGGAACCCCGGCAAGGTGCTATATCAGAAAGAGCACTGCGTGTGATCAGAGTTAGGGTTCTGGTCTCAGCTATGCATTTAGAAGCAGTAAATCTTTTTTTTTTTTTTTTGTGGAACAGGGGATTGAACTCAGGCCCTTGCACTTGCCAGGCAAGCGTTTATTCTACTGAGCCATCTCCCCAGTCCCAAAAACAGTAAATCTTAACATGTTAGCAGATCTTTCTCATCTAGTCTCATTTTTGTCATTCTTTTTATTTTCAGTGATCTGAAAAGCATGGATTCTGTTGCCTGTCCTACAGGCTCAAGTGACAAAAAATGTGGGCAGTCACTAGTGTACTGTGAAACCTTCCAGCACAGAAGCGGCCGTCACTCATGACTACTGATCTGCCCTCTCACCCAAGCAGCCAAGCACTCTGGTCGGGCCCTTGATAACCACTACAGTTTCACAGATCCTCCCAGGTTCATCAGTTAAGGGTTTGCGTGTTTTCAGCTGACAGCTTCTTAGCCCATCACAGTTCACATCAACAATCGAGAGTCAGTGATCTAGAAGCCGCTTTAATCTGCCTCCTTCCCACGGCCAAGGGCAAGGAGCCCAGGAGAAGCTGGGAAGCCTGCGGGAGATGAGACCCACAGCCATCTGGGAAACCCCTCATCCCCCACAGCTTGAAAGGAAATACACCAATGCTGATTCACTTATGAGAGTGCCCCTGGCTGGTGAAAAGCGATGGCTACTCACAACAGGGGGCCTTTATAAAAGACTAAATAAGCAGAAACAACAAAGCCCTCTCCGTTAGCTGTTAGTTTCACTTAGGAGCAATTGCAGGAGTGCGGCAAAGCAAGTCCTTTTGGGGCCCTCTTGATAGGTCCCACATGTGATCCACACAACATAGGGAGAAATCTCTTCATCTCTGCATGTTAATTAAGGGGGACAGATGGCCCTGTGATTATTCAACCATATGTAGGTCAAGACTAAATGAATTAATAAGCAACTTAATTCTCAGCCGCCTCCACGAGCTTATGGGACATCTATGAACAAACAATTGCCGAAGTATCCTGGGGGACAGGAGTTGGGGGCAGGGGAGAGACTGAAATTCCCAAGTTTCACAGCCCGGGAAGGACCCTATTAGTCCCCACTGCAGACACTGTGTTCCACGTAGTATCTGGAATTGTAAAATGAGCCGGAAGGTATACACTGTGGTTGTCCAGGTGTACATTGTATAACTGAGGCATAAATTGGACAACATGCTGAGGACAAGGGAGGTGTCAGACAAGTTTTTAAAAAGTTCAGAGGAGCATGAGGCTATGTAGCTGGGATTGTGAGAAGTGGGGATGCAGCCAGACCTCAAAAGCCATTTGTTTGGTTTTGCTCTTTGTTCTTTTGAGACAGGGTCTCACAACACAGCATGGCCCAGGCTGGCCTTGAACTCTCAGCCATCCTCCTGCCTCAGGCTCCCAAGTGCTGGGACTACAGGTGTGCACCCCTACCCCAGCCTTGAAGAGCCAGTTGAAAAGGGTGCTATCAGTTTTGAATGTGAAAGGCAAGCAAACAGCAATTATCACAACAATTTGATCAGAAGTGCCTCCGCAATGCCAGGGAGTTAGGAGGGCTCCCCGGGACAGGGGATTCACAGCAAGAAAACCCTGATGGCTGTGGTGCTGGTTGCTCTAGCATAAACCAGTCTTCGGGCCTCCAGTGTTTCAGCTGGAGCCCCAGAACGGAAACAGCTGCTGGGCAAGTGGTAGATGCACTTACAATTTGGAATGCTGTTGCTAAGTTATCGATCATAGAGGTTTTGGACCAGTTTACACTCGATCAACATTGGCTACTGTTTTTCAAAATACAGTTTCTTGTGACTGTCCCTGAACACTTCCTAAATATAAGAATTCTAATAACAGGTCTGATAATAGAGCAATCAACATGAATCTAGCATATAAAGCTTTAAAATCAAACAACTATGAAATGTTTTTGGTGCTTATATTTCAAACCAACGTATACTCTGTCCTTTAAGTGTGATTAAAATATTTCTAGATGCACCTTCCCTACGACCAGTACTCACTCAGTTTTACCTTTTTCATATTTTACCTTTTAATCATTGAAGATGATGCTTAAAATACTTCACCTATGCGCTTCTTTTACACCTCTTCTTTTTTAAGGTTTTAGGCAAAATATTACTGTATACACGCCACAGGTCAGTAGTTATTATGTTAGATATAGGGTTTCAGGGGGTTGCTTCTTTCTTCTTCCCCTCTCTTAATTCTTTTGTTGTTGTTTTTGTTGGAATGTAATAGTAACCAAAGTAAACAAGATTCCTGGGCTCTTATTTATAGCTAACAAGAAGGTAAAATATGAAGGTGAATGAATAACGTTATTCGCATTATGAATAACTTTCACAATATTCTTTCTGACACGACAATATCCTCATTATGATTATTCAAGCTGTTACTGCACCATCTTAATACCATTTGGACATTAGCAGTTTAAACAGCATAGTTGAGATGGGGAAAGTGCAAAAACTAGGAAAAGTTTCAGGAATAGTCGTTAAAAATCACTTCTAGGAAACTACTGATGTACTTTAAACTGAAGACAATGGTATTAAGTTCAACTTAATCCATTCCTGTACCAACTGAAAAGTTCAATTACACGTAATCTATAAACTTCAAAAAGTCATGACCAAATTTTTATTTATCAGCTATTACACAGAACACGAGAACATCCCATGCCGGCTTTCCCCGCAATTTTAAAAAATACTAAAGGAAAGGTCATTCATTAAAGTACAGAAAAGAGGGGCAGCCTGAGCAGCCCCTGCCTCTCTTGGGGGCTCCGCCCGCGGCCTCTAAGCCAGCCTCGCTCCCTTCAGCGGCAGGCCCGCAGCGCTCATCCGGCGCCGGCACCGCACAGGTCTCCACCAGGGAACGCCGGCACAGATTTACCTCTGCCAAAAGTGGCCTAAGAGGATAAAAGGCGTCTTTTGATGGGACATAAATTATTATTGAAGTTGTTATCTGAGATAAAAGTTATCAAAAATTTCCCAGTGCAGACTCTTAGAAGTGAACAGAAACGTACTTAGGCAGCGCCCACGCAAAGCCCTGGGGAGCGAGCGGCCTCCTGCTCTGCAACTGCGGGCTCGGGCTGGGGGTGGGGG
>NW_004524644.1:5320866-5323744 GCF_000260255.1 Octodon degus | reverse complement strand
TTTTTTTCAGAATTGTGAATTGAACTCAGGCCCTTTCGTTTGCCAGGCAAGTGCTTATTCTACTGAGTCGTCTCCCTGGCAGTTTTTGACCATTTAGCATAATGTTAGCTGTTGGTTTATTATAGATGGATTTTTATCAGATTAAGATAAAGACCATCTATTCAAATTTTCTGTAGGGTTTTATCATGAAAGGGTGTTGGACTTTGTCAAATGCTTTTGTGCATCTATTGAGATGATCATGTGATGCTGTCTTTGGTTCTGTTAATATGGTGTATTACATTTATTGACTTGCATATTCTGGGTCATCCCTGCACCCCTGGGATGAATCTTACTTGGTTGTGGTGTACAATCTTGGTGATAAGCTGCGTTCTGTTAGCCTGTATTTTATTGAGGATTTTCACATCTATGTTCATTAGGGAGACTGGCTTGTAGTTTTCTTCTTTTGGTTGGGTTCCTCTCTGGTTTTGGAATCAGGTAATACTTGCCTTCAGAAATGATTTTGGAAGTATTGCTTCCCTTTCAGTGTCCTTTAAGAGTTCTAGCATTAGCAGCATTCGGCCTTCTCTAAATTTCCTAAAGGTGGCCGGCAAGATAGCTTAGCGGTCTAAAGTGCCTGCTAAGGTAAGTGTAGGCAGGCGCAGGGGACCATGGTTCAGTCTCAGCACCACATGGTGCACCAGCCCCCACCCTTAGGGTGGGCTGAGCTGGCCAAAATAAATAAATAAATTAATTAATTAATTAATTAATTTCTTTTAGAATTCAGTCCTGATTCAGGACTGAATCAGGGCCTTGACATTTTTTTTTTTTTGGTTTGTTTGTAAATTTTTAATTACATTTTCAATTTTATTGGCTGGTATTGGATTATTCACAATTTTTATATCTTCTTGATTTAGTTTTGGCAATTAGATTGTATCTAAGAATCTGTCCCTTTCTTCTGTGTTTTCCATCTTATTAGAATGTAGGTTCTTCTAGTAGGTAATGATGATCTCTTGGATTTTTGTGAGATTCGTTGTGATTTCCTCCTTTTCATTCCTAATTGTGTTTTTTCTTTCCTCTTTTTGATGAGGTTGCATAATGGTTTATCAACTTTATCTATGTTTTCAAAGAACCAACTTTTTGATTTGTTGATTATTTGTATTGTTTTCTTAGTCTATATTGCATTAATTTCCACTATTATTTTTATAACTTTCTCCTACATACAAGCATTAGTAGACGCATTTGGTCTTTTTCTAGATATTTGACATTCCGTATTAGGTTTTTTATTTGACCTTGTTTGGTTCTCCTGATGTGCCGGCTCATCACTATATATTTCCCTCATAGGACTGCTTTCATTGCATCCCATGGGTTTCAGCATATTGTATCAGCATTATCATTTAATTGTATATACTGTTCAATTTCATCTTTAATTTCCTCTGTGACCCATTGGTTGTTCAGAGGGGTGTTGTTTAATTTCCATGTGTTAATGTAGTTTCTGTGTTTCCTTTGTTGCTGATTCTAATTTCATTGCCCTATGGTCAGACGGTATGCATGGGATGATTTCAAGCCCTCTACATTTACTTACATATATTTTGCCAGCTAATATATGGTCTATTTTGGAGAATGTCCCAAGTACATCTGAGAAGAATGTGTATTCTGATGTTTTTGGGTGGAACACTCTGCAGACATCTACCCAGTCCATTTATAATTCTTTTTTTCTTTCTTTCTGTATTTAGGACAGTGTCTACATGGTCTACAGGGTCTCACTATGTATATTGGACTCATAGTGATTCTCTTGTTTTCAGCCTCCCAAGTGCTGGGATTACAGGCGCGTGCCACCATGCCAAGTCTCAATCGCTGTCTCAGCACACCCCGCAGGTGGGGCTGGCACAGCAGGCTGGGGATCAAACCCTGGGTGCTGCACTCTGCCTAAGCAGGCACTTTAGTCTGTTAAGCTATCAGGCCTGTCTTAGGCTTGGTTTAATTCTAATATTCTTTCTTTTTAAAGATATTTATTTATTTACTTGGTATAAATTCTTGCTATGCAGCTCAGATTCACAGTGATCCTCCTGTCTCAGCCTCCCCAGCACTGGAATTACAGGCATGTGCCACCATGCCTGGTTTTGATGGTTGGCTCGGTGCAGGGCTGGCAGAGCATGTGGTACCAGACACCAAACCTGGGTCCTTGTGCTTGCCAGGCAGGCACTTAGACCACTGAGCTATCCTCCGACCCCTCTAATATTTCTTTGGTGATGTTTTTGTCTAGTTGATCCATCTGTTTGTGAGAATATGGTATTAAGGTCCCCCACTATAATTGTATTAGTTCTCATTTGGTTTCTCATGTCTGCTAATATTTATTTTATGTAGTTTTCTAAACCTGTGTTTTGTGCACAAATGTTTATGATTGTTATTTCTTCTTGGTGCTTTCCCTTAACAAACATGTAGTGACTTTCTTTGCCTCTTTCGATCAGTTTTGGCTTAAAGTTTGTACTGTCTGCAAATAGAATAGCTACCCCTCCTTTTTTCTGGGCATGGAGAATTATTTTCTATCCTGTGACTTTTAGTTTGTGAATTTCCTTTTGGGTTAAATGTGTTTCTTGAATGCAACATATTGTTGGATCTTGCTTCCTTTCTTCTTTTTTTGTATTGGAAATCAAACTCATGACTCCATGCTTGCCAGGGTGGCACTGCGCCACTGAGCTATATCCCTGGCGCTGGATCTTGTTTCTTGATCCACTCTGTCAATCTCTTTCTTTTCATTGGTGAGTTGTGACCATTTACATTGGTGGTTATAATTAGTATATATTAGCTTTTTTCCTATTGTTTGTTCCTTGATTTTCTCTTCTGTCTAATTGTTTGCCCTCTCTGGCTGCTTTATCCTTTTTGTGTTCATGTATTTGTG
>NW_004524644.1:5306106-5319049 GCF_000260255.1 Octodon degus | reverse complement strand
GGGGGTGGGGGCGGGGGTGGGAGCGGTGGGCATGCTCAGGAAAGCAAGAGGAGCAGAGCTGCGAACTGAGTAAGTACAGAGACGTCAGGACACTTCAGATTCATGATCCCACGCCTGCTCCGTGGAAATCACACTCTCGCTGATTCAGTCAGTAAGCGAAGCCACTCGGAAGACAGGCTCCCGCCAGTGGGCATGCGAAGGCCTTGTGGCGCCCCAGGTGGCCCAGGCGTGGGAAGAGCCCGCGCGCAGGGCAGCGCTGAGCTGCCAAGCTGCCCCCGGAAGGCGGCGGAGCGGGAGCCCGGCGAGGGCGGAGCTGGCCCGCGGCAGACCTGAGCTGGCCCTGGGAGTCGCGCCTCTGCCCGCTGCGGAGCTGGTGCTGCGGCCGAGGCTGCGCCCCCAGGAAGCGGCCTGAGAGTAAGGCGCAGCGGAGGCGCCTAGGCTCCAGGGATTGCTGTCCACACACCAGGGAGGAAGAGCTGCTTGGCAGTATGCGCACAGACCGGCCTCGAGAAGCAGATGGCATAGATTCAGGGACTGTGGAGGACAGTGTTCCTCAGCTCAGGCTGACTGACTTGAAAACTCAAATCTGTCATCTGCAAGATCTCTCACAAATTTGGTAAAAGCATAAATGATTATTTTCCTGAAGAGACTGGAAAGACAAAGGTGAGTTAACTTCCTCGGTACTGAAGTAACATCGTTTTGGTGATGAGGCCCCTGTGAGAGCAAACAGTGGATGTTCAGAGAGGACAAAAAATCAACATTTAGCCCCTCTCCGGGTCATCACTCCAGCCAGCACCCAGGCCAGGAGTGTGTGTGGAACCTCCTCCATCAGACAGGCCCGGTGAGGAACCCTGCAGCAGAGCTCCCTGCAGAGCGGCTAGAGATGAAGCCTACCAGCTAATCCAGGAGCAGAACATCTTGCCAGAGTGATACAGTGGGTTCACCTCCAAGGGCTGCAGCAGAAAGAAGTGGAACACAGCTGCTAGACCCAAGTCACGCCCACGTGGATGAGTTTGAACTTGTTAGATCCCCACCTGGTGCTAAGTTAATAACTCTACCAAAGCTCTACACCAAAGATCAGAAGACAGTGCTATACAAAATGACAAAGGAGCAAAATGCGTTCTCAGGCCCCCGAGCCCACCCAGAGCAAATGCAGGAGACAATAGTATAGAAGAAATTAGAAATCACACACCTGAAATTTCTGAAATAATAGCATCTGAAGTAAAGAAACAACTGCAGAAAGGTATAGAGGAAATCAGATCAAAAATAATTTCTGAAGTAAAAAAAAATGGTAACTATAACAAAAGAAATACTAACTGCTTCTAAAGAAGACACTGATAAAAAAATAGAGGAGAATAGAAAAATGATGGAATCCTTGAATGAGCAATACAGGAAAGAAATAGAATGTATGAAGCAGATTCAAAGATATACAGGAAATTAAAATCTCAATCACAAGCTGGCAAAACTGTTTGAATGAAAGTGAAAATAAAAAAAGAAGAAAGTGAAAATAGACTTTTGGACCTTAAAGACACCATTGCAGCTAGTACAAAAAGATCTCTTAAAAACAACTAGGATGCAGGAAAAATAATTCAACATCTGCAAGACAATAGGATGAAATGTGAGACTAATAGGCATCAATGAGAAAGAAGGAGTCAATACAAGTGATATAAAAAGAATATGGGCAGAAATAATAGCAGAAAACTTCCCAAATATGGGGAAACAATCTGACATTCAGGTAACCAAAGCATAGAAAACTGCAAATAACATCAACCCAATTAAAACCACACCCAGACATATGATAATCAAGATCCCAGAAACAGTAGACTGAGACTCTAGAGAAAAGAAACATCACATTTAAAGGAAAACCCATCAGAATAATGGCAGATTTCTCGTCACAAACCATCAAGTCAAGAACAGCATGGAACAAAGTACTTCAAGTCTTGCAAGAAAACAAATTCCAACCCAGACTGATATACCCTGTAAAACTCTCTTCCAAGTTTGATGGAGAAGTGAAATACTTCCATGACAAACAACAACTAACGAATTTCATGACAACAAAGCCAAGCCTACACAGACTACTAAAAGATATTCTAGAGAGGGATCAAAATGATCACAACTTCATGAATGAGAACAGAAAAAAACCACCAAATGGGGCAGACAATTAAACACAAGAGAAAGAGATATACAACAGCAGTCTTTTATTTATTTATTTATTTATTTTATTTTATTATTTTTTTTTTTTTTGCAGAACCAGGGATTGAACTCAGACCCTTGCGCTTGCCAGGGAAGCGCTTATTCTACTGAGCCATTTCCTTGGCCCCCAGCAGTCTTTCAATTATTCCTTTGTATACAGCAGCAAAATATTTCCATCAGCAGACTCTACAAATGGACTTCTCCTGAACCCTATAGGTCATGATTCTGTCTGGGTCTACAGGGTGGATATCAAGGAAATAGCAGTAGCTCAGTCCCACAAGTGACACCTGGCCACCAGTAAGTGTCATGGACACTGTTCACGTCCACCACATAGTAGAACTTTGTGCGATATCCTATCCTCAAACTGTTAGAAGTCTTGGTCATATATTTACAATCCCAGTATTTTTGTCGTTTTATTTTTGGTGATTCTTCACTATCACAAAAACTTTTTCTTCATTGATTTATTCTTAGTAATTCTTTACAATCATGAAAACTTTTTCTTAGTTGATATTTTTGTATATATTAACCTAATTAAATGCTGTGTGAGTACTCTGAATTGATCATAGATTTGTACATATGATACTCTACATTCTGGCCTCTTATTGGGACTCACAATTTAATTTAAATTTTTGAATATTATTTTGAAATATTTAATTTTAATTCATATTTAATTTTCTGGATGTTATTTAATTTTAATTTTGTTTTATGATTTATACTGTTTCTTTGATTTACAATCTACTTATAAGACATGGTATGATATTTTCTACTAGTATTAGAAACTTTAAAAAATGTATTTCCATTTTCTATTGATTTTATATTAGTCCGTGTGTGTGTGTGTGTATAACCTAGTATATGATCGATACTATTTTGTGGGACTCTTCAATGACCTTTTTTTTTTTTTTTTTTAGAACTGGGGATTGAACTCAGGCCCTTATGCTTGCCAGAGAAGTGCTTATTTTACTGAGCCATCTCCCCGGCCCCTTCAATGACCTTTTAAATGGGTTTGTCTAATATAATTATATTTTACATAGTCCTGCATAGCTACCATTTTGAGAGCTCTTTATTCTTTATCCAGGACCATAGAGCAACTTCTCTTGCCTTCTGGATTATGACCTTTGTTATTTTCTATATGCTACATCTGGAGGTATTAGAATTTTTCAAGTTTGTATAACTGGAAAATATTTTTCTTTTACTTTTGTTTTTTTTTATTTTTCAACAAATAATACACTGCATATATTCTTCTTAGTGGTTAATTGCTGTACAAGATGCAGACTTGTGATCCTATTTACAAACACTGGAATAAGGTTTTTTTTTTTTTTTTTTTTTTGGTTCCTCGAATGCCTTCAGGGCACTTTAGGCCAGGGGGAGAGTGGTGAGGTTCGAACTCCAGCAACCTGAGGCTGACAGCTTTGTGGAAGCAGCCACTTAAAGGACTGAGCTAGGGCCAGGCCCCCCTTCTTTTACTTTTGAAAGGTATGTTTGTTAAGTATAAAATTCAATGAGGATAGATCTTTTTTTTTCAGTCTTTTGAATAAGTAAGTCTAGTTTCTTACCCACTTGCTTTTTTTTCCTAATGTAGAATGAGATGCCATTTAATTTTGTTCTTCCATAGCTAATTCTTTTCTATGTATATGCTGTAATGATTTTTTTCTTTAAAATTAGTTTTGTTTTATTTTTATTTTTTATTTATTTATTTATTTTGGCAGAACCAGGGATTGAACTCAGGCCTTTGCGCTTGCCAGGGAAGTGCTTATTCTACTGAGTCATCTCCCCTGCCCAATTAGTTTTAGACAATTTCAGTTTTGTGTATCTTAGTATGATTTTATTAATTTTTCTTGTGCAAAAGATTCATTTTTCTTGGAAATGTAATGCTATAATTTTAACTAAATTCAGAAATTTTAAATCTTTAAATATTTATTGCCTACTCCCTTCTACTTTGAGAATTCTAATTACATGAATGTAAGTTTCTTGATTTTGGCACAGAGTGAACTATCTGTAAACTCTTTCTCCTTCATGTTTTTTTTAGACAGTTTTTATTGTTATATTCATTTAAGTTTGTAAGTTTTTTTTACAATGTGCAATCTCACGCATTAATTTCAGAAATATTTTTCTAAAATTCACTCTACATCTTATATCTTTCACATTTCAATACTTGTCTATAGTTTTTCATCTGCTATATAATTATTATTGATTTTCAATAAATTTAATGAGTGCAAGAAAAAAAACAACCAGTAGCCATTCTACAAGAGGCAAGTGAACCACAGAGCAAAAAAGCATTCCCATTGTACTCGTCCTCAGACAAGTACAAGGAATCAAACTTTATTTATTAACATTTATTAAAATATTTTAAGTACATTAAATTCACCCAAATATTTAAAATTAGATATATTCCTCACTTCAGAGTCCATCGGCTCTGGGCTCCAGTCGGCTGCTCGCCACTGGGTGCTCACCGCATGCCAGCCCCTGCCAGATGTTCTGTGGTGACTCTCACAGCGCCGTGGGACGAGTGAGTGCCACCGTGGAGGGGAAGGAGCGGGTAAAGTACAGTTATGATCCCCGTCTCTAACAAACAAGGTGTCTGGACCACAGCACTTACCAAACTCACTACCTGAAACCCCTGTCGGAACCTGATAAAAGCTAGGGATTTTCTCCCCAACAGCCTATAGCTATATAGAAGTCTACACACTAAATTTTCCATCTCATAGATCTTCCCTCAGAATCCACACATTGATTTATGACAGGTTTCACTTTAGACTGTACCTCCAGACATTACCCTGAAGTCAGGTTCTAACACCAGCCTTTGCACAACCCTGCTCATGCTGGTGGTGTAATCAAGTCCTCACGCATCTTAGAGCACTGTAAGGATGGCACTTAATTTTATAGACTTGGATCCATGTGGATGAAAGCAAGTGGCATATTGAAACTTTTTAAATTTACTGAAGCTAATATATTCACCAACTCCTTCTTAATTGGCCCAGGGAAAAACAGAATCATTGCAAAGAATTCAGGAAACTGAGCAAACAGTAAAGACAGGTGTGATTCTTAATTAACCTTGTGGCATATTTCCTTCAAATCTTTTCAAGACTAGACTCATTATTTCTGACTAGTTCAGTATATTCAGTTGGCAATAACATGAACTAATTCACAATTTCTAAGCAGATTCTGAACAAAATGTTCAATTTACTTTGTATTTTATAGGATCTACTTCTAGGAAAACATTTAACCACAAGAATATTACTCCTTAGGGCTGGCAAGATAGCTCAGTGGACTAAGTACCTGCTTAGGCAAGCTCGGGGACCAGGGTTAGATCCCCAGCACCACATGCCATGCCAGCCCCAGCCTGAGCGCACTGAGCCGGCCACTGAGTCTGGGTGTGGTGGCGCACTTGGGTAATTCCAGCACTGGGGAGGCTGAAAACAGGAAGATCACTGTTTCCAAGCTGTGTAGTGAGACCCTATACTGAATACACTAAAAAAATTACTTCTTAAATATAATTTTCTCCAAAAAAGGATTCATCACATACCATCTAAAGTATATATCTATGTATATATGTATTGTTTTTGGAGACAGGGTCTCAAAAATGCAGGCTGGCCTTGAACTCACTATGTAGCCCAGGGTAGTCTCAAACTCAGATGACAAAAAAAAAAAAAAACCTTAGGTGATTCTCCTCCCTCGGCCTCCTGAGTCTAGGATTATAGGTGTGCACCACCACACCTAAGTATTCCACTAAGCCAGTTATTACTGCAGAAGATATCTGTCATATAAAAGATGGAGTCTAAACCATAAGAATTGAATCCCAACTTCAATAGCTAAGAATCACTACAGTGATTCACACTGCTGAAGAACAATCTGGTGAAGGTGGACTCCAGACTATACTATAGAGTTCAAATCCCAGCTCTGTCATTTGACTAGCTGTGTAGTAACATTCTAGTTAGAAGAGCAAAATCTACCTGAAGCTTATCATGTTCCAGGCAGGACCTGTTCACTACCTTGCTATGTGCTAAGTCAGGTTCCACAGACATTTAAACCCATATATCTGACACTTCACTTGCCCAGTGCACATCTAAAAAGTTAAATACAAATTATTAGGTAAAAAAGACAAAAACCCATAGCAATAGTATTTTCATCTTTAACCTTACACAAATCCTAATGCAGTCACTGTTTTTGTCTACTAATAGCCAAATAACTAAGGCCAGTGTACTTATAACTGGGGTGGTGCCTAACAGGACAAAGATGAGAAACGTGAGGGTGTATCAGGAATTCAGAGTACTTGACATAATTACATGTTATCACCACAAGATGGAGTGAGAGCGCCCCAAAGCGCAGCCCCTGTCTAGCTTACAGATCTGATATTCTATTCTGCCATCTAGTGGTGATACAATAATCAGGCATTGCAGAATATTGGACGTTGCCTATGCAATTAAAAAGCAGTTTCCTAAGATCTAAAATACTAAAGGAAAAGATTGGGCGAACAAAGGAAAGTGGCATACCACAGAGTGCAATGACAGGAAGTGGAAGACAATGCCAAGTGGACACTGAATTTGGCAAACCAGCTTTAAAAACTAAATATCTATTTTTAAACATAACTCTGTTTCTAACTCCTTTCAGGATAAAGGATTCCAAAAATGCTTCAATTATTGCTTTTAAAAAGGACAAGGAACTGGGCATGGTGGTGCATGCCTGTAATCCTAACATTTAGGAGGCAGAGGCAAGAGGACTGCCAAAAGTTTGAGGCCAGAGTGGGCTACCTTGCGAGTTCAAGGCCAGCCTGAATTACATAGCAAGACCCTGTCTAAAACCAAAACAAGAAATCTGGAATTAAGACATTCTAACACAGCTTTTAAAATTTAATAAAATCAAAAAAATTGCAAACTTATAGGAAAGTACCTAAGGTCTTTAGGGATGTAAGTAAATCTTGGGTAGGGTTACACAGACATTTAAATAGATGTGTCACCAAAGATTTGTCAGTCAAAGATTTTTTTTATTCACTGAATAGTAATGCTTTAACTTGCTTGAGTTTTATAATTACAATTTAAGGGGTATAATTTTAAATTTTTCAAAATACCTGTCAAACACACATATATCATTGTCATTCTTAGAACTGCTTTTTTTTTTTTAAATATTCCAGTAAAATCAGGCCTGCCATTGACAAGAGTGTGGAGAGCGCTGCAAGGCTGTATCCTGCGCCTGTACCTCAGCTGGCATGTGACATTTAAGGGAATTTTGTGATAATGGAAGAAATTTCAAAACTAATTTCTAGAAGTTACCTCTTTCAGACTGGATACTTTAATAAAAACAAGACATTCCACACTGTCATGATCTTCTGATGATTTTACTTCTGTTTGTATGAAACACTTCTCCTTTCCCTTGTCTCTGCAGATGATCACAGAATATCATCCGACAGACACACACAAAAGAATGTATCTCACATGTTGAACGTATCGAAAGGGGTGTCATCCTGCCCTCGGCCTCTGGGCTCAGCCACAAAAATAAGCCACACATTTAAATTTAAAAAAAAAATACACAAACAAAATTAGAAAGCTAAGAGTTAATAATTTTATAAGTAAAATGCCCTATAAGTTAATAAGATAATCAAAAAGGAAAGGTAATAGTTGATAATAAAAATTATCACTCAGTAATTCAATTTACATGTGATTAAAATATTTTTTGCTCATCAGTTTAACAGATTCATGGTCAGTCTGGATAAGAATGTAGGGAAGCTGATGCTATTAGTGTAAGATGTAGATGCACGCTGATTTAGAGTTTCAACTTCTAGGCAACAACTCCAAGTTTATACTCAAAAATTGACCTGTAAGATATTAAATTTTTCCTGCCTCGGGGGGGGGTGCATACTGTCATCCCAGCATCCAGGAAGCTGAGGCAGGAAGATTTCAGGGAAATTGGGGCCATCTTGGGCTACATAATGAGTTCAAGGCCAAGTTAAACAGAGGACCCAATGCTATTATGGGCTACTGGACTCTTGGAATATTTTGCTGAGTTTACACACCTATAATATTCAATAACAGAACTTAGAAAAAATGGGGTATACCGATGAATGTCCATTTTGTATTTGTGTATTCCAAGTGGTTAGGATAGATATATAGTTGCATTCTCTTAATGAATAGAATGATTTGTTCTAATGGTGTTTGTAAATAGGTTCACAAGTCCACTTCTTGTACAGCAATTAACCACTAAGAAGAATATATGCAGTGTATTATTTGTTGAAACTGTACTTCCGATTGGATTTGAAACTGTCTCATTGCTATATGTTTATCAATAAAACTTTGAAAAAACAAGAAAAAAATGAGTTCAAGGCCAGCTTGCATTACAAAGTAAAATCCTGTCTCAAAAAAATAACGATAATTAAAAATTAGAGCCTAAACCTGGCCAGAGTGAAAATACAGCAATAGGCAACTGGCTGCTAAATTATCACACATATATATGTTGGAATACTACATAAATTTTACTGAAGTTATAATGTAAAAATGCTAAAAACAAATTTTCAACTCCATTAAGCAAAAAAAGTAGGCCACAACTCTGTATGTATAGATAAAACTTTATACTACTTTTTAAAAAAGTACTTTATTTTCTTGTCTTTTTCTAAATTTCCCAGCATTACTTTTATAAGACATATAATATGATACAATTACTAATTAATACCCACCACAAGGCTTGATTGTCATGGCACCAAAAAATATGCAATTTTCTAATTAAATTTACTCTTGAGTAGAAATAACCTAGGTTAAATACAGATTTCACATTCATGTATTTAACAAAAAAGGATATTGAAAAAAAATTAGATCATCCCAAAAAACCCTTTGAAGCTAATAAGCATGGCTTTGGAATTTCTCACTGGAAACCCAGAGCTACAGACCCACTTAGGAAAATCCTTAAGAATTTACTATTCTAGTCTACTGCTTGTTTTGCATCTTCTTTACATGTGTAAGTAAAGTTTACTCTCAGAATATTCAAATTAGACTGTTTCTTAAAATTAAGGCACAATATCGTCACCCACATAACTACTATAAAACTCTAGATTATAATTTACACATTGGAAATAATCCAATGAAAATGTATTAATGGATAAACAGTCCACTTATATGAAGATTATATGAATTTCAATATTACAACTTAAAAGAATAAGACCTCCAGTTTATTCAAAAATAAATGATTGTAATGTACTGAAACTAGCTGCTCCCTCAATAAAATGAAATATTTGTGAATCACGTTGTGTGCAGTAAAAATGGATGCCTATAATTAAAACTTTATTCATAAAATAAAATGGTCTTCTAGGAGAGTTTGAATATCACACCTTCCCAAGTATATTCTAAATTTAAAAATTATTAAAAATCTATTCGAACAATTTAGAATAAATGCTTTATTTTTTTAATCCCACAAAACCCTGAAATTATTGTTTACATCAATTTCAATTACAATAAAAATTAGAAACCAATTTGTTACAACTCTTGAAAACACTTACAAGCATAATAAAGTTAAAATGAAAACAAACATTAAATATTCCTTCTAAGTTGATCTCACTGCTGTTACATACTCCCTTGCAGATGTCCAAACAGCAGAGGTGCTCAAAGCAGTTTTAATTCACTGAAGACAATATTCTACCTAACACCAGTGCAGTTTTTAATTACTACCAGTCTATACAGAATCACTAAAGGAAATCCTAATACGTAACCAGTTTATGCCCATTCAGGAAACTCCGCACCAGCACAGCCGTGACGTCATGAGGGGGCGGCGCCGCGGAAGTGCACATACTTCAGTGTAAATGATTACTTTTTATAAGAAAACCAAAAAGGTTTCCTTTAAAACTATACATCTAAAAGTAAAAGTAAATGTAGCTTTCATTTTTTTTTCCTGAATTTAAAAAATACGTATGCAAGCTATGAATACAAGTTCAAATATGAATTGACAGGGAACTGAGTCATCACGAGAGCTCGCTCCACAGAAGAGATGCATACAACATACTGTATCTTCTTTAAGAAGCACGCACTAAAACAGGCATTCCTTGCGCTGTTTTTAACATATGTAAGGAATGTTGTTATTGTAAACAGTGTGTTAAAATACTGAGACCAAAATGCATTACTAGAGGATCCCTATAAAAGGTCACCAAACTATCCTTCATCTGTGAAGCCAGGGAAAATGATTTTGCAATTTATCTTGCTTTTTTAAAATGCTACTATTCTTTTTTTCTGGGTATCACAATTAAATATCAGAAGACTTTTCCAAACAAAAACTGATGTAAATATTGACTTCAAGGACACACAAATTTCCTAAGAGTCTATTTCTCAGGAATTTCACCATTTGCTGAGACGGATGCAGCGTGATTCTGGCGTGAACTGCCTCTGGACTCCCGTGAAACACGCCTTCTGGGAGAGTTTAATGGCACCTGAGGCTGCCTGCTGGATGTCAGCGAAACAGTGCTTGGGGGCTTTGTGGAGGAATTAGACAGAAGCCTGTGACTATTACTGTCCTCCACTGAAGTAGATGAATGTCTGTTTCTTCCAAATTTCTCACTAAGCAGGGGCTGCAAATCATGAAAGACAAAATGGTTGACAATTTTATTACTTATTCCCCCTCCCCTTTAAGATCTAAGGCTACAAAGAGAGTCACATGGAGAGAAAACATTCTCTCAGGCTTTCACAGAGAGCAAACTGGTCAAGCAATGGCCATGACTCATCCAAACATTGGTAACAGGGTTTCAGGGTCAATGCTGAGAGGATTTGACTGACCTTGTCAGATACAAAAGTTACATTTCTTGTTATATAGGTCTTGCTTTATCTTGGTCTTAACCATCCAGCAGAAAAGTATAAAAATGAAGTATAAAAAGTAAAGCCATATTAATATGCTGAGCTGTAAAAGGTTCAAGTCAACTTCTGACATTGCCAGTCCTATGGAAAACCCACTACTATTATGGACTACTGAACTATATTGGAATATTTTGCTGAATTCACACACCAACAGTATTTAAATGACAATGGAATACCTTTCTCTGACAAAACTAAACAAAAAAAGAGGAGACAAATGAACCACCATTTTGTATCTATATATTCAAAACAAGCTAGATATACAGCTACTCTCTCTTAATTCAATGAATAGAAAGATCTGTTCTAATAGTGTTTGTGGACAGGATATCATGTCTGCATCTTGTACTATGAATAACCACTACGAAGGCAACAATATGCAATGTATTAATTATTGAAACTGTCCTACAAATCAGTTTTGAAGCTGTCTCGTTGCTATTTGTTTCTCAATAAAATTAATTTTTAAGAAAAGATCTAAGGCTAGACTTTTCTAATGAGGTAGGAAATTATCTTGGTGCCTCACTCAATTCTACTGGTGTAGTGAAACTTAACAGTACCTTAAGTATTAAATTTCCTCCCCAACTAAAACAGCATTGTCGGATTTGCTTGCTAATTCTTGCACTTAACATATACTTATAAAGCTTCTCTCATGTTGGCTGGGCGTGGTGGTGCACACTTGTGATTCCAGCACTCAGCAGGCTGGGGCAAGAGAATTGTTGCAAGTTCAAGGCCAGCATGAGCTACCAAAACAAAGTGAGTTCAAGGCCAGCCTGAACTGCATAGTGAAAGTGCACCTCAAAAGGACCAAAAAAAAAAAAAAAGAAAAGCTCTGTCATGTTTTGGCCCCAAGCTACTTATTAGGGCATAAGCATGAGGTTGTGGTTCTTATGTCCCTTTTTTTTTTTTTTTTTCTCTACTCCTACTCTAGGCTTAAGCGGTAATGTTTAAATCACTGGTGAATGAAAGCAGCAGCCATCAAGTAACCTTTAGCAAGTTGGAGGTTTCATCTAGGATTCCTATGATAAGGAGATTAGTGTTAGTGATGATACTAAATTTAAACCTTAGTACCCATAGAGCTCCCAAACTCACTCAGACAGCAAGCAGGAAGGGGTGGGCGAGCAGAGGGATTTACATTTAAAGCAAGCCAGCTCTGAGGCTCTTTAAGCACAGATGCAGGAGCACAGAACTCAACACTAGAGCATTTTCACAGCAACTTTCTACAATTGTCTCTGGCATTTAAGACAAGCTCTGAATTCTTAGCTTACATTCAGACAGGGCAAAAGCCAGCACTGTATAAAGCAGGGACCTCCTGGTGATGGAACTGGCTCTTTGGGGACAAGGGTGCTTCTACGTGCTCCATTCCTGAGCCACTTACACAAGGCTGCAATCAGGCAAATTCCAGTACTAAGCAGCAGTGACCTTCCTTTCACCTTTCTTCTTCTTGTTACTGGGAATTGAACTCAGGACCTTGCACTTGCCAGGCAGGTGCTTGTGTCACTGAGCTACATCCCTGGCCCTCTTCTTTTTAAGAAACAAAACTTTTTAGTTTTTCTTCATGCTTTATTTCTTTTTTTCCTCATTTGCCTTTAATTTTCTTACATTCATTCCATTTTTTAATTTTTTCCTTTATCTCTTTAAATCAAACTCATTGAACTTTACTTGCCTCCATGAACGTGACATTTTTGCCTTTATTATGAAGGAACTCAAATTCCACATAAACATGCTACAAAAATGGTGTGCAGTAAAGTACATTAAAAAGTGAAAAGGAGCCGGCATGGTGGTGCATGCCTATGCCCCCAGCACTCAGCAGGCTGAAGCAGGAGAACTGCCACAAGCTCAACGCCAGCCTGGGCTACACAGTGAGTTCAAGGCCAGCCTGAACTGCAGAGACCCTGTCTCAAAAAGACAAAAATAAATTTAAAAAATTAAAAAAT
>NW_004524644.1:5293718-5305981 GCF_000260255.1 Octodon degus | reverse complement strand
AAAATTTGATTTTAAAACTAAAAAGTTAAATTTTCATATTTAAAAATTTAAAGCAAAGTTGTAAAGTTAAAATTAAGAAAGTCATTGAGAAGAAACTAGATGTAATGCACACCTATAATCCCAGCACTCAGGAGACTGAGGCAGGAGGATGACCTCAAAGTTTGAGGCCAGCCTGGGTTATACAGTGAAATCAAGATCAGTATGAACTACCTAGAGAGATCTTTCCTCAAAAACAAAAGCCAAGAAAGTTACTAAGAAGTGACAAAGATATATGGGCAATAAAACAAATAAAAAACTTTAAGAAAAGCATTTTAATAATGTCTAATTTTCAGGCAGGAAACTATCTGCAATGAGTTATAATTGAAATAGAATTTCAGTTTGCTGCATTTGCAAAATCAGATGTTATTTAAAATCAGATGTTATTTATAATCAGATGTTATTGGTATACTTGAGTAACACATAACGATCACACCCAGCATGGGGAATTTGTATCTGTACATGGGATAAGGTGATATTTTCCCCCATCTCCCTCCCCTCCGTCCACACTCCTTTCCATCACTCCCCATTTACAAAAGCTTTGTTTCTATTTTTTGCCTTTTTTTCTCACTTTTTATTTTTAAACTAAGAAAAGAAAACTTACATCAATGCGGAAGTCTTCTAACTTCTTAAAACTACAGAGGTATTCCTGAAGCTTTGGGTCAACAGAATGTGTCTTAGATTGAGAATATTTCAGATAGGCCCAAAATTTTTCTAATCCATACAGCTGACCTAATAACAAAGAAGAATATATACTGTAAATTATATGGAATTTAAAAAGAGATTCGTATCAAATATGATCCAACCACCAATAACCCACTTATCTTTCAATATATGCTTTATTTATTTATTTAGAGACAGCCTCTCACCATGTAGTTCAGGCTTTCCTCTTGCCTCAGCCTCCCAAATGCCGGGATTATCAGTGTGCACTACCACACCCTGCTCTAACTTTTTAAATATGCTTCCTGTAGATTTTGAGACTAAGATGTGCAATGAAAGAACATAAGTAGCACCTAACACCACTTTGTGGTCATCCTCCTGCCTCAGTCTCCTGAGTGCTGGGATTACAGGTGCACATCACACCTAGCTTCTTCTCAATGACTTTCTTAATTTTAATTTTTCAACCTTTGCTGTACATTTTTAAATATGAAAATTCAACCTTTCAGTTTCACATACACTTAGAAGCTGGCCAGGCTGAGGAACTCGCCAAGGTCACGCGGCCTCTGGGCGCTGACAAAGGCCACAGACCCCGGGATCAGGCCGGCAGCCCGCCCTAGCGCTGTGCTAGTCGGCCTCTTCATGCGCGTCCGAGCCGTCACAAAGGCTGTCACGTGAGGGACAGCCGTGGGTAGCCATGCTTGTGAAGAGGATAATGGCAAAACAGGCCTCCACGATGGAATACCCAGGGTGGTATTTTCCCACAATTCTCAAGAAAGGCCTTTTATTACATGGTACACAACCTTCATCAAGAAGCATAATAACAGCATAAATGTTTTACCGCATCCTAGAGACAAATGCTGTGAACTGCTCCCCCATTTATCAACAAATTCAAGTTTACAAATTCCAGACAGTAAGTTTTGGTTTTGTTTTTACCAGATTCGTAATCTTTTTTGGTTTCTTCTTGGAAATCCTTAAAAATTTCTTGTCTGAATTTCTTTTCCAGTCCATAACTATAAAACCTGAACAGACATTCTAACCCATACCTATACACAGAAAAGAAAAAGATAATAAATTTTTGCTATAATGTAAATTCATCATAGCATCTATACAAGCAAACATGACATGAAAAAGAGTAAACAATATGAAACAAGAAGCAAATTTTTAGCACACAGATTTTTAGATTCAAATCTTTGTGTGTGTGTGTGTGTGTGTGTGTGTGTGTGTGTGTGTGTGTGTGTGGTACCGGGGATTGAACTCAGGACATTGTGCTTGCCAGGCAGACACTTATACCATTGAGGTATCTTCCCAGCCCTCAGCACACAGATTTTTTTAACTGAAATACTAATTAATAACACTTAGATGGTTTTGCCACAATTTTCTCCCTCTTTTGTTTTAATCAATCATAGTACATAATAAAGCCATACAAGGAATTTGCAGATTGGAGGCAGCCCTTGCCAATTAAGAGTCCAACTTTTTTAGATGGTCACTGTATCTGTCCCAAGTATTTCTGAAGAAATTATCAAAAGATTTAGGGACACTGGAAATGGTACAGATTTTTCATAAGCCTAAATTTATATGGTGCATTGTTCATCATATTAAATACTTTTCAATATAATTTTCATTATAGAGAGAGACCATACTTTTGTGCTGTGAACCCCAAATGTAATTAACCTATTCAGCTGTAATCTCCAGACATAATTTAGTGCCCCCTCAGAGAGCACCTCTGCCTAGTTATAAAGTATAGTTCATTGTGGGTATTCTGGTAAGAGCTACAATCATTATATAAAGCTGAAAACAAGTTTTCTTCCTTCTTCCTATAACTACCTAGAGAACCTAAGACAAATTCTAGACAGTAGATCAATAAATTACCCTGGTTCAACCTTTAACTAATGGTGCTAAGTAGAGAAGTGAAGGATCATGCCTGGCTGATTCAACAGTTTTTAAAAATTTCTATTAGAATCCTTAAGTCCTGAGTGCCTCAGTGAAATAGGTTACAGATTCTTTATTGTGGGCTGGCTATTGAACACAGGAAGCCAGTGCATGTGTGTGTTTGGTGGTTTGTCTGTTTTTGTTTTGTTTTTGAGACAGGCTTTCGCTATATAGTGCAGGCTGGCCTTGAACTCACTTATGTAGTCTAGACTGGCCTCAAACGCACAGCAATCCTTCTGCCTCAGCCTCTCAAGTGCTGGGATTACATATGTATGACACTACAACCCTTCTTGTGTGTGTTTTATAAATACTTTCTTACGGATGGAGAATAACTATATGCATAAAAGAATTAGGGTTTCTTGACAAGCCACTAAGAGAAATGTAACACTGCCATCTATGCACCTATGTACTAGTCAGGCATGGTGGCAAACAGGACTCCTAGCACTCAGAAGACTGAGGCAGGAGGATCACTGCATGTTTATGGCCAACCTGGACTACAGAGTGAGTTTAGAGCCAGCCTGAACTGCATTGGAAATCCTTTCTCAAACAGACAAAAAATTAAACAAACAATGATACAGGCCAAAACAAAACACCTGAGGATTAGCAAGACAGATTAGAAGATGCAGACACAGCTACAAATACACTCAGCCACCTTATCTTTGAGACTCTTTAATAAATGGTGCTAGAATAACTGTCTTTCTATATGCTGAAGACCAAAGCTAGACCCATGTCTGCCATCATGCACAAAACTAAAGTCAAAATGGATCAGAAATCTAAATAGTAGAACCCAACCCCTAAATCTACAGAACAAAAAAATAGGCAGAAATCTGGAAGACATAAGGTTAGGCAGAGAGTTCATGAACAAAAACCAAGCTTCAAGGGAAATACTCCAAAGAATCAACAACTGGGATCTCATCTTATTAAAAAGTTTTGCACATCAAAAGAAATCACCATATATATGCTGATACCTGTGAACTATATATGCTGATACCTGTGAACTAAGCAACTGCACTGAATATCAATGTGTAATACACTAGGATCATGCTTGGAATGCCTATCATTCTGGTCTTCTACATATGTACTGTTTGTCATGTCATATCAATTACTACTATACTCTCTCTCAAGTAAATGTATGTTTAAAAAACAAGAGTAATAGATGAAAACAAGAGATAAAAAACAAAAATGCCATAGGATTGTCCTGCTATAATGCTGTATATGGTTAGATTTCTAAATTTCTGTGTAAAAATATGTAATTGTTTATTCCAATTTTTAAAATATTTATTTATTCATTCTTTTTTTCTTCACATTCTGTAGGGATTTAAAGTTTAACATATTAATATTTGATGGACAATATCTGTTCCACGCTATGTCTAAGATGTTTGATATTCAGACAGATAATGAGGTTAAGCTCAACTGCCTATATTACAGGGTAATATCATTAAGCTTCTCTTCTGGAGGGTTAACAACTTAAGTTTGCAGACCAAAAATTAGAGAAAAAGAATGGCTACAAGGAAAGCCAACATTTTGGTCCTAGCTTTTCAAGGTCAGTGAGGACTCAGGAATAAGATAACCTGTACTATAATAGCCTGTAACTCAGTGAGGTCCCAAATTTTCTGATCAAGGAGATTATGGGGGTCACAGAGGAAAATGATTGACAATGTAGTGTGCCTAAGGAGAGTCACATGGAGAAAAAACATTCTCTTAGGCTTTCACAGAGAGCAAATTGGTCAAGCAATGTCCATGACTCATCCACATGGCTAACACTGACAAAGGATCTACAAACTGCGGTACAGGGCTTCAGGGTAAATCCTGAGAGGATTTGACTGACCTTGTCAGATACAAAAGTTACAGTTCTTGTTACATAGGTCTTGTTTTATCTTGGTCTTAATCATCCAGCAGAAAAGTATAATAACAAGGTATGAAAAGTAAAGCCATATTAACATGCTGAGCTGTAAAGGGCTCAAGTCAACAACTTCTGACAATGCCAGTCCTACAGATTACCCACTACTATCATGGATTACTGGACTATATTGGAATATTTTGCTGAATTCACGCACCTACAATATTTAAATGACAATGGAATACCCATCTCTGACAAAACTAAACAAAAAAAGAAGGAATACAAATGAAGGACCTGGGGTTGGGGAGTTAGCTCAGTAGAATAAGAACTTGCCTGGCAAATGAAGGACCATTTCGTATCTATATATACAAAATAATTAGGATAGATATACAGCTACTTTCTCTTAATTGAATGAGAAGAAAGATTTGTACTAATAGTGTTTGTGGACAGGATATCATATCTGCATCTTGTACACTATGAAGACAACAATATGCAATGTATTAATTATTGAAATTGTCCTATTAATCAGTTTTGAAACTGTTTCATTGCTATTTGTTTCTCAATAAAATTAATAAAAAAAAAAGAAAGAAAAAGAAAACACCAACAGAGTGAAAAGAAAACCAGAGTGGGAAAAAAATTAGCCAACAGTCTCTTATACCTAGAACATATAAAGAATTGAGAAAAATCAGACTTCCCCCAATTCAAGACCCAATCCAAAAACGGGCATTTTAAATGAAGTAATACAAATGGCAAATACATGAAAAAATGTTCAACATCATTGATCATTTGAGAATGCAAATTAAAACAACACTGAGATTCCGTCTCATCCCAGAAAGAATGGCTATCATCAAGAAATCAACCAATAACAAATGCTGGCAGGGCTGTGAGGAAAAAGGAACTCTTATCCATTGTTGGTAGAAGCATAGATTGAAACCACCACTATGGAAATTAGTGAGAAATTCCTCAAAAAGCTAGGATTATAGATACAATTAGACCCAGCTATTATATTTCTGGATATTTTCCCAGAAGAATTAAAAGCATCATACCACATGGGTGATATATGTGCACCTGTGTTTATAGCAGCACAATTAATCATAGCCAAATCTTGGAAACAACCCAAATGCCTATCAACCAAGACATGGATAAAAAAGATATGGTATTTTTATATAATGGAGTACTACTCAGCTATAAAAGATAAATGTAAGACAAAAGTGAATAGATGTAACTTGAGAACATACTTATAAGTGAAATAAAGCAGACTCACATTGTAAACATTCTATTGTCTCCCTACTGTAAGAAACCAAAAAAGTAAGATCCAGAGGGTACAACAGATATTGTGAAAGGGAAAGAAACTTCTCAAGAGAAAAGAATAGCTAGGATGAAGGAAAGGAGAAAAAAAGGAAGGGAAAAGAAAAAGAATATATATATATATATATATATATATATATATATACACACACACACAAGATCGCTAAGGCAATTATACTCCTTATTTTTATTAGTGCATTGAAACAGTTTGTGCTTATATTGTCTGAACAATTTTGCATGCCTTTATCTTGAAATCTGAGCAATTACTTTGAAGATGACAATATGTAATAACCATTGTTAATTTCCTATTATCTTGTTTTGAAATTATACATCATTGTTTTTTATATTTTTATCGTGTGTGTGTGTGTGTGTGTGTGTGTGTGTGTGTGTCTGTCTGTGTGTTTGCACATGCATCTCACTATGCAGTTCAGGCTGGCCTTGAACTCACTTTGTAACCCAGTCTAGTCTTGAACTCCGAACAATCCTCCTGCCTCAGCCTCCTAAGTACTAGGATTGCAGGCATGTGGCTCTATCTATCTATCTATCTATCTATCTATCTATCTACCCACCCTTTGGCTTGGCAGCCTGAAGTACTGCTACTGATTTTTTATTACTAAAGGCTACAAGATCTAAGGACCCAGGGAATACCAGCTCCGACTTGTAAACTTGTCTTGATAATATTATACTAATATCAGTAGTTTCCAACTTACTTACACATTAGAATTACCAGAATTTTTTTTTAAATGAATTTAGGACAGGGTCTACAAGGTCTTACTATGTAGATTGGACTCATAGTGATTCTCCTATTTTCAGCCTCCCAAGCACTGGGATTACAGGCATGCACCACCACACCCAGTTTCACTTGCCATCTCAGTGCATCCCAGGGGCAGGGCTGGCATGGCACACTGGGGATCGAAACCTGGCCACTGCACTCTGCCAAAACAGGCACTTTAGTCTGATGAGCTATCTGGATGGCCCTTCAAATGTTGTTTTGAAAAGGTCATCTCTAGGCTCTGATCCAAACCAATGAAATAAAAATCTTTGGGGAGAAATTCTAGCTCTGTCTCTTTTTCTTTCTCTTTTGTCTCTCTCTTCTCTCTTAAATTTTCTTTTAACTTAAATGTCTTTGAGGAATCCAAACATCCTTAGATTATTAGTAAAAGCCAATCAATATTTGATACAATTTTGCATTAAATAGATAATATTTGGAATTTTGCTTTTATCCCTTCATATATTATTTCAATGACCAAGAATATGGTATTAATAACATAGCCCAAATATTTATCCTGCTAGACTAAAGAGCAGAGGCAAACAATTAGTCCTCTCAGTTTTCATTTACCATTACCTGTAAGAAGGGGAAAACATACAGACTTAGAACTGTATTTGAATCCTGAACTTATAATCATATCCCTAGAAGTGGGGACAATAATATCTAACTTTCAAGAACAGATATTTATAAAGCTCCTAGACCAGAACTCATACATTAGGGGCCGGGGAGATAGCTCAGGAGAGAGAGAGAGAGAGAGAGAGAGAGAGAGAGAGAGAGAGAGAGAGAGCGCTCATGCATTAAATGTAATAAATACTCAGTGTCTATATTTGGAGTTCATCTTATTATTATTTTCAATCAGTGGATAGATTTAGTGCTGATCTTCTTTCTAATGCTGATAATCATTTATTGAGCATTACCATATAAATCAGTTAATGTGTTAGGTCCTTTACATGTTTTGTTCAACCTTCATAATAACACCATTAAGATACCTAACAATTTCTCTTGCTTTATAAAGAAACAGTGGGAGTACAACCTATCAAAGTCACAGCAAATTAATGGACTGAGATTCAAACAAAGGTCTCATTTCAAAGCCTTGATGTACTTAACTATAATCTCTTCAGAATAAGCATCTAATACAGTCTCTTGGTAAGTATTACAGAAACAGACATAAAAGCAAGAAATGGTGTTAAAAAGCGCTCAGAAATCTACACAGATCTATGTGGACATCAGTGCAGAGGAGGCATTTCCAACCTATACTTGGGTAGAAAGAGAGTTAAAAGAAGTTATTACAAAGTTCTAAGAAACAAAAAGAAATTGCAGAAAAGGTAAACAAAGCATACTGATTCAAAACAATATCTTTCAAATTTTTCTACCCGTCCAATAAGAAAAAATATTTTATCATATAAGTCAACATGTGCCCCTATAAATTGTGTATAAAATGCTTTACAAAACAATTACTTTGTGTGTGTGTGTGTGCAGGGTCTCACTATGCAGCTCAGACTCATAGTGATCCTCCTGATTTCTGCCTTCCTAGTGCTGGAATTACGGGTGTGCACCACCACGCCCAGACTCCATCACCAGCTCAGCACACCTGGGGGCGGGGCTGGCACGGCAGGTGGTGCCAGGGATTGAACTCTGGCACCTGAGTTTACCTAAGCAAGCGCTTAGTCTGCTGAGCTATATTGACAGCCATTTTACAAAACAATTCTTAAATTTCTAAGTATGTATAAATTGTGAAACTGAACTCAGTTTAGTCTGATACTTTCTACTATATCTTTTTTTTTTTTTTTAAACTCAGGACCTTGTGCTTGCCACACAGGCATTTATGCCACTGAGCTATCTTCCTGGACCCTCTACTATATCTTTGAAATCAGGACAGTACCCTTAAATTGATTTCACAACCCAATAGTGGGCAGCAAACTACAGCCTGGATGACTATCCTGAAATCAAGAATGGCAAATTTTGCTTTTTTTGTTCCAAATCTATTAAATTAGAAGAAGCTACAAAAGCCATAAGTCAGAGTTTAAATCTGAAAAGTATAGGTAGGAAGACCATAAACGGTGCTGGGATTGATTAAAGATGTCATTAGTGGACAGAGGAGAAAGGAATGGAGGCACCCATGTCATGCATCTGCTGTTCTTGACCTAAATAGAAATTTTAGATGAAAAATAAACATTTTTGTTTTACATGTTACAAATACAATTTTTATTAGATTTTTTAAAATCAATTTTTGACATCTTGGAAGATGTCCTTCGTAGATCACTTGCTCTGGGTCATGCATTGAAGAAACAGTCTTTTTATCATAAACATGAACAAGAGAGCGTCTCAAACTTGAACAAGCCTGTCCCCTTCATTCATGGGCGCACTGAGTCACCAAAGGGTCTTTTCGGTTTGTCTCAGGGAGCAGAGCCTGCGCACTCAGGCCGGAGTGTGCTCTGGCCACCCGCGGAAGGAAAAGGCCTTGGAGATTTCTTGGGTTCTGAGTGCTTAATTATCTATCTGCACCAACAAACTGAATCTGGGGGCTCATTCCCAGTACACACGTGTTGTAAAACCCTCTGTGGGAGGCTTCTGTGGCCAGAGACTGAAGAAGCTGGAAACCCACTCAGGTCTTGTCAAACTAAGCCCCATCAAACACCTTGCCTGCAACCTCCCGAGAGACCATGGGACAGAACTACCTAGCGTCTTTACCCTAAAAATGTTTCTAGTTTTAATCTTTTGAGTTTGGGGGTAATTTGTTATACAGCAATAGCTAATGTAGATAGCCCTCACTTGACATATCGTGTGGAACTTTCACAGTTCAAAAGTAGGTTGCTTCAGTCCTTGTTTCTTAATTTTTAAAAATGCTTCCAAAGTGTTAAAAAAATCACATAATATTTGACCTGTAATTTTCTTTTGCATCTTCCCAAGCAAGTTCTTTAAATTCCTCATACATTTTTTTATTGAAGTGATCTCTGAGGAAAAAGGACCAGAAACGAAAGAGGGTATTCATTTCTTGGGACTGTCCAATTCCCAAGCGTTTTCTCTCTGGAAAAGTTAAAACATATTTGCAAGTTAAATGTACTAACAAAAATCAAGACAGCAGTCATTTTATAACTTAAAATGAAGAAAACTAAAATATCTTGATCCTAAAATATATTTGGATTTCTCCTAGAGGATAAATACTAATCTATTTGATGACACACTGCTCAAATTATAGACATTTGTCAATAACAAGAATATATTATACTAAAGCTTATTTCCTAACGCATCTAAGGTATGAAATATAAATAAAGAAATGTGTAAATAGGATAATTATTAATATAACAAAATAAAATAATATCTTTCTTTTGAAACAGGTTCTCATTTTGTAGTGCAGGCTGGCCTTGAACTCACTATGTAGCTCAGGCTGGCCTTGAACTCCCAGTAATCCTCCTGACCTAGCCTCCCAAGTGCTGGGATTACAGGCATGTACCACCATACCTAGCTAATAAAAGAATATCTTAACTGAATATTAAAAGATAGAATTTGAATTTTTAGAATTATATTTTTATTTTAAATATAGGTAGAAAAAGACAAGCATCTTACCACTTAGACATCTTTGATGATACTTGTGATACACTTGTTGGGTAAAACCATTTTCCTTCAAAAGTTCATGAGAAGGGTGCTGGAACTTGGGGAGTGGGTGAGGAGCACATCCACAGCTTCCCCCAAGTGGTGCGGCTTCCGAAGGTGAAGGATTTGAACTGCTGTCGGAGAAGGGGAAAGGGAAAGCCTTCAAACTAAAGAGTCAAGAAGCAAATGTGGGGGCCAGAGAGATAGCTAAGTGGCATAAGTACCTGCCTGGCAAGCACAAGGTGGCAAGAAGCGAGTGTAGAATCTAAGGTTTTCATGATTGAGTGTCTGAGCAGCAGGAAAAAAGTATTCCCTACCAATAGCACACAGATGGACAACAGGAAGTGCTACTTATGTTCAACACATAAATTCAGTTGATAAAGAATAGCTCCGCTTTGAAATCCTTGCCTTTTCATCTGTCCTCCATTATTTGAAGTTAGGCCTTCCTCTCCTTTGCTGGAATTAACTGCTCTGTTTCCCCATGCTCCCTCTCAAAGCCTGCCACCAAAATAATCTTCCTACAACACTGATTTAAATCCCAAGTTTCCAGGGCTGGCCAGATAGTTCAGTGGACTAACACATCTGCTTAGGCAGACTCAGTTCCATCCTTGGCCTGCTGTGCCAGCTCTGCCCCTGGGGCACACTGAGACAGTGATTGAGACTAGGCATGGTAGTGCATGCCTGTAAACCCAAGTGCTGGGATTACAGTGCTTGGGAGGCTGAAAACAGGAGGATCACTACAAATCGGATCTGTGTAGTGAGATCCTGAACACCGTGTACAAAATACCAAATATATAAAATAAATAAATCACCTGTTTTCAAAGTGTGGTCTGTAGATCCTTAGTGTGTTCCTAAGAACCTTCTGAAATGTCAAATCTGTTTTCATCATAGTTCTAGGACACTATTTGTCTTTTCTGCTGGGTTAAAATTGTCCTGATGGTACAGAAGCAATGACATGGAAAACTGCTGCTCTGAATGGAGGTAGTAGCAGCAACTTTTACTTGATAGTGGCTGTATTCTTATTTTGCTCCCCACTGTCAATGAAAAAGCCAAAATAAAACAAAATAGTGCCAGCTCCAACATAAGCCAGCATAACTCTATCGCTCTCCACAAAAAGAAAAAAAAGATGTTGTCATGGTCTGGGATTTTGCAAAGGGAACAATACAATAAGGGACACATTTTATAAGACTATAATAATCACCCAAAGAATCATATACAAACAGAGAGTGCAGAAAATCTGTCCACAAGCTGAAGACCAAAGACTGCAGCAGCTGATGGGCTGGATCCCATGATAATGTCCTGAGTCCAGCTGAAGCTCTTCAGTACACAAGAGCTCATGACAATGCCTCGCATGAGTCCAGTTGGAGGCCAAGAGCCCATGACAATGTGTCATGCATGGCTGTTTCATGGATCTGTGCTGGGAAAGCCCAAAGGTCGGTGACGGAAGCTAAAAGTTGGTGCCAGCAGGTTGAGGGATCTGTGCTAGCAGGCTGAGGGATCTGAACTGGTGCCAGGAAGTGACGCAGAAAGCAAGAACCACAGCTCCCCTGAAAAGTACCATGGCCATGCTCAGCGCCAGTGAGGTCCGAAGCTCTTCTGGCCATGAGGAAAGCTCAGTTCCTGTCAGGAAAGCCAACACCACAAGCTTCTCCAGAAGACTGAGCATTGCACCATCTTCCCCTGTGGAGCCAGAAAGCAATGCTCAAGGTGAGGACCAGAGCTGCCCCAAAATGAGCGGTAGCCGTTCTCAGTGACAATGTGGTTCTGAGCTCCTCCTCCAATGAGAATAACCAGGTTCACCAGGAAAGCCTGTATGATAAAGTTACGAGGGAGAACAGCCCAAAAGAACTAGCATCTCCCTAACAGTTTTCCAATAGCTTGTACCTAACAGCTTGTACCTAACAACCTCTCCAAACAGCTTCCCTAACAACCTCTCAACAGCTTCTTTAGTTCTGCTGTCAGCAGTTCTCAGGTGGGCCTCCTATACCCAGCGCCACACTGGTTCAGTTCAGCTGGGTGTAATAAGTTGGCCATCAGTTATCAATGCACCGCAGATGTTCCTTTCTTTCCTTCCTTCCTTCCTTCCTTCCTTCCTTCCTTCCTTCCTTCCTTCCTTCCTTCCTTCCT
>NW_004524644.1:5291842-5293343 GCF_000260255.1 Octodon degus | reverse complement strand
TGTGTGTGTGTGTGTGTGTGTGTGTGTGTGTGTGTGTGTGTGTGTTTTAATAGTACAATGGAATCTGGTTTTCCAAGATGAAAATGTTCTGGATATCTGTTTAACAACTATGTGGATACACTGAACTGTACATGTAGAGATGGTTAAGATGATAGATTTTAGGTTGCATGTTTCTTACCACAATTTCTATGATGGGACAGAAAATATACTTTTGTAACATATTAAAGTACAACGGAGATTGTACCATGTCAAGCAGGTGATGCATGCCTGCAATCTCAGCATTTGGGAGGCTGAGGCAGAACTGCTGCAAGCTCAAGGCCAGCCTAGGCTACATGGTGAGTTCAAGGCCAGTCTGAACTACATAGGGAGATTTGGTGCAAAAGAAAAAGGAAGTACAATGGAAGATCAGCCGACAAACTGTAGTTATTATTTAGACATCATGATTTGCCATATGAAATCTTTGACAATGATAAAAATGAGTTTTTAACATCAATAAGAACAACTAGCTATTTGTTCCCAATGATAAAATTTCAGTTTTCAAGCAAAAATGAGATTTTGGAAACTGTTTATTGCTATCAACCTGATATAAAAATTTTTCCCACTAATACTTAAAGACATCAATGAAATCAATAGTGCATTTTGGTGCACTTGTGCGCCTGCAGACAGGTGGGTGTGCATGCGTGTGTGTGAAAGCATACCTAATGTATTCACAATACAATGTAAGCATCACTAAGCCTACCCAATACTTCATCATTCATCCCAAAACTGCACCTTTAAACTATACTTATACCTTCACTCTTCCCATTCCCCTAGCAACCTGTGTTCTACCTTCTGTCTCTATGGCTTCCACTATTCCAAGTACTTCGCGTAAGCATACACTATTTATCCTTCTGTGTCTATATAATTTCACTGAGTGATAATGTTTTCAAACTTTGTGTAGAAACATTTATCAAATTTCCCTCCTTTTTATAGCTAATGTTTATATTTCATTGTCTGTGCATACCACATTGTGTTTATGTAGTCATTTGTTAAGGGACCGTCGGGCTGCTTTTACCTTTTGACTGTGAATAATTCCATTAACAGGGGCACACAAATACCTGTTTGTACCCCTCTTTCATTATTTTTGGATGTACAGCTAGGCGTAGAATAGCTAGGTGATATAGTAATTCCATGTTTTAACAATTTAAGAAAATGTCAAACTGTTTTCACAGTGGCTGGTGCATTTTATATCCACACCAGTGATATAAAAGGATTCCAATTTCCCCACATCCTCACAAATATTTTTCAGATTTAAAACAAATTATACACATCCATTAGGCATGGTGGTGCATGCCTGTAATCCCAGCACTCAGGAGGCTGAAGCAGGGAGATTGCTATAAGTTCAAGGCTAGCCTGGGCTACTAAGTGAGTTCAAAGCCAGCCTCAACTGCATAATGAAAGCCTTTCTCAAAAGACCAAAAAAGTTCAGTTAGCTCAGATTGCTATACAAATTATACAAAAT
>NW_004524644.1:5290432-5291547 GCF_000260255.1 Octodon degus | reverse complement strand
GCATTTTGTTCCTTCTCTTTGTCATTTTGTATACCACTGTCTTCTGACCTTTGGTGTAGAGCTTAGATAGAGTTATTACCTTAGCACCAGGTCCAGATCTACAAAGTTCAGATTCCTACAGGTGGGTGTTGCTTGGATCTGGCTGGGGTCTGGCTGCTGTGCTCCAATTCTTCCTGCTGCAGCCATTGAAGTTGAACCCTTTGTGTCACTCTGACAAGATGTTCTGCTCCTGAATCAGCTGGGTGGTTCTTGCCTCTAGCCTCTTTGCAGGGAATTCTGCTGAAGGGTTCCACGCCAGGCCTGCACTCTGGGTCTATTCAGGATCTGGTGGCCCTGGGTACTTTCACTCACACACCAGGCCTGTGCTCCTGGTCTATTCAGGATCCCCGGCCCGGGTCGTCTCACTCACATGCCTGGCCTGTGCTCTGGGTCTATTCAGGATCCGGTGCCCCCAGGCAGTCTCATTCACTCACTGGGCCTGTGCTCTGGGTCTATCCCGGATCCAGTGGCCCTGAGTTGTCTTCGTGTAGGATAACTTTGAACTTTCAATCTTTCTCCTTCAGTTTACCAAGAGTTCTGGGATTTAGCATAATTAAACTGAGCAGCACTTACAGTTTCTACTATTTGCAGTTTAGAGCAGGCCATTGAACTTTTATGATGCATATTGAAGATAGGAGATAAGAAATGTAAAGGAGAAGACCGGAAGACATTCTCTAGGAGAAAACTTGTTAGTTTTTATTTGGTATCCTTTTTAACCTTTTTTTTAAACTGGGCCCCACTTTGTAGTTCCATCTGGCCTTGAACTTATTGCAATCCTCCTCCCTCAGTCCCCTCCATGCTGGGATCACAGGCATGCATCACCATCCCAGGTGAATTTCCTTTCTATACCAGTTTATTTGGACCTTCTAATTTACAAGAAACAAAATTAATATCACAAAAATAACAGAAATTTCATATAACAAAAATTTTTTTCATGTTGCTTTACTGTTTTATATTTTCTTAGTTTTTGTGGGTATGGGTTTTCTTTTTTTAAAAAAAATAGTGTCTCACTATGTAGCCCTGGGTAGTCTTGAACTCATAATGATCCTCTGCCTCAGACTCCCAAGTGCTGGAAT
>NW_004524644.1:5286099-5290332 GCF_000260255.1 Octodon degus | reverse complement strand
AGTTTCATGCTTGGAGAACCTGTCATTTTGGTCTTCTAACTATGGGCTGCTTGTCATTACATGCCAGTTGCTGCTATAATGTGTCTCAGGTAGATGGTTGTTCAAAAAGTACGGGGTGGTGAATGAAAGCAAGAGACAGGAAAAGGAATATTGTGGGACTGTCCAGCTTCAAGGTTGTATATGGTGAGATTTTTGGACTTATATGTAAACACAAGAAGTATAGCTTTCACAGAGAGCACATTGGCCAAGCAATGGCTGTGACTCATCCACATGGCTGACACTGACAAAGGTTCTACAATCTGAGGTACAGGATCTCAGGGTAAATCCTGAGGAGATTTCACTGACCTTATCAGACCCAAAAGCTACAACTCTTGTTGCATATGTCCTGCTTTACCTTGGTCTTATCCATCCAGCAGAAAAGTATAAAAACTAAATATAAGAAGTAAAGCCATGGTGTTATGTTGAGCTGTAGGGAACTCAGTTCATCAATTTCTGACATTACCAGTGAAGCGGAAGACCCAATACTATTATGGGCTACTGGACTCTTTCAGAATATTTCGCTGAGTTTACACTCCTATATTATTCAAATAACGGAACTTTACAACAAAAAGGGGATGCAGATGAATGTCCATTTTGCATCTGTGTATTCAAATGACTAGGCTCGATATACAGTTACATTCTCTTAATGAATAGAGGGATTTGTTCTAATTGTGTTTGTAAGTAGGATATCATGTCTGCATCTTGTATAGCAATTAACCACTAGGAAGAATGTATACAATGTGTTAATTATTGAAACTGTCCTACCAGTTTGGTTTGAAACTGTCTCATTGCTATTTGTTTCTCAATAAACTTATGGAAAAAAAATTAATAAACCCTTAAATTTATTTTTACAACTTCTAGGGTTTACATGGTACTTGCATTTCCTTCATTGTTACTAATGCAGTTGAACTTATTTGCATATATGTAATTAACAGTCATAGTTCTACTTTTGTGTTTGACAGTCATAAATTTTTAAAATCTTTTATTTATTTGTTTCTTTGTTTAGTTATTTATTTATTGGATACAGGGTCTTACTATGCAGCTCAGACCTCTAGCGATGATCCTCCTGTCTCAGCCTCCCTGGAGCTGGGATTACAGGCATGCACCAGCAGGCCAGGTTTTGGTGGCCAGCGCACCCAGGGTTCCAGGGCGGGCCTGGTATGTGGTACCAGGGAGTGAGCCCGGGTCCTTGTGCTTGCCAGGAAGGCACTTAGACCACTGAGCTATCTCCCCAGCCTGATTTTGCCATTTATATCCTTTAGCCACTTTTCTATTGTTACCTTGCTTACTAATGATGAAAATCTTGTAGTACATAAGCCAGAAAATTAATCAAACAGTAATGCCAAAAATATAACCTTTATGTCTATATGACTTTAATTCATACTTATTAACTTCTTTTTTTAATGTAATTATCTTTTGCTACTTCACTCAATAAATAGTACTAAACAGTTTTCTGTCTGCAAAGTTTTATTCTAGGTTGGATGGTAAAACTGAAAGTGAACTTAGCCCCTTGACATTTCTTCTTACAATATTTTTCTTTTACCAGAACAATTATTCTAATGAGTAAACTAGTTTATTTCTAGGTAAACTTTTAGTATATCACCTTTGCCTCTAGAAATCTAGACTTTTGCCTTTCTCAGCTTTGCCTTATATATTGCCATTCTCTACTTCAATCTATTTTTAATATGCATTTTCTTCTCACAGTCCTTGTCTTTCATCTTTTGTCTGTCCAGTTAGTCTTGTACCTTTTCTTTAATAACCAAGACAGACATTACCTTCCTTGGGATACAAAGCACCCCTTAAACACTTCACGTATGCCATTTCTGCATTCCATCCATTTACTGCTTCGCACATAGTTTGGGACCCTGGATCCTCCTTTTTTCTTTTGCAGCCACCACAATGAAAATTGTCCTATTGTCTTACATGTTCCCAGTGTATTGTCATTGGTGGTGTTTTGTTTTGTTTTTCAACTGGGTCTTGCTATGTAGTTGAGGCTAACCTTGAACTCCCAGCGATCCTCTATCTCAGCCTCCACGCCCAATCCAATGTTGTACTGGGCATGTTGTACTGTGTCACCACATGACCAAAAGGAAATACGGCAACCTATTATGAGCTACAACGTCTGAAACTGTAAGCCAAGATAAACCTTTCCTCCAAGCTGATTACATCAGGTATTTTGTAACAGTAACAGAAAGCTAACACCATTCAATTCATTAAATTAGAAATTATTTTCTTATGCCATCATTCCATTATATCTCCAAAGCAAATCTTATTGCTTCCCTGAAAACAATAGTTACAATATTACTGAATATGAGTGCCTATCATAGTACCTACTAAAAGAAATCCTCTCTAAAGAAATGTTAAATGTAACAAAATTGTGTTAATGTTATTTTCCTTGGACCAAGATGATGCAAAATCTTAAGAATAAAAATGAGCACATATTGAAAATTTTTTAAATATAGTTCCTTCATTAAAAAAAATATACAAAGGTCTAGGAAAACAACTTCTGGGAAAGAGTAAGCTTCCTAGCACTGGATTATGTTCGCTAAATTCCGTCCCCTACTGATCAGGTTCCTCAGAGAAATAAAGTCTGGAACAACTGCAAAAAAAGAGCCCGGAAATTTGAACCAATAAACAATTGTAGCCTCCCTTTTTTTCCCTTCCCCAAAAAAGAAAAAGAAAAAAACAAAAACAAAAACAGTGGAGTTAAAAACAAAACAACTACTAACACAGGTTATAAGGACACAAAAGTAAATTTGTTATAAGGACACAAAAGTAAATTCTAAGGGTCACACTAGAACTGAAGTGGTGTAAAAGCATCAAATATACAAGTGCTATGAATTCATTATGATACTTCAAAACAATCACGTTTGCAGGTTGCTAGAACACAAACTTATTTTTTTGAAAATTGATAAACTAAAAAGAAGCATGATTTATCCTGTTCTGGACAAATTGAATTTTTGGGTAAGAAAAGAGTTGATGAAAGATGGTCTTAATAAATTTGAAGTAGGGCTGGCCAAACAGTTCAGAGGATTAAAGTGCCTGCAAGCAGATGCAGGGGCAGGGGCAGGGGGTTCCATCCCCTGGCCTGCCATGCCAGCCCCGCTCTCAGGGCACGCTGAGATGGCAATTGAGACTGGGCATGATGGTGTGTGCCTGTAATCCCAGCTCTTGGGAGGCTCTAAACAGGCATATCACTACAAGTGTGATCTAGTAGTGAGACCTTGAACACCCTGTAGACCCTTCCCTAAAAATACAAAATAAATAAATAAATAAATTTGAAGTACAGGCGCTAGAAAGATAGCTCAGTGGTCTAAGTGCCTGCCTGGCAAGTGCAAGGATCTGGGTTCAATGCCCAGTACTGCATGCCGTGCCACCCACCAAAACCAGATATGATGGTGCACTATAATCCCAGCACTGGGGAGACTGAAACGAGAGGATCACTATGAGTCCGAACTGTGAAGCAAGACTGTATATCAAATATATAAGTAAGTAAATAAAGATCTTTAAAAATTAAAATTTTGAGGTACAAAATGCAAAAGGAATAATAGAATTAGATGACAAGCTGAGCACAGTGGCGCATGCCTGCAATCTTAGAACTCTGTGACACTGAGGCAGGGAAAGTGCAGCTTCAAAACAAGCCTGTGCAGGGTAGCTAGGCTCTGTCTCAAAATTTAAAAGAGCAAAAAAGGGTTGGGTTATAACTCAGTGTAAAGTTCAATCTCTGGTATCTCCCTTCAAAAAAAGAATTACAAAATAACTGGTTTTGTTTATCTTTTTGGCAATGGAAATTGAACCCAAGGCCTTTGCATTGAGCCATATCTCCAGTCCTTCAATTTATTTTTAATTTCAAACAGAGGCTTGCTAAACTGCTTAGTAGCTCAGACTGGGCTCAAACTTGTGACCCTCCCCTCTCAGCCTTCAGAGTCCTGGGATTACAGGTATGCACCATGAGGGCCAAGCAGAAGAAGATCACCCTTGTGTAACTAATGAGGCAGAAGACCTGGCAGAATATGCATGAAAGACTACTGAGGTCATTTGGTAAGGGTCCAACAAAAGCTTCAGTTTCCCTTCAGTCATTATTAAGTTACAAAACATGAAGTATTTTTAGATGAAATGGTACAATTTTTGAGATTCAATATAAATGACTAGCATGCACAAGGGCCTGAGTTCAATACCTGGTTAAAAAAATTA
>NW_004524644.1:5281191-5283674 GCF_000260255.1 Octodon degus | reverse complement strand
CTGGGGGATTGAACCGCGGTCCCTGATGCTTTGCCAAGCTTGTTCTAAGTAGGTGCCTTAGACCACTGAGCCATCTCTCCAGCCCCTTTTAAAATATTTTCTAATTAAATATTAATTAATTAGTTTATTTTACAATACTGGGAATCAAACTCAGGACCTTGCACTTGCCAGGCAGGCACTTATGCCTCTGAGCTATATCCCCAGTCCCCCAGTGTTTTATTTTTAATAGCAGAGTGAGACATTCATGGGAGAATTAACTCCCTGTCACTAGCAAAAAATATGTCCATTCCATTCCCTTCTATCCTTTAATCCATCACAATCCTTTTGTGCCATTTGGCCAAACAAAGGTTTAAGGTTGGGTTTGAAAAAAAATCTTCATTTTCCTTTTTCTATCCATGTTGTTTAGGAAAGTTGAAATAATACTATAACTAATTGAGTTACATTCAAGTCATTAAGGTTTTTTCTTCCCTCATCACTCAGTAGCTATATTGGGAGATAAACTGACACATATTCAAAGGATAATGTTTTACATAACGCCTTTACTATCTAAATTTTTAAACCATTCACTAGCATTTTGGTTTAGGTGTTTTTTTGTTTTTTTTTTTTTTTTTTTTTTGGTCTAACTTTGTAGCCCAAGCTGGTTTTGAACTTGCAATAATCCTCCTGCCTCAGCCTCCCAAGTCAAATGCTGAGCTTGCACCTATCCTCCTGCCTCAGTCTCTTGAATGTGAGAGATTACAGGCGTGTGCCACAATGCCTGGTTTTCACTAGCATTTAAAAATAACTTATTCTTAGAAATAGTTTTGTCTTGCCAAAAACTGGAATGTGTTTAAAAGGTTTCAGCATGTTTTAGAACTTCTACTTGTAAGAAGTGAATGTGTTATAAATATAGCATTTCTATTCCTCATTCATACATAGAGCTGTAGTGATTTGTTGCCAATTAAGTTGACAGGTGCAATACTTGAGACATGTATTATGTCTGCCTTGTGGATGAGCATGTAACCAAACATGTTTGTGTTAATGACATACAAAATTATCCCTCTCCGTCATCTGAAAAGAAGAGTTAAGAAACAAAATTAAGGACCAGAAGGCTCTATTTAAATAGTTTCCAAAGATTATTTATCTTTATTTTTATTTATTTATTTATCTTATTTTTTACTGTATGTATTTGGTACATGTAGGGAGTTGCATGTAGCCGCGCCCTAGGATGGCGCCGGTTTCCGCCTTCCACCCCCTCCAGGCCCCTGCTCTTAGCTTATAAGTCTCAGGGCTTCCAACCATGGGGCGCCACGTGTGTACCGTCCATTGGTCCAGGTACGCAGAAGCAATGCATTAGCCCAAGCCTTGGCCTTTTATGGAGTTGTTGATTACCAGGTGTGCTCACCCCCTGAGGGGGTGGAAGGCGGAAACCGGCGCCATCCTAGGGCGCGGCTACACGCAGCTCCCTACAGCGTGAGAGCAGACCACTTTGAAAGGACACAGTAGCAGCTCAATGACCACTGTCTTCTTAAGTTTCCCACTCCTCAGGCTAGTGTTAAGACATGGGCTGTCCTATAAAAAAATCTGAAGTTCTCATGAGGTGAATTAAAGATGGCACTCTGGGTCCACATGCTAAGTTTTGGGTACTGTTCTGCACAAATGCTCTAGGATTTTGTAATAGGTAGGTCAAATCCACTTCCCCAGCCAGCTCTGCCATGCCCTCATCTCCTGCCTTATTTTCCCCCTTAGAGACATAGCCCCTTGAACCTTTATGGGGTACTGAAGGAGTGAAGATCTCTATCATCCTATAGCTACTTTTTGCTAAAAGGGGATGTAGGCCCTACCTACTGGGGATTATGTGCTTTCTAACTACTTTGGTATGTCATGATTCATCAGCCAGGCTGAAGAAAAAAAATGTAAACAACTTGCAACTTATTATGAATTAAAAATAAGTACATATGAGGCACAAAGATAGACTAAAAGAGTGATTTTGGGGGGATAAAATGAGGATGAATGCTACCAAAGAACTATTTTCCTGGAAAATTTATATTCACAATGGATACTATATAAAGAATAAAAAGGCGTTTGATAAGTTAGCAGTGTGAAAAGATAGTGCAGCCAAAGGAAAGTGCATATACAACTTGCTATTTCTAGATATGAATTTAAACTTGAGAGATGGCACAATAAAGATATGGAAGGGCTGGGGAGATAGCTCAGCAGTCTAAGTGCCTGCCTGGCAAGTGCAAGGACCTGGGTTCAATCCTCTGTACTGCATGCTGTGCCAACCCCGCCTGAATCTCAGTGCTGGAGAGACTGAGACAGGATCACTATGAGTCAAAAAAAAAAAAAAAAAAAAACCAAAAACGAAAAACAAAAATAAAATAAAACCCACTATGAGTCCAAGCTGCATAGCGAGACCCTGCACCAAATAATAATAATGAGGAGGAGGAGGAAGAGGAGGAGGAGGAAGATGAGGAGGAGGAAGATGAGGAGGAGGAGGAAGA
>NW_004524644.1:5274743-5281091 GCF_000260255.1 Octodon degus | reverse complement strand
TATTATATTATTTTTAATTATATTGTTTTCAGTTATATTATGTTCAGTTATAGTCATTTCAAGTTGCTATATAACAAGATAACACAGGTTGGGTGGCTTAAACAACAGAAGTTTATTTCCTTACAGTCCTAGAGGCTAGGACAGGAGGTGCTGACTGGTGGCTTTTGGTGAAGTCTTATTCCTGATTTGCAGAGACACTTTCTTGCTGTGACTGAACACACCTTCTTTCCAAACATACACACAGAGAGATCTCTGGTAGCTGTTCCTTTTCCTAGAGAAACCCAAGCCCTCTCAGATTAGGGCTCCATCTTTATGACCTTGTTTAATTGTATTACTTCATAAAAAAATTATTACTTTTAACAGACCTACCTCCAAATACAGTCACATCAAGACTTAGGCCTTCAACATTTGAATTTTGAGGGAACAAACTTCATTTCATAATACCATCCTAGTAGGTATAAAATAGTACCTCATAGTGACTTTTTAAAGTTGTTCTTTCTTTCTCTTGCTTAATTGCACTAGCTAAAATTTGAAGAACTGAATTGGATAGGATGGTGAGTGAACATGCTTACCTTGCTCCTGACATATACAGTACACCATTCATGGGCAATATGATTAATGGCAACGATGTAAAACTACCAAGTGAGAATCAGTATAAAGATACATTTCAAGAGTTTTGAGATTATGATAAACTCTCAAACACTTCTTTAATTTTTGTTTGTTTGTTTTTTGTTTTCTGGTACCAGGGATTGAACTCAGGACCTTATGCTTGCCAGGCAGGCACTTATGCTACTGAGCCATTTCCTCAGCCCCCAAACACTTCTTTTCATAAAACTAGTTCTTCCTTTCTAATAACAAGTCGAAAAATATTCACTCTGAAAGTTAAGTTTTCAAATGGAAAAAAAAAAGCCAGAAAATTACTCTGAAAATATCAAGCATTAACATGAACAATTTTAAAAGAAATACAAGCCAGAGAATAGTAAATCACCTCCATGTTTCCTCTATAGGGCAAAACATACGAATACTCTTTTTTTGAGACAGGGTCTTGCTGTGGAGTTCAGGCTGGCCTTGACCCTGAGGTGATCCTCTGGCCTCAGCCTCCCACGTGCCGAGTGCGTGTGCCACCACGCCCAGCTTCTTTGCACACAGCTGGCACTCTAACAGTTTGCACTATCATCACCTTTAAAGTAATAGTCTTTTCTAAAAATAAAAGAAATATTTCCTGCTAATAATCAGATTATTTAAACTGTTTCCCACACAAGGAAAAAATCCAAAATAATGTACTGTTTCCATATTCTTTATATAATTTGAGTAGATTGTGCAGCACCTAGATTCCCTCAATAACTACCATTAAAAACATACTAAATGCCACCAAAGGTCTAGAATCTTTCCAAAGATAACTTCACAGATTGACATGGTTTGCAAATCAAAGAAGCAATATTTTTTAAAATCTTTTTGAGACAGGGTCTGCCTACACAGCTCAGGCTGGCTTGGAGCTCACTCTGTAGTCCAGGCTTCTTTCTCAGCCTCCTAAATGCTGGGATTACAGGCATGCGCTACCACACCCAGCTCAATTATTTGTGAAAAATAATTCAAATGAAAACCAAATTGTTTCATTCTTCTGTGTCTTTGATTCTGCTCAGCTATAAAGAAAGACAAACTCAAAGACTTTAGAGGTAAGTGGATGCAACTAGAAGCTATACTCATAAGTGAAATAAATCAGACCCACATGTGTAAATATTGTATTATCTCCCTAGTGTAAGAACATGAAAAAATAAATACAACCTGAAAGATATAATAGATATAATAAAACGAAAAGAAATTGAACTTAAGGATTAAATAATGAAGATGAAAGAAAATAGAAAAGATAGGAAAAAAGGAAGGGGGAAAACATTCAAGTATATATAGAGGATGGCTGAGATGTTTGTACTCATAATTTTCATCACCTTGACTAACTGAATGCCGGGATCTGTGATCTGAGCAACTATATAGAGGACAGCAAAGTGAAATACAAAAATCATGGTTGAATACCTCTCATCTTGGTCTTCTAAATGTGTACCATTTCTAATACCCTGTTAATTATTATATTCTTTAAAATAAATGCTTTAAAAAGGAAAAAAAATAAGATTTCTTGAAAACAAGCATTAATATTCAATCATTTGTCCAATGTTACATAAGTATATCTGCTAATCTGAGCAACAGATTTGACAATAAAAATAGATAATGTAACAACCATTGTTAATTAGCTATTTCTGTTCTGAAAATCTAACATATGTATTGTTGTATGTTACCTTATTTCTGTCTTTTTTTCTATTTGTTTTTGTTTCTGTTTTTACTCTTCAAAATCAAATAAAATTGAATTTAAAAATAAAATCTATTAAAAAAACAAATTGTTCCCCTGAATAATGTACTTACTATAAAACTGCCCTGCTTATATTTCTTCTTTGGTATTTTTTACTATTTTCTCTATATTTTATATTAACTTAAAAATATCTCTAGTGACTCTTTCAATAAACTTCAAGTCAGGAACCCAAAGGCAGTGTGTGGCAGATCAGATACCTGACAGAGGGTGCTCTTGACCCGGGATTTCTGGAATCCATCACTGACCAGCATGACACTAGAAGGGCACCTGCACTGAGCCTTGTCGTTTTCTTTGTTGAACTCTGAAGAAGAAGCAGCCAAACATTGCTATTACTTTCAGCAATGTGAACTTCACAAGTAAGTAAAAACCTCTGACTTGTAAACCAACTCAAACATTTTCATGCTGTGCATGACACATTGTGAAATCACATGAAGTCACAAAACTCAAACACCTCACATACAAGTTAGCAAACTTAACAAGCAAGACCCTTTGCTAGTTTTGTAGCACAAGGATTAAAGAAAATGCAACTTAGAATGATTCTTCTTTATGCCTACTCATTATACAGAAGTTATTTCTTATGGAGAGGAATCATCACTATGATAAATTACTATTTTTAAATGAATTCTTACAATTTAAAACTGTACATTTAAGGGCAGGGATATAGCTCAATGGCACAGTGCCTGCCTGGCAAGCATGAGATCCTGAGCTCAATATTCAGTACCAAGAACAAATAAATAAATTACATTTTAAAAAATGTAATAAAAACAAAACATTTCATTCCATAGTGTTTTGTTTTATGTATTTTGTACAGGGTGTCTCACTATGCAGCTCAGACTTGTAGTGATCCTCCTGTCTTCAGCCTCCCCAGCTCTAGGATTACAGGCGAGCACCACCATGCCTGGACTTGGTGGCCAGCTTGTCATGCCTGTGGGCCAGGCTGGCCCTGCATGTGGTGCCGGGAACCCAGGCCCTGTGCTTGCCTAAGCAGGTGCTTAGTCCACTGAGCTATCTCACTGGCCCTCATTTTGTAATGTTAAATGATACAAACTACAGGCTTTGTACCTTTGTTGTTTTGTGTAGCTTTAGCTCAAAGCCCTTTGCTTTTTAACAATAGGATAAAATCTTGGTGTTCCCTTAGGATCATGTGACCTGGGTATTCAGGATATTTTGGGTGTCCTAGAAGGATGCATCCTCAGAGATTCTGGAACTCAGAATATGTCTTTGCTGCTAAAGTTATTTCTAAAACATCAAATAACATCTGAGCTAATTTCAATCTGCAAAATAGGTAGCTCTTAAAATTATTTAGATGCTAGGAAAATATTTCACTTTGATAAGAATAATTCTAAAATTTTCTGTGTTCAAAGAATTTTTCATTAGAAATATTTCAAATATATTAGAAAGAACAAAAACTAAATAGTTGTCTAACACTTTACAAAATTTAAATTTTGTTCTATCTTGGAGGGAGCACTTAGCTATAGACCCAGCCCTTTATCATTTTTATGAGACAGTGTCTTGTTAACTTAATTGTCCAGGCTAGCCTCAACATTGTGACTCTCCTGCCTTGGCCTCCCCAAGGCCTGGGTTCCCTGTGTGTGCTTTTGTGCCATTTGTCATACCTACTCACAACCTTTATTGTTCTTTCTTTCTTTCTTTCTTTCTTTCTTTCTTTCTTTCTTTCTTTCTTTCTTTCTTTCTTCTTTTAATGTGTTTGGTACAGGGTCTCATTACACAGCTCAGACTCATAGTGATCCTCCTGTTTATATCCTCCCCAGCACTGGGATTACATCACGGGCGTGTGCCACCAGGCCTGACGCCAGCTCAGCATGCTCAAGGTAGGTCCAGTGTGGCATGTGGCACCAGGGATCAAACCCAGGTCACTACACTCGCCTAAGCAATGGCTTAGTCTGCTGAGCTATTTCTTTCTTTTTCTTTTTTCCATAATTTTATTGCTGCTGAGCTATTTCACTGGGGCTTTTTTGGTTTTTTTAGACAGGATCTCACTATGGAATTCAAGCTGGCCTTGTGCTCACTTTGTGGCCTAGGCTGGTCTCAAACTCACAGTAATCCTCCTATCTCAACCTCCTGAGTGTGGGATTACAGGCATGTGCCAAATGCTAGAGTTGTTTTCTCCCCACCCCCACCCCAAATCCCACTTCCTTCCTGATTTTCCTCTCCAGAGATGCCCATGCTGTTAAATTTGGGATTTTTGTTGTTTTGATTTGGGTTTTTTTTGAGACAGGGCCTGTACTTCCTGCTGGCCTTGGACTCTGTAGCCTGGGCTGGCTTTGACTTTGTAGCGATCCTCCTGCCCCAGTCTCCTGAGTGCTGGGATTACATACATGTACCACCATGCCCAGCTCTGCTTTGTTTTTTTTTCTTGAGACAGTGTCTTGTTATGTAGGTCAGGCTGGTCTCGAACTCACAGAAATGTTCCTGCCTCAGTCTCCCAACTGCTGGGATTAGGAATATAAACATATGCCTCCATGCTCAGTTTAGGATATTAAGATGTGGTACTAAGTAAATCAGATGATGAACCAAGTAGTAGAGACAAAAATACAGGTTTCATTCTTTCTTGTTTTTCTTCACACTTATTACCTTATTTTATCCATATGATAACCTTTCGCTCTTTCATTCAACAAATAGTACTAAATGCCTAATTTTCATGTACTATTCTGGGCATAAGTTTGTAAAATCAAAAGTAAATGTACTTATGTGCTATTTCTATTACTATGCGATAATATTTTGCTAGTTCTTTATATAAATGACAGAATATTTTATGTACCATTTTCTGTCTTTTTATGTTATTCATTTAGCTCTGATTTGTTCATTTCCAGTGATGAACTAGATGCTGTTATATAAATATAACAACATTTATCTGTTCTCCTACAACAAATGGATTTATGTTTTTCTAACTATTTAGTTTAATTAATAATACTACAATCAACATTATCAAATATGTTCTCTTTTTACAGATGTGTACATTTCTCTAGTGTTTCTGAGTTGAGACCCCAGGTCAAAGGACAAAAGTATCTTCTGACTTTCTCAATATTGACTGACAAATCACTCTGTGATGGCTGTGTCTAGATGTCCCCTGGAGCCTCGTGCAGTTGCAGGCAGGGCTTGGTGGAGGTGGCTGGATCTGGACTGTGTGCTGCTGGGAACAAGGCTGTGGCACTGGGATTAAGGTCTGAGTGCTACCCAGGGACAGGAACAGGGCTGTGGGGTCCTTCGTGGTCACTTGCCACTTGCTGCCTTCTGCATAGCATGAATGTCCCTCCTCTGTGATGTCCTCTGCCATGCCCCCTGTCTTGGAGCCAGCTGACTGTGGGCTGAAACCTCTATACATTGTGAGCCACATAAAACTTCCCTCCCTGAACTATGGATCTGGGGCATGCTAGCTCAGGAATGAGAAAAGAAACTAAGACACACTACATAGTGTTTTTACAAGTTTATCCTTCCACCAGCAGCATGTGAGAGTCCCAGGGACATAATATCCTGGTCAAACCTGGGTTTTGTTTAAACCCTTAAATTGGCCGTGTTCTGGGAACCCCCAGACCCAGTCCTAGCCCAGGTCCAGTGAGCATGTGGGAGAACTTCCTGCTACCCTTTGCTGGCGGGACCTACTACTGGTCCCAGCCCAGGCGCAGCATGGGTGAGACTCTCTTCCACCCCTTGGGACGCCCCCCACCACTCCACAGCACCTCCCCCACCCCGCCCACTGAGTAGGAATTTCTGCCGCGTTCTGGGAACCCCCAGATCCACTCCTAGCCCAGGTCCAGTGAGTGTGTGGGAGAGCTGCCTCTCCCCCCTACTCCACCTTGTCCCCTCCAGGGGGCTCAGCTCAGGCCTGGCATACATGCCTGGGGTGTAACCCTGCAGCTGCAATCCCTGCAGAGAGTGTAGAGGATAGAACCACCCAGCTAGTCCAGGAGCAGAAAATCTTGTCAGAGGGACACAACAGGTTCACCCTCAAGGGCAGCAGCAGG
>NW_004524644.1:5263078-5264753 GCF_000260255.1 Octodon degus | reverse complement strand
ATATATGTGACTAGAAATAGATGGGAAGATGAACTAAAGATTAAAAAGAAAAGAAAGTCAAACTACTAGTAGTTGTCAAAATTAGGAGAGAAAGGTACATGGAACTTCATTTACCAGTGTCTTCTACTTTTACCCATATCTGAACATTTCCATAATCAAAAGTTAAGGGTTTATTTTAGTTTCATATTTATTTTATTTCAGGTTTATTTATTAGGAACATTTCCCATCAATAAGAGTAGATACTTTTATGAAGACTAAGATTTATGGAACGCATTGGTTATCTCTAAAGATATATTTTATAAAAGTTTTACAGTAGTTCCTTGCTTTTTCACAGCTCGACTTTCATGGACTCATCATGTTTTCAAAAATATTAATCTAAATTATTTATTGTGGAATTTTCACCATATTGCAGGATTTTGCAGTGCCATACAGTATATGTATGTTAAAATTCTGTAGCTTTATGAGTTTAGAAAATGGTTAAGAACATTAAAAGTGGAGCATGTGCAGGAGCCGGTGCTTGGAGAGCCTTGGGCCCGCAGGTGTGAGCGCTGCAGTTGAATGGGTCACAGCAGCTGCCATCGCTGCAGGAACAGCCGTAATTGGATACCTAGCTTATAAAAGATGCTATGTTAAAGATCATTGCAGTAAATCTATGATAAACCTTCACATCCAGAAAGACAACCCCAAAGTAGTCCATGCTTTTGACATGGAGGACTTGGGAGATAAAGCAGTGTACTGCCGTTGTTGGAAGTCTAAGAAGTTCCCATTCTGTGACGGATCTCACACAAAACACAATGAAGAGACTGGAGACAACGTGGGACCTCTGATCATCAAGAAGAAAGAAACTTAGACACTTTGGGGACTACAAGTCAGCTCTTTGTGATGTTACCTGATTGTTTAATCAGAGTGGCTACCACTTCTGTCTCATTCACCCCGGGATTCTAGCTGTGGTGTGTTGCAAACTTCAGCATTCATGTTCATCGTGTTTGCCTTACTTGTTGAAACATCGTGGTGCACATTTGTTTAAACAGAAAAAAAAAAAAAGAAAAGAAAAGAAAGGAAAAACCAATTTCATGGCATGTGGGTTATTTTAGTTTTGAAAAGATCCGTTTCTTTACATTTAAAATAATGATATGAGAAATGGTTGTATCTTAACGTTAACATTAAATTATTCTCAAAATCATGTATATGTAGATCTTGTTTCAAAGAAAAACTATTTCCTTTCCATGTTGTTTAGTTAACCTAGAACACAAATCGGGTATGATTAAGCTACATTAATTTCTTATTTCAGCCCGTGGCCTAAGTGCCAGCCTGGCAAGCGCAAGGTCCTGAATTCAATCTCCAGTACTGCCCCCAATTCTTTCTTTGTTGTTTTTTGTGAAGGGTCTCACTACATAGCTCAGACTCCTAGTGATCCTCCTGTTTTCAGCCTCCCCAGCACTGGGATTATAGGCATGCACCACCACACCTGGTCTTGGTGGCCGGCTCAGTACCCCTGGGGGCGGGGCTGGTGCAGCATGTGGCTAGGGATTGAACCCCAGCCCCTGTGCTTGCCTAAGCAGGTTCTTAGTCCACTGAGTTATCTCGCCGGCCCTAAAAAATTATTAATACACTCTAGGAAAAATCTGGTATGACCTTGACTTTCTTCTTACAGTGGAAAATGTGGTTTCTGTGT
>NW_004524644.1:5248071-5251778 GCF_000260255.1 Octodon degus | reverse complement strand
AAAGAAAGAAAGAAAAAGAATAAAGAATAAAGGTAGTTAAAGAATGACATAGAGCTAAGAACTGACTATAAATCCTATGGGAAAAAGATGCATGGCAGTAGAAATGGGTAAAACAAAACCTGACAGAATCTCGTGACAAGTTGCAAGTCCAGAGAGGTCGATGGGTATTCTGAGAGAGAGAGAGAGAGAGAGAGAGAGAGAGTGTCAGACAGACATAAAGAGAGAGAAAGAGACAGAGACACAGAGAGACAGAGGCAGAGACACAGAGAGATACAGAGACAAAGAAAGACAGAGCAAGCCACCAAAAAACAAAAACAAAAAACCCTGTATACACACTTCAGGAAGAGAAAAATAGCATATTTTTCCAGCGGATGGTGTTACCTTCATCCTAGAGGATGTTGTATATCATACAAAATACATTATACTGATAGCCAATAAGAAGAAACTGAAAACACATGTGCAGCAATCTCAGTGACCAAGATTACCAAAGCAGCACTTTGCCACACTGATAAATGTCTGGAGCTAATGGCCACCACTTTGAGTACTTCTTGTAACTGTAAAGGCTAAAAGTAATTTGTATTGATCTCATGATGTCTCCATAAGTTTGGTATTAACACATTTATACAAGTTTTTCTTTTCCTGAAGTGTTCATACATTTTTGGTGGACTCATATACATATATTTTTATTGTCTAGTTCCACCTCAACACTCAGCAAAAAGAAAAATGGCCAGCTATTACTCTTCTAGGCATCTCCTTAAAGAGTTAAAGACATCATAATTCAGTGATACGTATATACTCCTGTTTACAGCTACACAACTCACATTGAAATGTTGAAGGTAGCATATATATCTATTAACAGATAGATACACGAAATGTGGCATTTATGCTCAATCATACCCTACTCTGCCATAAAGAATAAACTTGAAGGGCTGGCCAAATAGTTCAGCAGAAACCACTTTATTTTTTGCTTCTTTGAGACAGAGTTTCACTATGTAGTTCAGGCTGGCCTTGGACTCATTTTGTGCCCAGGTGGGCCTCAAACTCAGTGATCCTCCTGCCTCAGTTATAATCCCAGTTTCCCAAGTGCTGGGATTATAGACATGAGCCACCAGCAGGCTGGGCTCAAGAAACCACTGTCAAACCAATGTGAGGAAGGTTTTTAATTTTAATTTTAGGTGATACATTTAAGATTTCAAACCAGTTGAAATTAATTTTCACATATGATGTGAAATTTACTTGAAGATGCCTGTTTTCCCCCAACACCACTTGAAGAGACTTCCCCTTCTCCATTAACTGGTCTTGTTAAAAAATCATTTCAGTATATATTTGATTATTATTATTATTTTTTTTTTTTTTGCAGAACCAAGGATTGAACTCAGGTCCTTGCACTTGCCAGGAAAGCATTTATTCCACTGAGCCATCTCCCTGGCCCTCATTTCAGTATATATATGAAAACTTATTTCTAGGGTCAATATTCCATTCCACTGCTTTACATGGTAGTCTTTTTGAAGACTGTTTTAGCCACTCTTGCCTAAGATCAAGATCATATAGTTATGTGCTGAGTTCACGTCCTAATCTCACTTGTTTATCTCAATAACAAAACATTGTACATAGACAAGGATATCCTCTGTCACCACTCCTAGTCATCATAGTTTTAGAAACATTAGCTAGAGCCATTAGATAAGAGAGAGAAATAAAAATAGGTGAAGAAGTTAAACTATCATTATTTGTACATGACATAATACTCTACTTAGGGTACCCAAAATACTCCACCAAGAAGCTCCTAGACAATACACAAATTCAGGAGCATGTCAGGTTCCAAAGTCAATACCCAAAAGTAAACAGCATTCCTCTACACAGATAACAAACACACTGAGAGAGAAATTAGAGAAACAATACCCTTTACAATTGCACCCCAAAAAATGAAATACCTAGGAATTAATCTAAGGAGGTGAAAGATCTATACAATGAAAATTACAGTACTCTGAAAAAAGAGATTGAAGAAGATTTCAGAAAATGGAAGGATATTCCTTCCTCCTGGATAGGAAGAACCAACACTGTGAAAATAGCCATGCTCCCAAAATTGTTGTACAAATTAAATGAAATCCCTATCAAAATACCACCAACATATCCCACAGATCTAGAGAAAACATTCCTAAAATTAATTTGGAACCAGAAAAGACCTAGAATAGCAAAGGCAATATTGGGCAACAAAGGCAAGGCAGGAGGCATTACAACGCCTGGCTTGAAATTATGCTACAAAGCTACTATGATAAAATCAGTATAGTGCAGGCCAAAAACAGACTCAAGGATCAATGGAACAGAGTAGAAGATGTAGATACAATTATAAACACACTCCGCCACCTTATCTATGAGAAAGAAGCCAAACATGCTCACTGGAAGAAAGACAGCCTCTTTAACAAATGGTGCTGGAAAAACTCGCTCTCCACATGCCAAAAATTAAACCTAGACCTGTATTTATCACCATTTACTAAACTAAAGTCAAAATGGATTAAAGATCTAAACATTAAACCAGAAACACTAAATCTCCTGGAAGATGAAATAGGGGGAAACCTTGAAGACATAGGGGTAGGTAAGCAGTTCATGAACAAAACCAAACTGCATGGGAAATACTTCAAAGAATCAACAACTGGGACCTCTTATTGAGAAGTTTCTGCATGTTGAAAGAAATCACCAGCAGAGTAAAATGACAACCCACACATTTGAAAAAAATCATAACCAATAATCACTTGGACAAAGGTCTTCTATCTAGAATATATAAAGTACTAAAAAAACTATGGCCCCAAAATTTAAAGAAACAATTCAAAAATGGGCATCTGAGATGAATACACAATTCTCAGAGGAAGAAATGCAAGAGGTAAACAAATACATGAAAAAAATGTTCCAAATCACCAACCCTTCAAGAAATGCAAATTAAAACATTGAGATACCATCTCACCCCAGAAAGAATAGCTATCATAAAGAAATCAACTAATAATAAATGATGGAGAGGCTGCGGGTAAAAAGGAACCTTTCTCCACCGCTGGTGGGAATATAGATTGGTACAACCACTATGGAAATCAGTGAGGAGACTCCTCAAAAAACTTGGACTGGAAATCCCATTCAATCCAGCTATACCCCTTCAGGGAATTTTCACAGAAGAACTGAAAACATTGTACCACAGTGATACATGTGCACCCATGTTTACAGCAGCACAATTTGTCATAGCTAAATCTTGGAAGCAATCAAAATGCCTATCACCCAAAGAATGGATGAAAAAGATGTGGCTTTTTTTTTTTTTTTTTTTTTGGCGGAACTGGAGATTGAACTCAGATCCTTGTGTTTGCCAGTCAAGCGCTTATCCTACTCAGCCATCTCCCCGGCCCAGATGTGGCACTTTTATACAATGGAATATTACTCAGCTATAAAGAAACACAAACTCGAAGCCTTCGTAAGTGGATGCAACCAGAGACTATCCTCATAAGTGAAATAAACCAGACACACATGTGTAAATATCATATTGTCTCCCTAGTGTAAGAACCTGAAAGAAAAAATAAAACCTGAAAGGTATAACAGATGCAGTACAAAAGAAAGAAGTAGAACTTAATGATTAAACAATAAAAGAGAGGAGAAAAAAGAAAAGATAAGAAAAAAGGTATGGGAAAAACATGCAAGTATATATATGCAGGATGGCTGAGATAATTGTA
>NW_004524644.1:5245875-5247971 GCF_000260255.1 Octodon degus | reverse complement strand
AAAAAAAAAAAAAGATAATTTCCAGAATGCTGTCCGAGGAGCAGCCAGCCCTCCAAACCAAAGACATGGAAAGAATTTGACAGAACACATGCAGTCCCTGTCTGCAGAGCCATGCATCTGTGACCTGTCTCAAGGCATGAGAAAAGGTTTTATTTTTCACTCTGGATAATAAAACACATGACATGTACTGCTACTAAAGAAACTATTGTGAAAATTTAAAATAAAAGAATTAGATCTTTTAAGTGAAAAAAAAAAAAGAACATTAGAAGTGTTTTTAAAAGTGTGGGAAAGGTTTATAAGAGTGTGGGAAGGGTTTATAAAGCCTTAAAATATACACAAATACTAAAATAAATATAACCTCACTACCTTGCTCATTTTCTCTTATTCCAGGGGTGTCTGAAATGTAACTTCCGCAGTAAGTGAGGGCCACTGTATAGCAATTTACAATTTTGACATAACTTTCAAGCATAAGGTATATATACTAGACATTAAAATATCAGAAATATACATAGTTAGGGAATAAGAACATATTAATATTCATAATACCTACAACCCTGAGATGATATACTAATATCTCTTTTTTCATAGGTACTATGATGTGATATTGTAATTCCTTTTTCATAGGTCATGTCTTCTACATGAATGTTCATAATAGCACCTTGTAATAGCCCAAACTGGAAACAATTCAAATACCTGTCAACTGTTTGTTAATCAGATAAACAAAATGTAGTAGATGTGCATCATGGGATAACACTTAGCAATCAAAAGGAATAGGAAACTGATACATGTAATGACACAGATAAATCTCAAAAAAATTATAAGAAACCATATATAGGATTATATATTATATGATTCCATGTATATAAAACTTCTGGAAAATTCAAAACTATAGAGAAAGAAAGAGAAGGCCTAAGCCTGAATGAAGGTGAGTTCCAGGGTTGACAGCAAATGAACATGAGGGAACTTTTTAACACGATGGACATACTGTGTGGTGCTGATGTACAACTGTATCGATCACTAAAACTCATCAAATCCACACTTAAAGTGGCTTAATTTTATGGTATATAAACTTAAAAAAACTGTAAGAAACAAACCAGTCCATTCCAATCTTCCAGGCACATTAGTTGTGACTGTCTACCACACAGCTTTGCTAAAAGCTTGCATTTCAGAGACTAAACTAAAACAGTGATGCTCAAACTGTGGTCCCAATCAGCACCTTCAGGATGACCTAGAACTTGTCAGAAATGTGTATTTTTATGTTCCATCTAACTTACTGAATCAGAAACTTGACAGAGTCCTTTAGTCTGTTTCAACAAGCTTTCCAAGGAATCAGATACTAGCTAAATTTAAGAACCGCTAGACTAAGTGGCTGCCAACTTTTCTACTTCAGAGGATTTTCCAAATGTTATTACTATCAAAGCAAATAATTGCACAGCCTTGTACCTGAACTATATTAGCCTTGTCCATAGACTTTATTGCCATTAAAAATATGAATTGTCTTTATAAACATTTTAAGCCAGGTGTGGTGGCACATGCTTGTAAGCCCAGTATTTGGAAGGATGAGGCAGGAGAATCACCTTGAGTTCAAGGCCAGTCTGCACTATATACTAGACCCTGTTTCAAAAACAAAATACAAAATACAGGTATTAAAAATACTTTTGTCACACTGTGGGCGAGGCAAGTGCCTGTGCCACTGAACTATATCCCCAGCCCTAAAAATACTTAACATTATCTTGTTAATGTTCACTGAAGAAGGCTGACCATAGAAAAATACTACACAAAACCTGGCATTTCAAGTTTTTTAATCCATAAGAACACCACTACAGCAGAATGTAGTAAAATTTTCCTGCAAATGCCAGGCAGTAACTAGCTTTTATTTTAGGTTGCATGGACTCTATGGGCCAATTTTGGCCCATGGGTCATATAATTTGCTGACTATGGTACTGAATCAGTCAGACAATTATGGATGCAAATGCTACATTTGCACTTTATGTGTAAGAAAAAAGGAAGTTATGACTATACCACCTCATGTTTTCAATGAAGAAGTTCATTTCATAGGTCATATCTTCTTTTTTTATATTAGATTTTATACATAT
>NW_004524644.1:5235751-5240290 GCF_000260255.1 Octodon degus | reverse complement strand
TTTTTGTATTTTAGGGAAGGATCTTCAGGGTGTTGAGGGTCTCACTATTAGATTGGACTCATAGTGATCTGCCTGTTTACAGCCTCCCAAGAGCAGGGATTACAGTCATGCATCACCATGCCCAGTCTCAATTGCCATCTCAGCATGCCCCGTGTATGGGACTGGCATGGAAGGCCTGGGGATTGAACTCCCAGTCCCTGCGCCTGCTTGCAGGTGCTTTAATCTACAGAACTATTTGGCCCACCCTTCCATCTGCCTTTTGAAAATAGCAGTTAACATATAGAATTTTTACCTTGACTAACTCTGTATGCTCAGAAGTACAATCTAAGCAACTACATCAAGGACAACAATGTGTAACACAAGAACCAGGCTTGAATACCTGACATCTTAGTCTCTTAAATGTGTATTGTTTCTAATGTCATATCAATTAGTATTATACTCTCTTTAAAAACAAACTTTAAAAAAAAAGGTAAAGAGACAGCCTGGGGCCCAACAGATTCTAATTCAACCCAGGCCTGGCATGTGAGTGAGACATCCTGGGGCCCGCCAGATTCTCATTTGACCCAGAGCCCAGGGCCAGCATTTGAGTGGAACTTCATCCATCAGACAGGACTGGTGTGGCACCCTGGGGAAGAACTCCCTGCAGAGAGGTTAGAGGCAAGACCCACCCAGCTGATCCAGGAGCAGAACATCTTGCCAGAGTGGCACAGCAGGTTCACATCCAAGGGCTGCAGCAGGAAGAATTAAAGCACAGCAGCCAGACCCAACCCACACCCACCTATATAAGTTTGAATTTGTTAGATCCTAACCTGGTGCTAAGGTAATAACCCTATCTGTGCTTTACAACAAAGGTCAGAAGCCAGTGTTATTCAAAATGACAAAGAGAAGGAGCAAAATTCATTCTCAGGCCCCAAACCCACCCAGAAAAAATGCAGGAGACAATAGCATAGAAGAAATTGGAGAGTACACACCTGAAATCTCTGAATTAATAGCATTGGAAGAAAAACTGCTGAAAGATATAGAGGAAATTAGATCAGAAATAATTTCTGAAGTAAAAAAAGAAATGATAACTATAATGAAAGAAATACTAAGTGCTTCTAAAGAAGACACTGTTAAAAAAATAGGGCAGAATATAAAAATGATGGAATCCTTGAATGAGCAATATAAGAAAGAAATAGAATGCATGAAGCAGATTCAAAGTGATATACAGGAGATTAAAACTTCAATCACAAGCTGGCAAAATGGTTTGAATGAAAGTGAAAATAGACTTTCAGACCTTGAAGACACCATTGCAGCTAGTGCAAAGGTGAGAAAAGATATCTTAAAAACAAGTAGGATGCAGGAAAAAATAATTCAACACCTGTAAGATGATGCAAAGATGAACAATGTAAGACTAATAGGCACCAATGAGAAAGGAGTCAATACAAGTGATATAAAAAGAATATGGACAGAAGGAATAGCAAGATTTTGATCTGCAGCAGGAGCAGAGAGCGGACCCCAGAGAGCACTGAGCAGCCTACCACCTCCACTGGCCAAGTTACCATCACACTCCAGGAGGAGCCACAGCTTCTGGAGCCCAGTCACCATCACCACAACCATGAGCAGTGAGGACAAGACCCAGCAGCCGCCAGTCCCTTACCCCCACTGTCCCCACCCTCTGTGATGCTGAAACCAAGCCTGGCACCATGGGCAGCAGAGCAGGAAGCAGAGGCTCCAGTTGTGTCACATGGTCAGCACCTGCAGGCAGAGATAAAAAGGTCATGGCAAGAAAGGTTTTGGGAACAGTAAAATGGTTCAATGTAAAAAACAGATATGGCTTCATCAACAGGAATGACACCAAGGAAGATGTATTTGCACATCAGACTGCCATAAAGAATAACCCCAGGAAGTACCTTCGCAGTGTAGGAGATGGAGAGACTGTGGAGCTTGATATTGTTGAAGGAAAAAGGTGTTTGGAGGCAGCAAATGTTACAGGCCCTGGTGGAGTTCCAGTCCAAGGCAGTAAATACACAGTGGACCATAGCCATTATAGACACTATCCACATCATAGGCATTCTCCATGCAATTACCAGCAGAATTACCAGAATAGTGACAGCAGAGAAAAGAATGAGGGATCGGAGAGCGCTCCCGAAGGCCAGGCCCAGCCATGCCGGTCCTACCGCAGGCCAAGGTTCCCACCTTACTACATGCGGAGACCCTGTAGGCGTCGACCACCATATTTAAACCCTCCTGTGAAAGGAGAAGTGATGGAGGGTGCTGACAACCAGGGTGCAGGAGAACAAAGTAGACGAGTGAGACAGAATATGTATCGAGGTTATAGACCACGATTCTGCAGGGGCCCTCCTTGCGAAAGACAGCCTAGAGAGGATAGCAATGAAGAAGATAAGGAAAATCAAGATGAGACACAAGGTCAGCAGCCACCTCAACGTTGGTATTTTAGCAACTTCAGTTACTGACGCAGACACTCAGAAAACCCTGAACCACAAGATGGCCAAGAGACAAAAGCAGTTGATCCATCAACTGAGCATTTACCTGTTCCTGAGGCTGAGCACAGCAGGGCTGAGTAAATGCTGGCTTAACATCTCTACCATCATCCAGTAAGAAAGATATGAATAGGAAAGTCCAGCAATAAGAGATGAACAAAAGGTTGGAACTGAAGACCTTAAGTGATTGCTTTTTGCCTACTGACCAGATAACTAGAACTATCTGCATTATCTATGCAGCATCTTCTTATTTATTTATTTATTTATTTTTACCTAAAGATGCCTCTTTTTGGTAATGACAAAGTGTGTTTTTTTTTTTTTTTTTTTTAAAGCCTGATTTTTCTCCATACACCTTTAAAGGTTTTTAAATTGTTTCATATCTGGTCAAGTTGAGATTTTTAAGAACTTCATTTTTAATTTATAATAAAAGTTCACAACTTGATTTTTTCAAAGAAATCAACAAACTGCAAGCACCTGTTAATAAAGGTCTTAAATAAAAAAAAATAGCAGAAAACTTCTCAAATATTTGGAAACAATCTGACCTTCAGGTAACCAAAGCATAGTGAACTCCAAATAACATCAACCCAATTAAAACCACACCCAGACATATAATAACCAAGATCCCAGAAATTTAGCACAGAAAATGTATACTAAGAGCTGCTAGAGAAAATAAACAGATCATATTTAAAGGCAAAACCATCAGAATAATGGCAGATTTCTCTTCACAAACCATCAAGTCAAGAAGAGCATACAGCAAAGTACTACAAGTCTTATAAGAAAACAAATTCCAACCCAGACTGATATACCCTGCAAAACTCTTTCAAGTATAATGGAGAAGTGAAATACTTCCATGACAAAAGAATTTCATGACAACAAAGCAAAGCCTACACAGACTACTAAAAGAGATTCTAGAGAGGGATCAAAATGACCACAACTCCATGAATGAGTGTGGAAAAAACCCACCAAATAGGGCAAACAATTAAACACCGGAGAAAAAGAGGTACACCGCAGCAATCTTTCAATTATTCTTTTGTATACAGCAGCAAAATATTTCCTTCCATCAGCATACTCTACAAATGGACTTCTCCTGCACCCTATAGGTCATGATTCTGTCTGGGTCTACAGGGTGGATATCAAGAAAATAGCAGTAGCTCAGTCCCACAAGTGACACCTGGCCACCAGTAAGCATCATGGACACCGTCCATGTCCACGACATAGTAGAACTTTGTGGCATATCCTATCCCCAAACTGTTAGAAGTGCCGGTCATATATTTGCTATTCCAGTATTTATGTTATATTTTATTCGTAGTAATTCTTTACTGTTATGAAAACTTTCTTAGTTGATATTTTTGTATATATTAACCTATTCAACTACTAGGTGAGTACTCTGAATTGATATTTTCTTCTAGTATTAGAAATTTAAAAAGGATATTTCCATTTTCCATTGACTTTATATTACTTCTTCCTTGTCTTTTATACACACACACACACGAAAAAATATGTATACAATCTGACATATAGTTGATACTGTTTTGTAGAAATCTTCAATGACCTTTTAAATGGGTTCATTTAGTATAATTACATTTTACATAGTCTTGCACAACTACCTTTTTTTTTTTTTTGCGGAACCGGGGATTGAACTCGGGCCCTTGTGCTTGCCAGGCAAGGGCTTATTCTATTGAGCCATCTCCCCGGCCACAACTACCATTTTGAGAGCTTTTTATTCTTTATCCATGACCATACAGCAACTTCTCTTGCCTTCTGGATTATGACCTTTGTTATTTTCTATATGCTACATCTAGAGGTATTAGAATATTTTGAGTTTGTATAACTTGAAAATATTTTACTTTTAGTTTTGAAAGGTATGTTTGCTAAGTATAAATGAGGATAGATCTTTTTTTTCCTCAGGGCTTTGAATTAATTAGTCTAGTTTCTTATCTACTTGCTCTTTTTTTTTCTAATGTGGAATAAGATGCTATTTAATTTTGTTCTTCTATAGATATTTTTTATGTATATGCTTTTATGTATATGTATTTTTTTCTTTATAACTAGCATT
>NW_004524644.1:5222148-5235146 GCF_000260255.1 Octodon degus | reverse complement strand
TCATTTATTTATTTATTTATTTATTTATTTATTTATTTATTTATTTATTTTTGGTGGAACTGGGAATTGAACTCAGGCTCTTGCGCTTGCCAGGGAAGCACTTATTATACTGAGCCATCTCCCCAGCCCCCTCTCATATCTTTTACATTTCAATATTTGTCTACAATTTTTTTTTGAAATTTCAATTTTTTCATTTAACATTTACATGAGCTCATCCTAAAGACTCTCTACATAGGTTTATGCATATTTAGCTTCTATAAATAAAAACATGACAGTGGGGGAAAAAAGATTGGCCAAATTATGTCAATAGTCCTTTCCTGGCTGAATGTACAAATCAAAGGTGTTATGGTTTTGATCTTAAATATCACTTAAAGATCTTGTGTTGAAGACTTGGTTTTCAGTTAATGGTACAGTGAACAGGTGATGGAACTTGGAAGAGGTGGAGACTAGTAAAAGACAGTTAGTATATCGAAGGTGTGATCTGGAAAGGCACTGGGGCCTCTTTATGTCTCTGATTTTTCTCTGTGACCATCACAAGTTGAGTAGCTTCTTTCACTATGTGTTTTGGTCATGAACTTCTACTGTGCCACAGATCCAAACCCTCTAGGCCAAGGGATCAAAGACAATTATTCTGAGTGAAATAAATCATCCTCCCATTGAGTTAATTTTCTTGAGTGTTTTTCTTTTTATTAGTTTTATTGAGAAACAAATAGCAATAAGACAGTTTCAAAACCGATTAGTATCACAGTTTCAATGATTAATACACTGCATATTGTCTTCATAGTGGTTATTCCTAGTACAAGATGCAGACATGATATCCTGTCCACAAACACTATTAGTACAAATCTTTCTTCTCACTGAATTAAGAGAAAGTAGCTGTATATCTATCCTATTTTGTATATACAGATACAAAATGGTCCTTCATTTGTATCCCCTTGTCTACAATTTTTAATATGCTATATAATTATTGATTTTCAATAAAGTTAATAAAAATAAGGTAAAGAAAGAAAAAAAGAAAGAGAGACAAGGACTGGCCAGATTGCTCAGTGGATTAAAGTGCCTGCTTAGGCAAAGTACAGAGGCTGCAGGTTCAGTCCCCGGCGTGCCATGCCGGCCCCATCCCCGGGGCATACATAGATGGTGACTGAGACTGGGCATGGTGGTGCACGCCTGTAATCCCAGCCCTTGGGAGGCTGAAAACAGGAGAATCACTATGAGTCCAATATGTGTAGTAAGACCCTGTAGACCCTGTACAAAATACAAAGAGGTGGGGAGGAGGAGAGAGAGGAAGAAGAGAAGAGAAATTTAAGCTATTCAGGATGCCAAGAGATTCTATGTTAACTTTAGGGTAGATTTTTCTATTTCTGAAAAAAACAATGCTGCCATTCAGGGGCAGTGGCGCACATCTATCATCCCCCTTTTAGGAGACTGAGGCAGGAGGACTGAGGAAAGCCAGATATCACCACATAGCACATTCAGAAACAGCCTAGATTATAGAGCAATACCCTATCCCAAGCCCCTAGTCCTCCCCCAGAAAGTACTGTCAGGATTGCACCAAATGTGTAAATGGCTTTGGGAGTGCTGAATTATTGACAAATTTAAACTACCCATGACCATGAATTTTCTTTATTTCTCTGTTGCTTTTGAGACAGTGTCTTGTTATATTGCCCACATTGACCTCAAACTCCTTGGCTCAAGTGATTCTTCTGTCTTAGCTTCACAAGTAACAAGATAGAGATGCACACCACTGCACCTGGCCTCTGTTGTTCAACACCCTTAATATTATATAAATCACAGTGGCCGGGGAGATGGCTCAGTGGAATAAGCACTTCCCTAGCAAGTGCAAGGGTCTGAGTTCAATCCCCAGTTCCACAAAAAAAAAAAAAAAAAAAAAAAATCACATACAATGCAATTCCAGTGTGCAGTTCATACTGTTTCGCAACTATTACCATAAAAAAATTTAAAACATTTTTGTCATCCCCCAAAGAAACCTAATAGAGTAATACAATTTAGTTTACAAATATAAGTTTTTGGCCTTTCCAAACACACACAAATACAGTCATCTTTTCCAAAATGGTAGAAAAATTAAGTTTGTAAATCAAGCTACCACTGTACCATTTACTAGTCTGTCCACATTTCCTCCTAATCTTGTACCACAACCTCAACCTGAGGCAACCAAAAATCTACATTCAACAGGTGTTATATGGATTTTCTTACTTAGGATATTTTATGTAAATGGATTCATCTAATCTATGGTCCTTTACGACTGGCTCCTTTCACTTATCATTTTTCATGTTGCATCATGTATCAGTACTTCACTCTACTGTAAAAATATATTACACTCACCAGCTCATAAAAAATGAGTTTTCACTTTTGAAATGCTATTTGTATAGCTATGTCTTTGTCTTGTGAATGCCCCATTTTACATTTCAACCTGCACCGACTAAGGGCTCCAATTTCTCACCATTCTAACATTCCTTATGATATAATTTTTATAATCATAATAGGTATGAGACTGTATCCCATAGTGATTTTCATTTTTAATATTGTGGTGGCTAATGTTAAGCAACTTTGCATATACTTATTGGCCAAATGTTCACCTCTTGAAGAAATTTATTTAAATCCTTATGTGTTCTGAAGGTGGGTAGCCTTACATCGTTTCTTTTTTGTTGTGGTTTTTAATGTTATTTATTTGGAGCGGGGAGATGGCTCATTGGAATAAGCACTTCCCTAGCAAGCACAAGGGCCTGAGTTCAATCTCCGGTTCCGCAATAAATAAATAAATAAAATAGTTAATGTTATGTATTTGGTATAGGGTCTCACTACACAGCTTCGATTCAAAAGTGATTGCCCTGTCTCAGCCTCCCCAGCACTGGGATTACAGGTGTGTGCCACCACACCTGGTCTTGGTGGCCAGCTTGGCATACCCAGGGTGGGGCTGGCATAGCATGTGGTACCAGGGATCAAATTTGGGCCCTTGAACTTGCCTAGGCAGATGCTTAAACAGCTGAGCTATCTCTGTGGCCCCCTCTTTTTTTTTTTTTGTTTTTTGAAACAGAATCTTACTATGTAGTTCAGACTGTCTTTGAACTCATTACATAGTTAGGCTGGCCTCAAACTCACAGCTATCTTCCTGCTTTGGCCTGAGTGCTGGAATTACAGGTGTATGCCACCAAAACTGGCTTAAATTACTATGTTCTCTAGATATAGGTCCTTTACAAGAAAAAAAAAATATATATATATATAAAATTTACCCATATTTATCCTAATCTCTTTTTTTAAATAAACCTTACTTTTTGAGAATAGCTTTAGGTCCACAGCAAAGTTCAGCAGAAACTACAAAGTATTCCCACAAACTCTGTGCATATACACACAGGCACATCCTCCACCACTATGTAGTATCAACATGCGGGGCCAGAATGATACACTAGCTACACATGATGAACCTACATTAATAAAGCATAATCATTTAAAGCTCACAGTTTACATTAGGGTTCATTCTTGGTGTTGTACGGGTTTTAACCAGTAGATGATGACATGTACTTGTCCGTACAGTATCGAAGTTTCCCTAAAAATACTCTACTTTGCCTATTTATCCCCTCCTTCTTCAATTCCTGGCAGTTACTGACCTTTCCTTTTCTAGGGTGTCAACAGTTAGAATAATACAGTATGTATTTCAGACATGAGTTTCATTCTTTTTTTTTTTTTTTTTTCTCCAGAACCTGGGATTGAATTCAGGCCCTTGAGCTTGCCAGGGAAGTGCTTTTCTACTGAGCCATCTCCCTGGCCCATGTTCATTTTTTATAGCTTAATAACTCATTTATTGCTATAAATGAAGTAATTTTTCATTAAATGGATGTATCACAATTTATCCATTTAACTACTAAAAGAGTCTTACTTGCAAGTTCATGCAATTACAGATTTAAACTTGTTTTAAACAGTATTATAGAAATTATTGTGTGACTTTAAATTTCAACACTTTGGGGTAAATTTGGTCGGTTGTTACTGCTATGGCTTTGTGCAGTGGACACTTGGGTTACAACCAGCCTCTTATACCAACTTGGGTTATAATTGGAATTTTAGGTTTAATGTATGTCCAAAGTCTTGAGTTACAACCCATGTCAGCCGCTTGTGCAGTTTTAAGCAAAGGTTCTCCATTCAGAAAAGTATATGTAATCACATGTGTCACTGTCAGCCCACACGCACATGTTTGTGTGTGACATTCCAGTTAGTGTTTTATACAATCACAACAATTATTACTTCGAAAATGGCCCCCAGAAAACTAGAAAAGAAGCTGAGGAAGAATGAGAAGATTAAAAAAATTACAACTAAAGGAAGTTGTAGAGAAATATGAAAGTAGCATTCATGCAACCAATCTCACTAATATGTACAGCATATTGAAATCCACCATCTCAACAATCTTACAAGGGGATGGGGAGGTGGCTCAGTAGAATAAGCACTTGCCTGGCAAGTGCAAGGGCCTCAGTTCAATTCCTGGTTCCGAAAAAAAAAAAAAAATCTTACAGAGAAAAGATGTGAATAAGGAAGCTAGTGTTGTCCTGAGTTTGATCCCTGGTTTAAAAAAAAAAAAAAAAAAAAAAGCTAGTGTTGCTAAGCTTTAGATGAGGAAGAAAGGCTACTGGTGTGGATAAATGAAAGGCAGATGGCAGATTATAACTTGAGTCTACAATTTGTGAAGGAGCTCTGACTATAAATACAGATCTTGTAAAGGATAATCCATCAATAAGTGATAATGGTGAAACATTCTATGCCAGCAAGGGCTGGCTTCACAATTTTAGTGAGAACTGGGATTTACAGTATAACTAGGCATGGTAAAGCAGCCAGTGTAGATAAAAAGGGAACTAAAAATTACATATACCACTTTGAGACAATGACACAGAGAAATGAGTTTGTGCTCATCAAGTTTTCAACTGTTATGAAACTGACCTTTTCTTGAAGAAAATGCAAGGAGAACATACATTATCCAGGAAGAGAAGAAAATGCCAGGTAACTAGCTTATAAAGGATATGCTGAAATAAATAAATAAATAAATAAATAAAGGATAGGCTGACTTTATTGCTATGTGCCAATGCAAGTGGTGACCTCAAGAGAAAGCTTCTCTTCATTTATCACCGAGACCCCTAAAGCTCCCAGAAAACAAAGTCAAGAAAAACAGGCTAGGAGTCATGTGGAGAACTAATGCAGAAGCCTGGATGCAAAGAATACTTCTTGAATGGATCAGGTAAGTTCTGTCCTACTGTTAAGAAAAATCTAGAGGACAAAAGTTTATCATTCTAGGCTCTAATCATGGGCAATGGTCCTGTTCACCAACAAGACTTGGAAGAATTGGCTGAAGAATTCCCATGGGTCTCAGTTGAGTTCTACCCACCTAATTCCACCCCACTAACGCAGCCTATGAACCAGCAGGTTATAGCTAACTTTAAGATACACCAAAAAACTGTTACTGAAATACTTCTAGATGTCTCAGCTACAGATTTAATCCTCAAGCAGTCTGGGAAAAAAACATAATGACATTCTTTCCTGTGTGGGCATGAGAAATCCAGGGCCGATGTCTAAGGACAGAAATCTTACTGGAAGAAAGTGTGGCCTAAAATTATACAGGAGAAAGACTTTGAAGGCTGTGTAAAGGAGCCTGAGCCTTCAATTGACCCTGTAGTTGATGACACTGGCACTATAGCAAAGTCCATAGGCTTGCAAGTTGACAGTGGTATGATGAGTAACTAGTGAAGGAATACTCAGGAACAGTCTACAGAAGAACGACAGCAACTTCTGGCTAAGCAGAAATACAGAATGACAGCTGAGGAGGATTCTAAAGAGGAAGGGGAAGATCAACAATCAAAGTTCTTGGGAAATAAGGGAAATACTGAAAAATTGGACAAAGCTACAAACATTTGTAGAGAAAACCCACCCAGACAAGCAGAAAAAAGCCAATTGTGTCACATCACACTACAGACCAGCATTAAAGACAGAAACAGAAAAACTTAGACTAACTTTTGTTTCTGAAAAGATTGACATCTAGTGAGCCAGAAGGAGTGAGCCATCACCCCATAGTGGGCTATAGACTCTCCCAAGGAGAGAAAGAATAACAAGGAGTGATTTGTTCATAAGGAAGGAGACTCCCCTTCCAAACAATAACCACCTTTGATTTTATTCTCCCTTTCTGAAAGTCAAAGACATCAACTTGAATGGTGAATATAGTATGAAATTATTGTTTTTGGTAAACTAGGCACATTTTACAATGTCTTGGTGAATACACTAGAATTATTGGTATTTCTGATAAATTATGCACACAATACAACCCTTTGTTATTAAGTTTTTGGGTTTTTTTAACTTATGGTTTGGTACAGGGTCTCACTATGCAGCTCCAACTCACAGTGATCCTTCTGTTTTCAACCTCCCCAGCATCAGATGACAGGCATGAGCCACCACACTCGGACTTGGTCACCAGCTCAGCGCACCTGGGGTTCAGGTTGGCACCAGCATAGCATGTCAGGAATCAAACTCTGGTCCCTGACCCTAAGCAGGCGCTTAGTCCACTGAGCTCTTTCACCAGCCCTTAAAAGGTTATTAAATCTTTGGGAGGTTTGGAATGTGTTATGGGTATTTCCATTCATATCTTAGGCGAAAAAAAATCTTTACTTATAGTCAACTTGTAAATCATGGCTCCACATTATCTAAATGGGCCCACAAAGTCTCAGGTAGGTGGGACTTGGCAGAGGTGGCTGAATCTAGTGTGTATGATTAAAGGTGTATGGTATTGGATTAGTCCACTAATTGGTTTATCATAGTTCTGGGTATGGGTAACTGGAAGTCTCACCCTACATGGGGGTGATGTCACCCAACAGTCTTATAGTCTAAATAGGCTATGGGAGGCTTGCTGCCTTCTGCCTGCGCTGCATCTCCTCTGTGACACTGCTTTGACATGCCGACCTTCCTTGAAGCCAGCCTACTATAAACTGAAATCTCTAAAACTATTAGTCAAGATAATCTGTTTGTCTTTCAAGTTTCAGATGTTCAGTATTTTGTTCTAGCAATGAGAAAGTAACTAAGACATTTAGCTAAGAAAATTTTTAGTTTTACAAGAAACTGTCACACTACCTTCCAAGGTGGCTGTATTATTTTGCATTCTCACCAGCAAAGAGAGTTCCTAAACCTCCGTATGTTTGCCCACATTTGATGTAATCATTTTGCCTATGTTAAAATGTGTGATATTTTGCTGGTGGGACTTGACAGAGGTGGCTGAATCTAGGGTGGCTTATAACTCTCTGATGGTATACAATGTAATTCATTGCTCTTCTTTGGTCAAATATCTATTTGGGTCTTTTGATCAACTTTAATCAGATTGTTTTCTAATTACTGTGTATTGAAATGTCTTTTGAATATTTTTGCTAATAGTCCTTTTATGAATAGTTTTTTGTTGTTTATTTGTTTGAAGACAGGATCTATGTAGCTACGGCTGGCCTTGAACTCATGGTGATCCTAGTGCCTCAGCCTCCCCTGTGCTGGGCTTATGAGCATATGCCACCACCCATAGCTGGATTTGTTTCTGACAAATGTTTTCTCTTTGGCTTGTCTGCTCATTTTCTTGATAGAGTCTTTCAAAAGGAGATACTTAAAATTTGATGTCTACCTTATCAATTATTTCAAAGATGATACTTTGGTGTTGCATCTAAAATGTTATGCCAATCCCTAGGTCATCTACATTTTCTTCTTTCTAGGTTATCTTCAAGAAATTTTAATTATACATTTTACATTTAGGTAGATGTTTTAGTTATGTTTCTCTTGGCTAAGACAAGATACCTTTCACTCAAAGGGAGGAAAGTTTTATTTAGCTCACAGTTTGTAGAGATTACAGTCTATACTTAGCTGGCTCCAAGGCAGGGTAGCATGGCAGAGGGTTATCAGTTCATGGGAGTAGAAGACAACAAAGCAATGAGAGAGAGAAACAACTCTCTTTCTATTCTACTTCCTGCCCTAGGTTGGGTGCAGCATTCACACCCTTAATCCCAGTATTGGACCATGAATGAATCCACAGGTCATCACATTCAGCCCCAGGCCCTCAAAGACCCATGCATATTTCTCTATGGAAAAGGCATTTAGTCCATCTCTAAGAGTTGCCAAAGTTCAGATAGTTTCAGCATTGCTGTACAGTCTAAGTCCCAAATCCCCTCTGAAATTTAAGGCAAACTCTATCTGTGAGCCTTTATACAAACGAAAAGAAAGTTAAATGCTTCCAAGATTCAATGGCACAAGATAGGATTACCACTCCAAAACATTCAAGTAGGTGGACACCTAGGGATGGAACCAATGCAAGTCCAAACTCTAGTGAGGCAAACATTAAGTCCTATAGTTCCATGTGCACCATCCAAGGCAATCTGTGGCAAGAAGCTCCACCCCTATGGCACAAATGGTGATTGCAGCTCCCATGGCTTCTCTCTTGGGCCCGATCTGCTCCTTACTTGTAGTTTTCCTCAGATGATCCACATTTCTGAATTTTTCAGGCTTCTGGGATCTCCAATGCACCTTTTGCTTCCCAAGTATTTCACACACTGCCCTCTCAGTGGCACACTGCCTAGGCTCCTGGGCCTTCTGAAATCTAGGTACAAGCTTTCCTGAACTTGAAAATGTTCCATTCTACGTGTGCCTAAAACTAGGTCCACATAGAGGATACAAGGGTCTGTTGCCAGTTACAATAGCTAGGCTTCCCTCTCTTGGCTGTAGGGGTCAAGTGCCTAGATAACTGGGCACCCTGAATCCAATTCTGAGGAACAAATTTTCTATGCTACCACCATTCTAGAACATGGTGTTCTGGGGCTTCTCAAAGCAAAGTTTTCACCTTTGCGATTTTAAGTTTGCAAAGGGTAGAGTCCTGCTGCTTCTTGTGATGCCCTCAGGCCATCTTTTGTATTCTGTTCCTTCTCAAAGATCTTCTTTGCTCTACCTTTGTAGTCCACAGCTTTACTGGAGTCCTCTTTCTGGTCAACTTCACAACGTTTTAAAGCAAGAAAATTCTTCTGGGCTTGCTTCTCAACATAAATCTGGCTAAACACCACCTCTCCTTCCCAACTGTAGCTATGCCACCACCTGAACATTAGATTGCCTTGAAATTTATTCTACCAGATTGGTCTGCCACCTTTAATCTCAGTCTCAAGCAAAGTCTCTAGACACAAGCAACATGTAGACAAACTTTCTGCCAAGCCATAACCATACCATCTGGAACCCCACAACCAGTGTAGTCCTTCCCAGTAGAAACTTCTGAAGATTGGTCTTTACTGACCGGATCTCTATTGGCCTTCTGGTGTTCTGAGCTCTGACCCAAAATCTCCCATGTGGAACCAACTAAGAAATTCCAGCTCTACTTTTTTTGTTTGTTTGTTTTTTCCATAATTTTATTGATAAACAAATAGCAATGAAACAGTTTCAAATCAAATTGGTAGGACAGTTTCAGTAATTAACACACTGCATACATTCTTCTTAGTGGTTAACTGCTGTACAAGATGTAGACTTGAGATCCTATTTACAAACACCATTAGAACAAATCATTCTATTCATTAAGAGAATGTAACTATATATCTATCTTAACCACTTTGAATACACAGATAAAAAATGGACATTCATCTGTATACCCTTTTTTGTTAAGTTCCATTATTTGAATATTATAGGTGTGTAAACTCAGCAAAATATTCTAAAAGAGTCCAGTAGCCCATAATAGCATTGGGTCTTCTGTTTAACTGGCAATGTCAGAAATTGTTGACCTGAGTCCAGCTCTACTCTTTCAGCTGGCATCTCCAAACCTTTTTAACCTCTCCCATAAGCCATGGCCTAAGGTTCCTGAGCCACATGGTCAGCAATGACCCCACTTTTCTGGTATCAAATTCTATCTTATTTTTTCTCCCATTGCTAAGACAAAATTCCTGACACCAAAAGTTAAGGGAGGAAAAGTTTATTTAGATCAGTTTATACAGGTTTCAGTCCATAATCAGCTGGCTTCAAGTCTGTGTGGTGTGGCAGAGGGGCAACTGTTTGTGGCAGTAGGAGACTGCAAAAGCAACAAGATACAGTCTCTTTTTGTTCCTTATATATTGTATGCAGGCGACCTGCCCTAAGGCAGGTGTAGCATTAAGGTATAGCAACCTTAATCCCAGTATTAGACCATGAATCAATCACAAACTCTAAAAGCCCACCCCCATAATTGCATGAGGCTTTGGGAGATATCTAGACCCAAACTATAACAGTATATAATATACGAGTTAATTTTTGTGAACAGTATCAGCCTGTCTTTAGATTATACATGTGAATGTTCAGTTGCTCCACTAAGATTTATTGAAACACTATCTTTTCTTCATTGTATTGCCTTTGCTCCTTTGAAAAATATCTATTTGAAGTACCGGAGGTATATCTAGTTAGGTCGTACTTAGCATATGCAAAGCCCTATTTTCAATCCCCAGAGCCATAAAACAGTATCAACAAAATGAGGAATTTTATAATTTTTGCTCTTACATTTAGCCACTTAACTCATTATAAGCTTGTCTTTAATATGAAGGTAAAAAGGGGGCTAGCCTCATTCTTTTGCATATGAATACCCAGTTGGTTGACTCAGTACCACTGATTGGAAACTATTCTTTTCCTGCTGAATGGCTGAGGCAGAATTGTTGAAAACCAGTTGAGAACAGACTCATGGATATATTTCATTGATGTATGTGCCTGCCCTTATGGAAGTATGCTCTCTTGATTACTGTAGCTTTTGCAAAACAGAAAGCATAAGTCCTCCAAGTTTAAAAAAATTTTTAATTTAAAAAATTATTAGTACATGTCTGCAGTATATAATGATGACATTCATTGTGGGGAATTGGTACATGTACATAACACATCTCAATTTCTTCCTGCTTCCTTACCACCCCCACTTTTAATCTTTTCCTTTTTTGCTTTCATCAGATTTGTAACTGTAATCAAGTTAATTGTAATAATCATAGATTAACAGCCAGAAAACATATAAAACACACTAGACAATTATACTACTTCAAGGTACACTTTCAGACACGCTGACCAGGCTGGAGTACAGTTTTTTCCCTCTTTTGTTGCTATTGTCTATTTTGTACTTTATTTATAGGGCTTCTCATATAGAAAACAATACTACATGTAAGCTCCTATGTCTAATTTATTTCACTCAATGATACAGTCTCAAGGTACATTTTCCTACAAATGAATCAAGCTTAAATTTCAGTAGTATTCCAATGTGCTGGCTGTTCCTGGAGTTGTTTCTGTGGCCTCTATGTCAGTGATGGTGAACCTTTTAGAGATTAAGTAACAAAACTGCAACCCAAACACCACCTGTATTTTTTTATCCACTCATCCAGCGATGGATACGAAGGCTACTTCCAACATTTACCTATTAGAATTTGTGCTGCATTGTTTATATATAATGTCATTCTGACAACATGTTTTTAACTCTTTCAGGAAGATAAATAAGTAGGGAAAATGTAACTTCTATTTTCAGTATTTTGAAGAATGTCCACACTTACCCAGTATACACTCCTACCAACAATGAAGGGTTACCTTTTCCTCACAAGCTCTCCAGCATTTGTTGTTTGCTTTCTTGAATATAGCCATTTATTCTCTTGTAAGGTGAAATTTCAGTGCTACCTCTTTTGAATGACCAGTGATGTTATATATATATATATAAATAATATCCTTTGATGAGTACTTGGCAAAATTTTTTCTCATTCTGTAGGTTGTCTCTTTACCCTGGTTTCCTTTACTATAAAAACCTTATTAAATTAACATAGTCTCTTACCATACTGTTTCACAAGTAAAAGTTTTTTTTAAAATGGATAATAAATGAAAAAAAGACACAAGAAAAAGAAAAAAAAAAAAGGTCACAGGTCTGTCCTGCTACAATGATGTATATGGTTAGATTTCTAAATTTTGTATAAATATATAACTGTTCATTCATATTCTTTAAATATTTTCATTTTTTACATTTTTATCTCCACATTATGTAGGAACTTAATGTTTAACATAACAAAACTTGATGGAAAATACCTGCTCCATGTTAGGCCTAAGATACTTGATATTCAGACAGATAACAAAGTTAAACCCAACTGCATAAGGTGTAGGGTAATAATAAGCTTCTCTTTTGGAGGGTTAACAACCTAAGTTTGCAGACCAAAAATTAGAGAAAAAGAAGGGCTACAAGGATACCCAACATTTTGGCCATAGCCGTCCACAGTCAGCGAAGACTCAGAACATAGGAGAACTTACGCTGTAACATCATGTAACTCAGTTGTGCCCCAAATTTTCTAATCAAGGAGATTATGGGGCCACAGAGCAATGTGATCAATGATGTAGAGTGTGCCTAAGGAGAGTCATATGGAGAGAAAACATTCTCTCAGGCTTTCACAGAGAGCAAACTGGTCAAGCAATGGCCGTAACTCATCCACATGGTTGACAATGACCAAGAATCTACAAAGTGTGGTACAGGATAACAGGATAAATCTAGAGGGGACTTGACTGACCTTATTAGATACAAAAGATACATTTTTTGTTATATAGGTCTCACTTTATCTTGGTCTTAACCAACCAGCAGAAAAGTATAAAAGTGAGGTACATAAAGTAAACCAATATTAATATGCTGAGCTGTAAAAGGCTCAAGTGAACAACTTCTGTGGATAACTCACTACTATTGTGGACTGCTGGACTGCGTTGGATTGTTTGCTGAATTCACATACCTATAGTATTTAGATGACAATGGAATACCCATCTCTGAGAGGACTAAACAAAAAAGGGGGACAAAAAGGAAGGACCATTTTGTATCTGTATATGCAGAATAGTTGGGATAGATATACAGCTACTTTCACTTAATTCAATGAGAAGATTTGTACTAATAGTGTTTGGACAGCCCTAGCCCAGGTCCGGTGAGTGTGTGGAGAGCTTCCGGCTACCCTGCGCTGGCTGGACCAGTCCCAGCCCAGGCGCAG
>NW_004524644.1:5215080-5216063 GCF_000260255.1 Octodon degus | reverse complement strand
AGGAAATAAAGCCATGCTGTTAAGTTGAGCTGTGGGGGACTCAGGTCAATAATTTCTGACATTGCCAGTGAAACAGAAGACCCAATGCTATTATGGGCTACTGGACTCTTTTTCATTAGTTTCTTAATGAAAAAATTACAATGTTATAAACTGTAATACAGCTAATATATGGTGCAGCAGTTGCAAATGCATATTATGTATACCAGTAATGTGGTGCTTAGAAGATTTTCATATTAAAATCTGAGAATTATTAACTTCAGAAATATAAAGCCAGACACTGACAAAGGATCTACATAGTGCTGTACAGGATTTTGGGATAAGTCCTGAGAGGATTTAACTGACCCTGTCAGATACAAAAGTTAAATTCTTTATTATATAGGTCTTGCTCTATCTTGGTCTTAACCATCCAGCAGAAAAGTATAGAAACGAGGTATGAAAAGTGAAGCCATGTTAATATGCTGAGCTGTGGAAGGCTCAACTCATCAGATTCGGACATTGCCAGTCCTGTGGATAACCAACTACTATTGTGGAGTACTCAACTATATTGGAATATTTTGCTGAATTCATGCACCTACGATATTTGGATGGCAATGGAATATCCATCTCTGCCAAAACTGAACAAAAAAGGTGATATAAATGAAGGACAATTTTGTATCTGTATATACAAAATAGTCAGGATAGATATATAGCTATTTTCTCCTAATTCAATAAGAAAAAAGATCTGTAGTAATAGTGTCTGGACATGATACTACGTCTGCATCTTGTGCTATGTGTTTTGAAGCTGTCACATTGCAATTTTTTCTCAATAAAATTTAAAAAAAAAAAAGAAATATAAAGCCAGGCATGGTAGTACATGCCTGTAATCCCAGCACTTGGAAGCCTGGGGCAGGAGGATTGTTGTGAGTTTGAGACCAGCCTGGGCTACAAACTGAGTTCAAGGCCAGCTTGAACTGAACTGCATAGCAAAACCCTATCTCAAAAAA
>NW_004524644.1:5177340-5213890 GCF_000260255.1 Octodon degus | reverse complement strand
AGTCCCTACAGAATATGATGAAAAAACATTTAAAAATTAGAATATATTTTAAAAATAGGCATAAAGAATTATATACTTAAGTTTACACATAAGTCCAAAAATCTAACCATATACAACCTTGAAGCAGGACAGTGCCACAATATTCCTTTTCCTGAAAGTGACTACTTTTGTACCAATGGGACATCATGTGTACCACTGGTGGTTGAAGCTGGCAGCAATGTGTTAAAATATCTTTGAGTAGCCTGTCTTTAAAGGAATGTCTCCTAACTAAAATTCTGGCCCTCACATTGGTCACTCCTGCTGTCCATACATTCAATACAACTGTCCCCTACAATAATCCCCTAGATTTCTGATTAAATCCTTTTCATATACTCTATAATTTTTTGCTAAACTAGTCACTGAGGTTTTGTATCATTTTGTTTAGTTCAATTCTGTACCAGTGTCTTCAGAAAGCTCTTTTTCTTTCTTTCTGTTAACTTTCTGCAAAACTTTATTCCAGAAGGGCTCAGTCCTTCTTGGCAGCTGCCTTCCTCATAGCAGCCAGCACATTGCTCAGCTCCTCCAGCTTGCTCTTGGCCGGATGTGTGTCCCACCCTTTTCCTGATGAACTTGAGGGGGTGCTTGTCCTTGGAGACCTTGAGCCTTGGAGACCTTGGAGACCTCCATGGCACTGCTCGTAGGGGGCAAAGCCACACACCTCCCGGATCATGCCCCGCATGAACTTGGTGTTTGATGAGACGTCTGCGGCGGTGGCCGTGCCTCAGTTTGTTCACATTTTTGGTCACCTTGTGGCCCTTGTTGAGGCCTATGGCCAAGGGATAGCTGAGGGCCATGGCTACTCTTCTTCAATGGTTGCTGTGGCAGAAACCAGAAAGCTCCTTGTACTATCTTAGTTACTACTTTCATTATCTGTTTAGCTACATCTGTGATTTCGCTGACAACCTCTCTTTGATCTGTTTTCTAACCTCCACTATTATCCTCTTGAGCAATCCGAGTTGTGACTTATTTTCTCCCAGCCCACACCCCCTGAACTGATTAGGGAACTGGAAATCTGGCGTGCATATTGTTGTACCATCTGTTCATGTTTTTATTAGTTTTATTGTTTTGCTTTGTGATGAGATTTGTGGATGCTTATACTATACATTGTTGGTAGTAAATAGCTCTCTTTAGTTACTTTTCAGTGATGTATTTTAGGTGTGCCTATCTATCTTTGCCTCTGCCTGAAGTCCAACTACCTCAGTTCACTTTCAGGAGGATATAGTATAGGTGACCTAATCCCCAGTTCTCTGGTTTTGTTAATTTCATAAAGATCACCGGAGTCCCATTAAAAATGAAAACTATGTGACCTTATTAACATAAAGCAAATCAGATATAGAAATATCATCCAAGAGAAACTGGCTATTAACATAATTACCAATTATACACCACTCTTAGGCCTAGGAAAAGTGGGACAGTGATGAGGCTATGTCTGGCTCCTGCTCTCACAGCCATTGTAGTACACTAAGCTCCAAAGAGGCAGTGCCAGGGCAAGTGAGAACTGGATGGACACTGGGCAATTCTGTGCCTAAAGAAAACAAGTAAACAAGAGCAAAGGGAATCCTAAGAAATCAAGAGGCAAAATGCCACCATATGTATCGGAGTGCGGCTTCCATTAACTTCTCAGAGTGTTCTAAGAAGTGCTCAGAGAGGTGGAAGACAATGTCTGCTAAAGAAAAATGAAAATTTGAAGACATGGCCAAAGTAGACAAGACTCATTATGAAAGAAATGAAAGCATAGATTCCTCCTGAAGGAGAGACAGAAAAGTTCAAGGATCCCAATGCGCCCAAGAGGCTGCCTTTGGCCTTTTTGTTCTATTCTGAGAATTGCCCAAAATCAAAGGAGAACATCCTGGCCTCTCCACTGGTGATATTGAAAGAAACTGGGAGAAATGTGGAATAACAGTGCAGCAGATGACAAGCAGCCATACGAGAAGAAGGCTGCTAAGCTGAAGGAGAAGTATAAAAAGGACATTGCTGCCTACTGAGCTAAAGGAAACATGATGCAGCAAAAAGGGAGTCATCAAGGCTTAAAAAAAAACAAGAAAAAGGAAGAGGAAGAGAAATATGGGATAGGATGAGGAGGAAGAAGATTAAGAGGATGATGAATAAGTTAGTTCTAGTGTGGTTTTTTTCTTGTCTATATAGCATTTAACCCCCCTGTACACAATTCACTCCTTTTGAAGAAAAAAAAAATCAAAATGTAAGGCTATGTAAGATTTGCTTTTAGATTGTTCAGTGTCTTTTTCTTTTTTCTTTTTTTTGTAGTTAACACATTACTGAATGTCTTTAGATAGCCCTGTCTTGGAAGTATTTTCAATGCCCACTAAGCTTTTATAGCGCAGTACAGGGGTTGTGAATTGGCCTGGAAATTTAAAGCAGGTTCTTTTTGGTGCACAGCACAAATTAGTTATATATGGGGATGGCAATTTTTCATCTTCAGTTGTCTCTCATGCAGCTTATACAAAGTAATTATTAACTGAATACACTCTATTACAAAAAAAAAGTTTCAGCTGTTTTGTCGACATTCTGAATTCTTGTAAGTAAATACAATTTTTATTTTTTAAAAAAAGCCTAGGAAAGAAATGTACAATTACAGTGTAAACATCAAGTCAACCCAAGTATTGACCCATGGCTAACATGTACTAAATGCAACATAAATATCTCTGCTAATGATATTAAAGAATTTAATAATAAGTTTACAGAGGCAGTTATCTAAAGACCAATAAAAACATTTACAACTATTAAAGACATAGGGGGTTGTTCATGAAGAATGCAAGAAGAAAATTTTGAAACCTTAAAGTATATGAAGAGGAAAGAGTAGTGGGTCAAAGGATCCTACTGGAGTAGAGAAAGATATTTACAGAATTAAGGTCACCAGGAGTGGTGGCACACAGCTGTAAGCCCAGCACTCGGGGCTGAGGCAGAGGGATTTGAGGCCAGCCTGGGATACACAGTGAGTTCAAGGCCAGCCTGAACTACATGGAAAGACCCTTTCTAAAAAATAAAAAACAGGAAAAAAAATTAGATAAAAGTCATAGAAAAAAACAGATAAGAACTAGAAGATAAAGAAGGAGAAAAAAGAAATCATGGAGAATAAAGATCGAAGACAAAAAAAATTCAAAACGGGGGGGGGGAAGGAAGAAAAATTGTAAAAGGAAAAACAACAAACGATAAGTCTCAGAAACTCAATAAACTAGTGAAGAAAAACAAAACACACATATATACATACAAAAAAATTTTCTCTGATTTTGAAGGCGTGGTTTTCTTTCAGGATGTATAATTTCAGAGCAGTGTCCATGTCAAGGGGTGTCCTGTATCTTTAGCTCAAATCCCTCAGGGGTTGTCTCTTGTCTCCAGCACAGTCGCCGGCAGCTGGCTGCAGTTCTCTGTGGCTCTCACTCAATCACCTTGAGCCCGCACTGCTGGGAGCCCTGAGTGAAGCTGTGTAGCTGCCATGAGTCCCAGCTTTAAGCAATGGACCCTTCCCTTAATGGAGTCCTACATCTGCTTGTACTGCAGTAACTCACCAGCTATTGCGTGCCCCGTTGAGCAACTGCGCAGGAGCAGAGTCCTTAGCTCTCCCTGCCAGCACAGTACCAGCCAGCCCCAGGCAGTTGGCTACTGTACTTCTCCCAGGGATCCCTGGGGTCTCTAGCATTCACTGTCTCTGAAGCTTCGGTTTTCCTTTCCCAAGAGTCTGGAGCCAGGGACAGTTCAGACTGCCTCTTTCTTTCTCCAGCCTGTGTTCTGTCGCTTCAATTTCTCTGTAGCTTTCATTTTCTGTCAGATCTATCCCGGTTCTCAGGATCTACTCTTTTATTTTTCCCAAAGGTGTAATTTTCTCACGTCTCAATTCTGAATCTTGGAAAGGCTAAGTTACTGTTGCTTACCACTCTGCCATTTTTTCCCCATCTTGCCTGAGCTTCTTCTTCCATTTTTTAAAAAAAGTTTTAATCACTTTTTGGTCCCTTGAGTTTCCGTAGGAACTTTACATCACCTTGTCAACTGCGGCAAAGCCAGCTGGGATTTGATGGGGGCTCTGATGAATCTATCGGATGGAATTGATTGGTAAATCTTATAGTATGTACTTCAGTTTTCAACCTTCTGCTTTTCAATTTATCAAATATAAAAAATGATATGCTAAAAATACACTTTGATGAATTACAGTTGAATATTTGAGTTTAAATATACATCTTATTTTTGTACTGTATTCCCATGCCCCCTTTATCACCTTTTTGCCTGGTTTTTTGTTTTGTTTTGTTTATTTTTGTTTTCTCTGTTTCTTCCAGTGCAAGGAACTAAACCCAGAGGCCACAAATGCTAAGCAAGTGCTCTAGTGCTGAGCTATGTCCTTTCTCTCTTATTTTTTTTGTACTGGGAATTAAACTCAGGACCTTGCACCAGGCACTTATGCTGTTGAGCTCTCTCTCCAGCTTTAATTTTTCTTATCCCACATGTTCCTTTCTCTACTAATTTCAAAGTTTTGCTCTTTACTTTTTTAAAAAAAATATTCATATCATTTAAACTGCAATATAAAAATCTTTAATAACTTTAATATTAAAACCATTTCCAGATGCAAAACACATTTAACTACTAGACTCACTGCTTGATGTGTTAATACTATTTCATTCATCTGTAAGACATAATTGTTTCATAAATATTCATTTAGCTTTAGGCTACCAATTAGGCTACCAATTTAATGGGGAAAAAAAAAGCAAAACTGGAATCCTCAACTTTGGCTTGTGCTGGATTTTTTATCTTTTAATCATTTTGGGGGGTGTGCCGGGGAGATGGCTCAGTAGAATAAGCGCTTTCCTGGCAAGTGCAAGGGCCTGAGTTCAATCCCCAGTTCTGGCAAAAAATAAAAAAATAAAAAAATAAATCCATTCTAAATATGGTCAGCTTCCTCATAAGCTATCTTTTATCTACTCATTTCCATACAATCAATTCTCTGAAAAAGCAACTAGTGACCTTTCAAAAATAAAAATTCACATTATTTAAAATCCTGCACTTAGGCTAAGTGCCATACAATTTAACATGGCCCACAGATTCTAATAGGACATGACCGTATATCCATAATTATCTTTTTATATTAGACAAACCGTTTGGTTCCTCAAATACGACAATCTCTCCCTCTTATCCATAAGACAGACTTATTATTCCCTCCTTCTTGGAAAGGTGTTTCTGTATTCTCTGCATGGCTAATTTCTAAACCTCTCTTCAAATTTCACCATAATTTGACTCTCTGAGGCAAGTTCTCTGACTATCTAATTGAACAACAATTGCTTATTTTTTAACTTTTTTTTTTAGAGGGGTACTACCAAGAAACTACTCAGGATCTTATGCTTACCAAGAAGGAGCTGTGTAACTGAGTTAAATCCCTGGCCCTGCATTTTAATTTTAGCAAAATTATCATAATTTATAATTAAGTACATGCTGGCTGTGGCAGAACATGCCTGTAATCCTTGCACTTAAGAAGCTGAGGCAGGAGGATCATACTAAGCTTGAGGACTGCCTGGGCTACATGAAGGGCAGGACAAGCCTGAATTAGAGGGAGACCCTGTCTCAAAAAAGAACAGAAGTACACAATGTGGGTTTAAGGTCTGTTCCCTAATTATCTACAAATTCCAAGCACAAAGAAACTGTTTATCCTCATTGTGTACTCAAGAACTAGCATAGTCCCTGGATTATAGCAGTTACTCAGTGAACATGTTAAATGTTAAATAGTTGCTCTTTATGCAGACCCACAAAAGAAGTAAATATCTAATTAGGAGTTATGTGATATGCAGCTAAGTGGTAGAGCATTTGCTTAGCTTCCTACAGAAAGAGGGAAGGGCACAAGAGAGGAGAGTAAGTTAATGACAGGAATACAGGTAAGAATCAGGTGAAAAGAAAACACCTACAATTTATCCATAATATTTAAAAGTTACATAGCCAATATTACTGTCTCTTGGTTAATGTTTAGTGAACAAGGTTAGCACCTGCCTCAGTAAGACAACATATAACTATTATTGTCTAAAATCATCTATAAATTCCTTGCTTTGCAAGTTGACTTGAAAGTTAGCTGAGCATGGTAGTGTATCCTTGTAATTTCAGCACTCAGGAGTTTAAGGAAGGAGGATCACCTTGAGTTCCAGGCTTACTTGGCCAACACTGTGAGTTCAAGACCAGCCAGAACCAGTGAGACCCTGTCTCAAAGAATAAAAAGTTTCCTTTTTGGGACTCTTGTAAACATCTTGCTACAAATTAAATATTACATGTGGTGGTTAGTTTCCTTTGACAAGTGTATAATATTTAATCTACAAGTCATTTATTATTTTAACAAATATAAATTGAGTAATATTTTATGGCAGAAACTGCTTTAGTACTGGACACAACAGCAAATAAAGTAGACAAAAAGTCCTTGCCTTATAGATCTTACTTTCATATGCTCATACAGAATAGTAATAAAACGCACAGAAAGGCAGATGGCAACATAGGCTATGGTGAAACATAATGCAAGATCAAGGAAAAGATTAGAGGGGATATAATTTTAACCTATTAAAATTTATTTATATTTGTTTCAAAAAGTATTTAAGACACATATTATTTATAGATCCTAAGTGTCATAACTAAGAAATAATGTCCATGCAAGGAATCACTTTTAACTCTGAAGTTTACAGAACACAAGTTCTTTCCCACAACAGTAGGACAGGCACACAACTGTTCAGGCTCTAAGTCACTTAACAAGATTATCATAGTGGGGGTCCCCAAAAAAGCAGTAGTTAAAGGTGACTGAAAGCAGGCACAGAAATTATAGGAAGAAATGAGAAGCCAAGAAGGAAAGCACACTTCTTCATGACACAAGGCCCAGGGGCAGGCAGTCTTCTATTCAACCACTCTCAGGCCAGCTTATCTTTCTGTAACTCTAATCAGGCCACCTTGATATTTAGTGCCCTGTATAAGATTATATAACTATCCCCTCATTATTCAATCCATAAAACAAATGATTAACTCTAGAGTTTTTTCTAATAACTTTAATGGCTAAAAAAAAAGATTCCTTTTTATCCCTACCTGTGCCATTATAATTCATATAAAAAATTGCAGACAACCAGTAAACTACCATTTTACCTTAGTAATTGGAATAGAGGACAGGACCCAGAGTAAAATGCAAGAAAATAAAAAACTGGAATATGCTTTCAAACAGCATCCCAAGCACCTTAATAATGACTGGACAAGAGATAATCAGCCAATTTAATCTTTTACATTTTGTTTATAATCATTTTTACTAGGTGAAAGCATGCATCTTAGACTAAGATGAGAAAGAATGAAGGGAATGTGAAAAAAAAATCCCTTTTAAAACCAACAGATCTTATGGCTGGTGCCCTGGCCAAGTAAAGAATGTGCTATAAGCGAGGCGTGGAGGCACATGACTGTAATCCCAGGACTTGGGAAGCCAAGGTAAGAGGATCACTGCAAGTTCAAGGCCAGCCTGCGCTACACAGTGGATACAAGGTCAGCTTGAAATACATAGCAAGACCCTGTCTCAAATCCAAACAAAACAAAATGAATGAGCTATAAAAATAAGTCTGTAAAATAAATTCAGTTAATTCTTTTATATAAGAAAAGGTCTTGTTATGGTTTTTACCTGAAAAAAGCAAGCATTTTAGTCAATGGGAACGAATGCTTTTTTTTTTTTTTTTTTGCTTAATTTTTTAAAGTATTCATCATGTCATTGGAAACCATTCACTCAACTGTGACTCTCAAATATACTTACAGGAATTTTTCTAACTAAGCATTTATTCATATTCAAAATTCATTAAAATGCCTCTAGTTTAATACAAGCAGTAATGTATAAACAGAAAAAACTACCAGCAAAACAATGCTGGCCAGATATAATTACCTTTATGGCTGTGTGTTTTTCATCTTCCATCCATCCACAGATCTTCCTCATAGTAATAAAAGCCATCATTGATAACTTTAGCAACTTCTGATGTAAGTTTTGCCTGAGATATGTGGTTGCCTGTTCAATCTTCAGGAAGTTTTCTCATATAAGATGCTGTCTGAGTTACAATCAAAATCCTGTTTAAATCCTGGTCATCAATTTCATAATCTCAATCATTATCAGACCAATCAGTAAATGTATTTTTTTCTTCCTTCTGTTTCTTCCATCTCTTCAAATAGAGAATCAAGTTCTTCTTGTTATTGTTTTTCTAGAAGACTCTATTGATTTGATGCCTCTTCAGGTTTAAGTTTGATTCCTAAAGGTAGAAATTAGTATTGTATATGAAAGCATTCTTCATCACTTTTTTTAAAATGTCACATAATTATATCCTAAGTTATATCAAGCTTGTATGCTCATTGACTATAATTTAGCAGCTAAACTGGGAAGAATATTAAACCAATATTATTTTGGTCCCAGCATTAGAAGGTCAAGTCCATAGGACCTCTGTATTTGCTAAGCATATGAGCCATACCACACTTTCAGAAAAATGGTCTTTGAATGGGCACATCTAAAAGTAACAAGTAGGACCGGGGAGATGGCTCAGTAGAATAAGCGCTTCCCTGGCAAGCACAAGGGCCTGGGTTCAATCCCCCGGTTCCGCAAAAAATAAAATAAAAAATAAAAAAATAAAAGTAACAAGTAAAATCCATACTAATTTACTAACACTCAACCAAAAAAATCACCAGATATTAAGGGACAACTAATATCCTATAAAAGAGTTCAACAAACAAAATTGGTGAAAATAAAGATTAAGAAGGAAAAAAAATCACTTTAAAATCCTCAAAATATTATAAAGCTCTGAGGCAACTCAATTTTATGAAAGGAAAACTGCATGTAACCAAGATGACAAAATAAAAATGTTTACAGAATTTAATGGAAAATTACATCGAATTACATACTCCCTCTATAGTGTTTCAGAAAGATCATTTTAGTAGGCTGTGAATATAGTTCAGAGATTCAATGCATGCTTAGCACACAAGAGGCCCTGGATTCAATCCCCAGTGCTGAAGATTAAAAGTTAAGTTTTAAAAAGTTCACTGACAATAATCAGGCATGTTGGTGCACACCTATAATTCTGGCACTGGAGAAGCTGAGGTTGGAAGATCACCATGAGTTTGACATCAGTCTGGGATGCATAGTGAATCAACACCAGCCTGGACTACCCTATCTCAAAAAAAAAAAAAAAAAAGAAAGAAAGAAAGAAAAAGAAAAGAAAGTAGTACCTTGATAATGTTGTCAAAAACTAACCCACTCCCACAAGATCTCAAGTTTGATTCCTGGTACAAAACAAACAAAAAAACCCAAAAAAACAACCCACTTCAACAAAAGCATACCTTGATAAACTAGAAATTATATAGCATCTTTACAAAGTGTTTGAGAAAGGGTCTTTAGGATATTCTAATGCACAATGAGCCAGGCATGGTGGCACACTCCTGTAATTCCAGCATGTATATCTGGCAAATAGAAAAGACACTAACCCTCCACTCCACCAAAGGAGTATCATACCTTACCTGGTTTTAACAACTTACCTTTAATTTCATGGGGACAGATGATGCCTCTTTTATACTTCTATCCAAGGTTCTGAGTCCAAGTCAGGTAAACTGGTAGACAAACCTCTAAACATTGCTTGCAGACTACTTGTTTCAGTATTTTTCTTTGGAATCAAAGGACTTCCAATTCTTGGAGAATTTGGGGCAGACTCTAGAATTTTAAATTAGTTCTACAGTTAAAATAACAAGTTTTCTTATTTCAGCATTTCATTTGTTCCTGGTTTATTTTGTCCACAAAACACATAACAAATCAATCTCAATTAAAATTTTTCCAGTGACTATCAAACATGAAGTTCTTTTAATAACATTTACTCAAAAGAATAGTCACTGAATAATAAAAGGTGTATCACTAATCCTTACACAGACCACCACCGCTCAAACTTAGAATGTCGATGTGGATAAGCATGTTGGTAAATCATCTGTGAATCAAGTTATTTGTAAAATTATTAAAACCTATAAATTGTAATTATGGACTTTCAAATGCTGTTAGGCCTCTTTTACTTCAGATAAAACTGATTTTGATTGATTAGAGGCTAAAGTAACCACCTTATTTTCTTTGCTCAAAAAAGTTTGTCTACGTGAACGAAAGAGCATCCCCTCTTACCACCATGGCTCATACTGAAAACTGCAAAGCACAAATGTAACCACATTAAAGAACAGTTTGAGTGACAAAGTTTAGAAATTCTAAAAGCAAAACTGTAGGTCAGGCACTGCAACACATACCTGTAATCCCAGCACTCTGAAAGACTGAGGCAGGAGGATCACAAGTTTGAGCCAAGCTTGAAATTAGCATATCGGGAACATTTGATCTCAAAATCAAATTACAAAAAGGGTTTCCGAAGTAGCTTTGGAGGGACAGGGCCTGGATTCAACTCCCAGAAAGGAGTGTAAAAGGGGCAGGCCTGATGTGATGGTACATGCCTGTAATCCTACCATGTGTGAGGCTGAGTCAGGAGCACAGAAAATTTGAGCCCACCCTAAGCAATTTAAGCAAGACCAAGTCCCAAAATAAAGAAAAACTAGCTAAGAGTATAGTTCGGTGCAAAGGCCCTAAGATCAACCCCTAGAACCAAACAAAAACTGTGGTGAGTTAAAAAGTCTTTCTTTTCAACATCATAACATTTGCCAGTTTGATTTTTGGAGACAAGGTCTCATATAGTTCAGGCTGATTCTGAACTCACTACATAGCCCAGGATGGCCTTGAACTCACAGCAATCCTCCTGCCTCAGCCTGCTGAGTGCTGGGATTACAGGTGTTCACCAACACACTTGGCTGCATTTTTGCCAGTTTTCAAATATAAGAATTACATACTCTATAAAATTAAAACTGCTTCCTTTATATTTGTAAGTGAATTTTACATTTTCATCCTAAAATCTTTTGTTGGACATAGGATCTCAATGATGGAGTTCAGAGTGACTGTTGAACAATGTAGCCTTTGAACTCCCAGTGATTCTCCTGCCTTGGTCAAGTGCTGAGAGATGAATGACACCATGCCAGGTTTTTAAAATATTTAAGCGGGTTCTGGGGGGGGTGTGGCTCAATGATAATGCTTACCTACTATGCATGAGTCCCCAGATTCCATCTTCAGCACTAAAAACATCTATGAAAAAATTATTTTAGAATTCTGAGCTATTTGTATATTTAGATATTTCTACTGGAGGCTGCTATTCTACCCTCCCTCTCCTTTTCAGTCCTGGTGATAGAACCTGGGCCCTTGTGTATGAACAGCAAGTATACTACCTCTGAGCTACACCAATTGCTCATTTTATATTGAGACAGGGCTTAAATTTCCCAGGTTTGTTTATAGGTGTGCAATATCACAGCCAACTACAACTTCTTATATTAATAGTACATCTATTGCCCACTCATTCACAGAAGTGTAAGTAAAACACAAGAGTATAGACTATTACACACTCACAAAGCTTAGTAATGGAGAGATGTGCTAATACTGTGAGTTATATATATCCATAGTGAATAAAACCTTAAAAGCAAACAATCCCTACCCCACTATATGTATGAATTCTACTCATATATATATTGGGAGAATTAAACTGTAATATATAGTCCATATAGAAATAAGAACAGCACTTAGCATATGATAGGAAAATCAAAAGCTACTGTTTAAGGTAGAAATGTTATTTTTTTTAACATCCTCAGTTTATTATATAATAATGCCTAACTTGTCTTTAAACTTCTACCATGAAAATGTTTGATTATGTTTACACATGCTTGGAAATGCAATATTAAAATATCAAAAGAATTTGGGTAAGCAAGAAAACTTACAAGTTTTATGAGACTTTAAAAAAGTATTTAATGGGGCTGCAGAGATAGCTCAGCAGTCTTAAGCACCTACCTGGCAAGCGCAAGGACCTGGGTTTGATCCCCAATACCATACGCCATGCCCGCCCCAGAACCCTGGGCACACTGTGCCAACCATCAAAGCCAGACACAGTAGTGCATCCCTGTAATTCCAGTGCTGGGAGAGGCTGACACAGGAGGATCACTAAACTCTGAACTTGTGTAGGGAGACCCTGTACCGAATAAATAAAAGATTTAAAAAATTTAAAAATATTTAAGGAAAATTAAGCTACACCTAAGTAAAAAGTATGATGTATCATGAACATGTACTAGCTTCCTACGATGAATGTAATCATTATGTGTAAATACATATTAAGAAAAAAATTATATTAAAATGTTATACAGATAACCTAAGCTTTTTGCATCTATGTTTTTATAATGAAAAGATTTCAATGCTGGGTGTGGTAGCACATGCCTGTAATCCCAGCACTTGGGAGGCAGAGGTAGGAAGATTATAGAGTTAGAGGCCAGCCTAAACCACATAGTGGGTTCTGCAAAAAAAAAAAAAAAAAAATTTCCTTAGGTAATTGGAGCTGGGGAGACGGCTCAGTAGAATAAGTGCTTGCTTGGCAAGCACAAGGACCTGAGTTCAATCCCCGGTTCTGCAAAAAAAGAAAAAAAATTTTTCCTTAAACCACATAGTGGGATCTTAAAAAAAAAAAAAAAGAAAGAGAACACTTCAAGCCATACATTTGTAATGTTTGTTTTTGGTTTTGTGAGACAAAAATCACACTATGTAGAAATCAGACTGGCCTTGAATTTGTGGCAATCCTCCAATCTCAACCTCCCATATCCTGAAATTACAAGTAATACCACCCCCAGCAACATTTATAAAGTTTAAGAACAGCAAACTCCTAATCTTCCAAATAAGTTTAAATATGTTTAAATATAGGTTTAATTATTTGACATTAAACATACATAGATTTAAAAAAAAAAAACCTTACACAGTCAACACATGTGTTAACCTGTAAGAACATATAAATTTATCTTTGCTGGTTTTAGTAAGTGAAAATTTCAACTTGGCTCTCCAAATATAAGTCACCATAAATTTGCATTTATCTTGTACTGCTTTGTTTTCCACCTAGGAAGGATCACAGCTCTGGCCACAAAGGTTTCTTTTCTAAAGGACTATTTCATGTGTAACATTTAAGGACACTTCTAGCTATAAAGTTTTCAAAGGAAAATCCCACAGCTTATTCATTAGATCTCATACATTTTTTTTAAAAAAGTACCTTCCCCAAATCAGTATTGTCAGACACCTGCTTTTGAACTCTGATGAAATTCCTTAAGAGTGCACTGGCTGGGGATATAGCTCAGTGGTACAAGTAGTTGCCTAGCAAGCATGAGGGCCTGATTTTGATTTCCAGCATCAAAATAAAACAAAAAGAGTGGATGGTGCAATACTGCATCCATAGAACAGTAGAGTCCACATTATAAAAAAAGAATTTTACCATTCTCTTTGTCAACCTTTTGTAGTATATTAAGGTCTGTCAAGGGGCTGAGAAAGAGGATTCAAACATGTTTTAAAATTTGTACCATACAATCATGGCTTAAAAAAATTTAAAGTCCTCTAATTTGAGATCAGCACATATAGATAGAAGTTTTACTACTTTTCTGTGCCTAAGACAATCTACACTTTCTAAATTGTTTCCACTTAAAATTTTTGCTGACATTCTACTTAGGGTTTCTTAGTACAAGCAGGAAATCATGAAGGTCAGAAATTTGAAGACTCCTGAGAAAAGGTGATTTGTCTATTATTCCTATGACAATATGAATTGGCATAATTCTAAAAAACACTTCCATTATTATCTCTATTTACTATTAGATTCTGATGTGCAATATATAGCAGTATTTTAATACTGCACTGACTTGTTTGTACATATAATAGTATTTGTATGCATTTATATTAAAAAACACAAAATATACAAAAAATAATTTTATTGTAATTTTATTAATACAATAAATGGGTAATGAATGGACAGGCATCACCAACTTGACAACTATCCTGTGGGAAAAAAATATTCATATTATCCAACTTACCAATGATTGTTCATATGCTGATTAAAAATGTCATCTTGGACCCTGTTTTTATACAATAAATAATTCTAATTTATACAATAAAGCCATTATATCTCTTTAAAAAGTTAAAAACTAAAATAAAGCTATCACTTTTCTTCAACTTTTAAAACGTTTGTTCAAGTTTCTTACTGGGATTAGAAGCAGAGCACTGACAAATACAAAATAAAAATATTTGTGAGACTGACTGTTAATGTTTTATCGATGGGCAGGTCTCTCATTCATGTATCAAAAAATACATTTCCAATAGTAAAGTAAAAAAAATCCTTGTTCATTTCTTAAATTTATTTGCCCTCAGCTTTCCACGTTAATAAATTTTATACTCCATGTGAAACATGACAATGTTATGTAACATACACTACACTGAAGGGCAAATCAAATAGCAAGACCTAACATTCTGGGAAAGGTTTCTCTATCCTGTTTTCCTGCTTTATTGCTCTGGACATAAGAACATATGCCTGTAAACAAAAGAATCTTGCAGTATGTTCACAATGATAATAATTAACTTTCCCACCATGAAGTAAAGTAGCCCATGCAGCCCAGGCCAATTACATAGAAATGGGCAGCTCCTATGGTAACAGCAGTCCTCTGGTCTGTCTCACAGCATCATCGCAAGGTGGTTGTCTCCACTGTAGCACTGGCCCAGCCTCCTCCACAGAGGGTTGGGAGTAGACACTGTTGCACAGGAGACAGTCTGGTTGCTTTCATTTCCACAGCACGGTTTGTTCCAATATTTATAATGGTATATCACCTATTCCACTGCATATCCCGATCAAGTGACATCCAAGAGCATCAGTAGATCATCACCCTGACTGAAAAAAGTTTAAGCACATTTTTTTCCCAAGAGGGAACATCTTTAAAATGATCCAGGAAAAGGTTAACACTAAAGCAGTTTTGGAAAATTCTGAACATAACCAGATTAAAGAGAATCCCAATTCTTCTTTAAAATATGGGTCATCATATCTTTACAAGTTTGTAGTGCTTTGGTAACAAAGTTAAAGGCTATCCCACTCTTGAGTATAAAACTCTTAAGACTACTCCAATCACAGAAGGGGAAGACTGGCACAATGTATTTATAATCATTGAATAAAATAAAAAGGCAGAAATTCCACACATGACAAAGCATACATAGTTTAAGAGCAAGAAACACAAGAGTGTCACCAATTATCTGTAAATCCCTATTTAAATTATAGCTTTGCATGGAAGGCAATATAAATAAAATTTAGAGCATTAGAAGCCTACTTTTTTTTGGAGGTGGGGTCTGGGAATTGGCTTGCTAGGCAGATGCTTGTGCCTCTGAATTATATCCACAGCCCCAGAAGTTATTTAGTCAGCTTTAAATTTACAACAAAACATAAGATGGACTAAAAAGAAGCAAAATGGAGCAAATAGCTTGCTGTTATATTGTTTGCTCTAGTACAAAAACTGTTACCTGTGTGTGAGCAAAAGGCTTGGCCTGGTACAAACTCCGGACAATCAATCAGCTGGGAGAAATCGGTTTGTGGCACAGTTCGTGGAGGAGGGCCTGGGATTGGCCATTTTTCTGGTTCTACCCTTTTTCTCATTTTCTCATCCACAATTTCAACTTCTGTGCTATCCTTCAGTGCCTGGCAACAGGAATTATTAAACAACTTCTATTCAAACAACTTTCATTTCTAATAACTAAACCCCATAAAATCTTAAGTTAGCAGACTACATTGCAGTTAACAGCTCTAAAAAATTCATAAACTAGTCAGAACAGAACAAATTTTAAAATCACTCTTGTAAAGTGACAACTATCATGACTTACCAAAGGTTTACCTTGTAGCATGAGGTTTTTGCACAAGTCATTTAAGATTTTTTAGGGGCTGGCCAAATAGCTCAGTGGGTTAAAGAGTCTGCTTAGGCAGACACAGGGGCTGGGAGTTCAATCCCAGGCCTGCTGTGCCAGCCCTGCCCCACGGGCACATTGAGACAGCAATTGAGACTGGGCATGGTGGTGTATGCCTGTAAGTCTAGCACTTGGGAGGCTGTAAATAGGAGAATCACTATGAGTTCGATCTATGTAGTGAGACCCTGAACACCCTGTAGACCCTTCCCTAAATACAGAAAAAATAAATGAATAAAAATAAGAATCTTTAAAATTCTTTATATAGGGTCTTGGTATATCAGCTTGGACTTGTAGTGATCGTCCTGTCTCAGCCTCCCCAGCACTGGGATTACAGGTGTGTGCTAACACACATGGATTTGGGGCGGCAAGGCACACCTGGGGTTCCTGGGCTGGCACTGCATGTGGTAATGGGAATTGAACCCAGGTCTTGTGCTTGCTAGATGGGCACTTAAGACTGCCAAGTTATCACCCCAGCCCTAACTTAAGCAATACTAAATCAAACAGAAACACATGGGCTTTGCCGTCAATTGAGCTTTATTGTCTATTTTTTTTCTCATGCTTTGTCTTCCCTTAAAATTGTATCACCAAATAAAATTCAGGCATTATTTTATTATAATGACTACAAGTACTTGTTGGATAGGTACTATGCATGCATGATTTTAGTATCCCACATGTAGGATTTATGCCTATTCTATGGAAAAACTGATGCTTAAATAAGTTTAATTTTTTTAAAAAAAGTACAGGCTTACAATAAATCATTTATTGCCTGCCTACAACTAAAAGCCTTAGCCATTAGGCTATACGGTCTCCTAAAAATGTGTTATAAAACTGAAGCACATTAAAAAAATTTTTTTTTACTTTTTTCCGTGTAGTCCTGAGGCTTCACACTGATCTACATCCTGTTTTGTTCCATTTCCCCTTGAGACAGGGGTCTTGCTAAATCACTAAGCTGCCCAGGGTAGGTTTGAACTTGGGGTCCTCTTCTCCCAGTGGTGAAATTATAGGCATGCAATACCACACCTGGCATCACTTTAGCCTTTAAACCATTAAAAGCCTACTGATTTAACATCTATGTTGGAGATTTAGGCTCAACAGCACAAGTGCTTTCCTGGCAAGGCCAAGATCCTTGGTTTGATTATCAGTACCAAAAAAAAAAAAAAAAAAAAAAAAATCGAAATTCAGGAATGCTTACCATTTAGAAATGATATGCAAAATATTTCAGAACAACATATAATTAGTGTTGTAACTCATGCCTATAATTCCATCACTTAAGAGGCTGAGGCGGAATCACAGTGAGTTTGAGAATAGCCTGGGCTACGTAGTGAGCTAGCAGCCAGGTTGAGTGGCAGAGCTAGATGCTGCCTCAAAACAGTCTTGTTGACCTTAAGGGAAAATTTCATCTGGTTCTAGTCCAGTTCAGCTGAACTGAGGTAACACATACATCTTATGTGTATGTTAACTTACAAAAACTAAAACTCAATTTAAAAAAAGAGAACATTTGTTCGTGTATCACTTTTTAAAACCTGTCATTTGTATTCCTTAATATTAACAACACGCTTCAGTATTTTTCATTGCTTTAAAATTAGGATTAAAATTTATGGAAAAGCAAACTCCTTTGAAAAGGAAATCTGATTTAAAAACAGAAAAAGAAGTCTGAATTATGTCTAGGAGAAAAATGGAAACAATCCTATAGCAGTGGACTTGAACAGTGTTACCTGTGTATTTTCCTCATTATGTTTACTGAAGGATCTCAAAGCCCAGTAACAAACAGTATACCCTGCATCCAGATCCTCATGGGCATAATCTGTATCTTGTTTGGGATGGCAACTGGACTTAACTTTCCAAAACTTACACTGAACACTTAAGATTATTATATTTCACATGTTGTCCATACCTGTAATTAAAAACAACCCCCAACCAAACAAAAACTCCTTTTAAGTTTCCCATGGGCTTAAATTTTTCAAAATAAACTTGTGGGAAAAAAGACTGCGAATTTTTTTTTGAAGATATGGTTTCCTATTTTCCTCCCCTGAGACAGGGTCTTGCTATGTAGTTCAGGCTGGCATTGAATTCACTATGGTGCCCAGGCTGGTCTCAAACTTGAGGCAATCCTCCTGAGCCTTCCAAGTACTGGATTATAGACATATATCACCACACTTGGCTTAGTATGGCTTCATAATGCCTTGCAATTAAACATATCAAAAACATGAATACATGTATACATTTGCAGCTGTGACTTTGAACAATGTCCTGAAACAGTAATATATACTAACTAGGGCTGTCACAAGAATAGCTGTTAATGACAGTATCTTTCCATGTGGTAACCTCTCAGCATTTGCTATTATTGTTAGTCTTCAAAGAAGTCCTTCTATTGATCAGTTTTACTTCTCTACCACTTCTATTAGCTTTATATTATATGTGTTTGAATATACCCAACTCCTTTCTTTCTTGAAAAAACAAGAAGCAAAATATTCAAGCTGATGCTCAGATTTGCCCTGGGTTAGTAGCTCTGATTTTGGATCTTCCCCTTCCATTTACTTTTTGGATCACTTTGTTCTTGACTCTTGTCCTGTGACTTATTGCTATTTGTGTCTTCCCTGTTAGATTCAGTTGACCCTGATTCTGTAACTTGCTAGGTGTATACAAGTTACTGTAACCTTTTAATTCTCTGCTAAGATAGGGCAAATACTAAAGCCATCATTCCTTACAAGGGATTTAGAAGCATAATCAGTATATCATCACCCTTAGCACTATGCCTGTTATTCCCCTTGTAAGCTGTATACTCTTTATGAACCAAACTTGTGTTTTCTCAGAACCTGTACTTTTCAATCTCTGATTTTTGCAAATGTACATCTTTTTCTCACTATGAGGCACTAAGAATGAATTTATGTAGTCCACCACTACATAATAGGTTTGTATGTAAATTATTCATAAAGGACCTAGGGATAGGGATGCAGCTCAGCAGCACACAGCATCCACCTACCAAGCACAAAGTCCTGCGTTCAATTCCTGGTGCGAAACAAATAGGACCCAAACTAATATTCATACAGTACAGAACCACATATATACAAAATATTGACTATAAACAGTAAGTAAATGTTTAGGAACTCATGATTACCAAGATTTGCTTTAGAACAGAATTATGTCTAATATTTTTTAATTTAAGTCTTTATCTCAACTTTCTCCAAAGTATATTTTGTGTATGAATCTCCTAAGGCCCAAATGATTGGTATTTCACTCTTTGCTCCTTTCCTCTTAATTCACCATTCATTCACTTACAGTACTTGAGGCTGAACCAGGGAGCTTGAGACAAGGCCTCACTAAGTCACTACTAAGTTGTTTATGTTGGCATGAATTTGAGATTTTCCTACCCAAACCTCTCAGAGTACTAGGACTGCAGTTATATATCACCACATCCAACTCTTTAAATTGACTTTTTTTTTTCATCTGCAATGGGATCAAATTCACAGCCTTGTACATGGTAGGCAAGGAAGGACACAAAGACATTCACAGCACCCCTTTGCTTTTGTAGATATTATAGCACATACATAAATGCAAAATAACCATAATGAGAAACCAGTACCATTTTGTTTTGTTCTGTTTTTTGCAATAGGGTCCTGCTATGTAGCAGGTAGGGCTCAAACTGGCTGACCCTCATGACTCAGCTTTCCAAATACCAGTATCACAGGCATGCATCACCATATCTGGCTTACATATCTATTATTTATTTATCCATTATTTTAACTATCATTTATCTATTATTTTAACAGCTGACAATATCAAGTGCTGCTGAAGCTGTGGAGTAACAAGTTTCATACAAAGTGGTGGGAATGCCAAATGATAAAGCACCTTCAGATAGTACACCAACTTTTTCCTACAAGGAAAAACATATATATTCTAATAACCACAATCCTAGATATTTATCCAACGAATAAACACAGGCCCACACAAAAACTTCCAGGCTGTACTCAAAATCCGGAGACAATCCAAGTGTTCATTAATAAGTGGATAGATCAAAACAAAACAAAAAAACAAGTGGATGGATAAACTGCAGTATTGCCATACTATGAGATACTTGTCAGCAACATAAAAGAATTAACTAGTGAAGACATGAAACAAAACAGATGGATTTCAAAAGCACTTTGATAATGGACAGAAATCAGAAACAATGGCTACAAACCTTGAAATTTACATACAATTTTATTCCAAAGAAAGAGAAACTATAAGGACAAAATGGAGATTAGTGGTTACCATGAACTATATATAGGGAAAGATACTGGCTACATCTGATTGCTCTACATGTACAAAGGAAAAACCAAAATTTTAAAAGCTTTCCTAGAAACTGGACGGATAAGAGGCTTAATTAAAAGCAGTAAGAGTGCTAGAATGTGTTTTGTGTTGGTATCGGGAATTGAACTTAGGACCTTATACTTCTCTGGCAGGTGTTGTACTGTTAAGCTACAGAATGTGTTTTAAATTAGTTTTTCTGAGGCATATGAAAAATTAAACAGGTATAATTTTTTTATACCAACCTGAAGATTAAAGGACCAAGAATACTAAAGGTCAAAGCTTTCTGGGCATGGTGGTGGAAGGCCTATGATCCCAGCACTCAGCAGGCCAAGGCAAGAGTACTCAAGTTCAAAGCCATTCCAGATTACCTCAGTATTGATATCAATCCCAGACACAATAAAAATAAAACGCTTGAGCTTAAAACAGGTGGCAACCTCATTAACAATTCTTTGTTGGGCGGCCGGGGATGTAGCTCAGTGGCGTAAGCGCCTGCCTGGCAAGTGCAAGGTACTAAGTTCAATCCCTGGTGCCGCCAAAAAACGAAACAAAACAAAAAACAAAAAAATTCTTTGTAACCTTTCCAAAGTGACACTTTTATGAATATATCAAAAGATGAAAAGTCATGAGATGAGCTGGGCGTGGTGGCACAGACCTCTAATCGCAGCACTCAGGCCACACAAGACCAGCCTGAACTATTCAGTGAGACTATCTCAAAAGGAACCCCTCCCCCCCAAAAGGTCATGAGATGGCTACCTGATTTTTAGGAAAATTAAGATAGGAGTTTTAATTTTGGGGGGAGGGATCTCACAATTTCATCCAAGATGACCTCTCAACCTCATGGGCTCAAATGATCCTCCCAATTCAGCCTTTCAAGTAACTGAGACTGTAGCTGTTTTACCCTACTCTCAAGTACACAGAAAAAATAGGTGAAAAATACTGTTTTTTAAATAAATAATTACCTCCAAGATGAGATTAAGGTTTGTGGTAAGAGCCCGAACACGGTGAAAACCAGCAATCAGAGAAATAGGCAAGAAACCTTGTTCATCCATCTTTCTCCGAAGAAAGAAGTCTCGTTCCAAATTTTCTACACTAAAGTAATATTCACTGAGAAGAGAAATAAGTAAACATAAATATCCATTTATTTTAATATAACAGCATATTAAGCATAGATACAATAGTTTAATACAACATAAAAATAGCCCCAAAAAACCTTAGTAACTAATCTCTTATCTGAATACAAACTTCAAATTCTGATTATTTTCTTTTACCTTTTTTTTTTTTTTTTTTTTTTTTTTGGCAGAACTGGGGATTGAACTCAGACCCTTGTGCTTGCCAAGGAAGTGCTTATTCTACTGAGTCATCTCCCCAGCCCTCAACCATCTCCCTGGACCCCAGCCATCTCCTTGACCCCCTTGATTGTTTTCTAAAAAAATCATTAACTAATATTTAGACCAGCTTCACCTAAACAAAGAATTAGGAGCTCATTTTATTTTAAAATAATCTAGTAATTAATTTCTTTTGAGACGGGGTCTCACTATGTACCCCAGGCTAGCCTCAAATTCATAATCTTCTTGTCCCAGTTTCCCTAACTACCTCTACTTGGTTCATTTAAATATTAAATAGCCAAGAATGGTGGTACAAGCCTGTAATCCCAGCACTCAGGACGCTGAAGCAGGAGGATCACCTAAGTTTTACCCCAGCCTGGGCTACATAGGCCAACCTGTACTACACAGTGAACCACTGTCTCAAAAAACACCAGAAAGAAAGAAACAAAAGGATTGCCCTACATGCCCTACAGTTTAATCAGTATTTAGATCAGCACACACTGTCATCACAGAGAAATTTTTCAAAGAAGGCAACTTATCAGAGTATACCAGTTTGTATTTTTGGGTGTAAAACTCTGACTACATCATCTTTGTACTATTTCAGACAAATTCTAGCTTCAGGCCGTTAGAACTTTTGCGTTTTTTGTTGTTGGGTTCATTTGAGACAGGGTCTCACTAGGAAGCCCAAGGTGACCTTGAACTCACAGCAATCCTCCAGTCTCAGCCTCCCAAGTAAGGGCATTGGTTATAGGTATGCGCCACAACGCCCAACCACTTAGGATCTTTGACTGGAGAATGGGGGGGGGGGGAAATCACCTCATGCAAAAAATGCAAATAAATTTTCTTAATGATATTCACCTAAATCTCAAAATACAAAGCTTTCATCAGGACAGAAACACACACGCTCTGGGAAGCTGATAAGGAAGGACCACAAGTTCAAGTCCAGCCTGGTCATTAGTCTTTTTGAGCACTATAAAGAAAAATTTTTTTTTTTTATACTTTAGGGAAGGGTATATACAGGGTGTTGAGGGTCTCACTACTAAATCAGACTTGTAGTGATCCTCCTGTTAACAGCCTCTCAAGAGCTGGGATTACAAGCCCACGCCACCATGCCCAGTCTCAACTGCCACCTCAGCAGTGCTCCGAGGGCAGGGCCAGCACAGCAGGCCCGGGAATCAAACCCCCAGGCCCCTGCGCCTGCTTGCAGGTGCTTTAATCTGCTGAGCTATTTGGCTGGCCCTTAAAAAAATCTAATCTTGAGGAAATGAATATTCTGATTTTTGTTATTCTTCAAAAACACTGTTCAGGGCTCTCCAGATAGCTCAGGGGATTCAAGCACCTGCTTAGGCAGATGTAGGAACCAGGGTTCGAACCCTGGCTTGCAGTGTGGGCCTTGGCCCCACTCCCAGGGCGTGCTGAGATGGATTGAGCCTGGGCATGGTGGCATGTGCCTGTAATCCCAGTGTTTGGGAGCTGAAAACAGGAGAATCAGAAGAGCCCTATGTGTGTAGTGAGACCCTGTACTAAATACATTAAAAAAAAAAAAAAAAAACCTATTCACAATACAGGCACATAACAGATATAGTGAAACCCTTAAACTTCAGACATTAAGACAGATGTATGTTTTAGTCACAACTATTCTTGGACACAAATTTCCATGAATCCATGATAACCTTCCCAGCCTAGCACAAGGCTATAATTCTAGCAATATGGGAGGGTAAGGCAGGTGGACTGCAAGTTCGAGCCAGTCTCCAAATTTAAACACAAACAGAAGGCTATAGGGACTTAGCTCCACCATCCCCTGCACCACAAACAAAACAAAAACATATTAAAAAGCCACCTTTTACATGTAATACTCTGAAAACCAAAACTTCTAAATACCCTTTTTTTTTTTGTATTTTAGGGAAGGGTGTACAGAATGTTCAGGGTCTCGCTACTAGATCGGACTTGTAGTGATTCGCCTGTTTACAGCCTCCCAAGAGCTGGGATTACAGGCACACACCATCACCCCCAGTCTCAACTGCCTTGTCAGCGTGCCCCGGGAGTGAGGCCAGCACTGCAGGCCTGGAGATTAAGCCCCAGGCCCCTGCACCTGCTTGCAGGTGCTTTAATCTGCTGAGCTAATTGGCTGGCCCCTAAATATATTTTTAAGTCTATTACCTATAGTACATATTTTTTACACCTTCTAATAAGGTGCTAACATTTTAATATCTGAATTTGAATGCCAAGATGGTCTGAACTAGAAACAACCAAAATCTTCAAAATTAAATATTCTGACATGAAAAGTATAAAAATCTCACCTAAAATTATTTATGAATCATTTTTAATAGTTACCTTTAGAAACATTCAGCATCATTTTCTATAAATAGAAGGAAAGCTAAGATGGCTTCGAAAAGAAAAATCTAACCCCAATCTGTCAGCCTACCTAAGGTTCTATATACTCAAGGTATACAAAGTCAAAACTATGACTCTTCAAATCTAGATCTCCACCAACCAAAGCATGCTAACAATTAAGAAACCTCCCTAAAACAGATGGCTCCTCTAGCATTTGCCAAAAACAAACACTGCTCCTGAAACAACCAAAAAAGAGTCATGACACCAATGTGGTATCTGCCATTATATTATGCTCAGTGCCCTAGAGGACATTACCATGTCCAACCATAGCAGCTCTGGATTCTATGCGGCATCCTCAGAAATACTGTCAACAATGAAGTAACTCTGCTCCTCCCTCACTTGTATGAGCAGGGGAGGCCGATTATCCTGACCCTTCTGCATGTCTACAGTCAGTTCTCACAAGGAACCTGGCAGCAACAGTTACAATAAAAACAGGAATAATGGTAGGAAGTTAAAAGTCACATGCCAGGCACTTTCTGCCCACAAAGAGGCTCTTTCTTCAGTGTGTACATCACCTGTAACAAAAGCAGTAAGAACAAAATGAACAAGGCGCGTCACACTGTAAGCCTATCAAATCCGTATGAAGGTACCCAGACAGGTGCTCAGCGGATGCAGCGAAGAAATTCCTTTCAAATAACAAAGCAGAGCTCATTTTCTTTCTTAAACAGACTTAAAAAAAAAATGTTACATTCTTTCAAAATTAGTTGTTTTCCTTCAGCTTGGAAAGGTAGAAAAATTCGAATCTTCTAAGGGGGTTAAGCAAATCAGTCAGGGAGGATTTCTCTCATTGACTACATAAATGCATTTCCATATTTATACAGAAATATACAAAATGCTCTTATAATAGTTAATTTAAAGAGGATTTTTAAGAGACTAATATTCCTCTTTTTTTTGTTTTAAGACTAAGTCTACTACTATGTAGCACAGGCTGGCCTTGAAGCCTCCTGAGTGCTAGGATTATGGATATAAGCCACCATAACCAGTTCATATGACTTTAAAGTCAATATCCAGAAAATAACTATGAAGAGTAATGATTCTGAAATAAAAGAGTAAGTTTTCTTTAATATATACCACAGAAAAAGAACTTGATATAAACAAATTCAGAATTCAGAAACTATCTGCCACTATTTTTGTCATTTATGTACATTTGCAAAACTTTAGTATATTTAGAATTTAGTATATCTAGATGCAAATGGATCTACATCTGCCAATGATGAGCCAGGGTTTCACCTGTGCATTTAGAATAATATCTAGAAGTTTTATATTCTTTTACATATTCCCATTATGTAATATTTTTAATGAAGTTCTTAAGAGAAGTAACACCTAAATGGTATTGCAGACATCATATAAACAACATGAATGAACTCTACCCATCTATTTATATACTTTTCTAGACCTTTTTGCTCCAGGGCTACAGACTGAACCCAGGCTTCACTCATGGTACATTCATGAGCTCATGAGCTACATTCCCAACTCATATATTTGACATAGGGTCCCACAAGGCTGACCTTGAACCTGTAATTCTGTCTCAGCCTCCCAAGTAGCTGAAATTATGGATATGTGCCACCACATCCAGCTAAATATAACCATTTTAAAATACACTATTTTACTAGTATTTCCTATAAAAATAGTTATAATATTCTCTTCAACTTTATATTAATGGTTTAAAAAATGTTAAGTTCACATTCTTGATAACTAGTCACATAAAAAGTTTGATGTTGCAACAAATTTCACTATCCCATATAATTATATCTGACATCAACTTACATTTGACGCTTAATATATTCTTTCAGCAATGCTTCATCCACCTGATACACCTGTATGCCTGTCCCGTCATCATAGTAATACATCATACTGGTAGTAAGTTCTGTGTGTAACGGCTGCTCAGTCCTTTCACCATGTTCTCCATAACCATACGTATCCTCAAAGTTTACTTGATGTGAATTAAAAAAAAAAAAAAAAAAATTAAATAAAGGAAAACGCCAAGTGAACCACTTTCAAGGGTTTATAAAAATAAAGCCATCTTGGGGCCGGGGAGATGGCTCAGTGGAATAAGCGCTTCCCTGGCAAGCACAAAAGCCTGAGTTCAATTTCTGGTTCCGCAAAAAAATAAAATTAAATTAAAAAAAAAAAAATAAAACAATCTTTTATTACTAGACCAAAAAAACTAGTTAAAACATAAGAGACAATAACATGAAAAACAGTTTGCTCACTTTTTTCAAAGTTTATCTAATTGAACAAAACAAAAAAATGTATATCATACGTCGAAGATTTCCTCTGCCTCGTCCTCTTCCCCATCCCCGGCCTCTTCCTCGGCCTCTAAAGGAACCTCGGATCGTACCACCCTCACTTCTCACACTGGACACTTCATCTTGATCATCTCTTTTTTCTCTTTCTCGCCTCCAACCTTTGTAAAATAAAAATATTTTTAATACATCCAACTTGCAATAAAATGCCACAATTATCTTATGAAAACATATCAACCCCCCTCCAACTTTAGAACTAGTGAAAGTAGCCAGGCTGTCTTCAGATACATGCTTTAAAAAGTATCTCAGGGGCTGGGGATAGAGCTCAGTGGCACAAGGGCCTGCCTGGCAAACACAAGGTCCTGAGTTCGAGTTCAATTCCTGGTACAAAAAAACAAAACAAAAAACCCTCTGGTACTTTCCCTTTCTCTGTTTCCTGCCACCAAAAAGTGAGCAGGTTGGCTCCTTCATGCCCTTCCGCCACACTTCCACAAGCCCATCACAGACTGAAACCTCTGAGACGGAGCCAAAAGATTTATTTTATTTTATTTTTATTTATTTATTTATTTTTTTTTTTTTGCGGAACCAGGGATTGAACTCAGGTCCTTTTGCTTGCCAGGGAAGTGCTTATTCTACTGAGTCATCTCCCTGGCCCCGATTTCTTTTAAAATGTTTTTTTTTTTTTCTTTTTTTTTGCCTGGCAAGTACAAGATCCTGAGTTTGATCCCTGGTACCCCCAAAAAAAAAAAAAGCCTTAGAAAATTGATACAGATGGTAAACAAAAATAAATAAATAAATGAATAAAAAAGAAAAAAGATACATTAAAAAGATATTTAAGGAAAAAGATATTTAATAAAATATGCTAAAAAGATTAATAGGCCCTTTGCAAAGATAATTCAGTTAAATATTCATAGTGCAGTTAAATATCTAAGTTCCAAAACTACAAAGTGCATACAATATAAAACTAGACATGGTGGGCACACATGTTTAAAACCAGCACTCTGGCAGTTTAAGATAGGAGGACCCAAAGCTCAAGCCCAGGCAGAACAAATGTCATGCAAAAGCCCTGGGTTTAATTCTCGAGACCACCAAAAAAAAAAAAAAAAAAAAAAAAGACAAGACCCAACTTATCAAAAATACTTCTCAAGCTGGATTAGTGGTGTACGCCTGTAGTCACAGCACCAGGAGTCTGTGGCCGAAGGAAAGCTGCAAGTTGAAGGCCAGCCTGAACCACACAGTGAGTTTAGGAACAACACGGACTACATAGTATGACCCTGTCACAAAAATATAACATCTCGTAAAATGTTTAAAGAAGCCAGGCATGGAGGCACACACCAGTAATCACAACACTCGGGACTCTGAAACAAGAGGATAATTACAAATCCGAGACCAGGGTGGGTTACAAAGTGAACTCAAGAACCCTAAAAGCTTCAGTGCTGTTAAAACAACTGTTACTATGCAACAGCAACCATCAGCAGTCATGTACACCTGTAATCCCCCCTATTTAGAGCAGGATCACAAGTTCAAGACCACAAAAGGCAACTTAGCAAGACCTATGTCCAAATAAAAATTTAAAAGGGCTGAAGTGTACTTTCTCAGTGGTAGAACACTTGCCTACTATGCACAAGGGCCTGTTCCGGTATCACAATCTTCAGTACCACAAAAATAAAAATTAAGAGCCAGCGAGATAGATATAGCTCAGGGCACTAAGGACCTGCTGAGGCAAGCACAGGGACCAGGGTTTGATCCCTGGCACCACATGCCACACTGGCACTGGCCCCTCCCAATGCCGGCCCCACCCTGGGTGTGCTGGGTGTGCTAAGCTAGCCACTGAGACCCAGTTGTGCAGTGAGACCCTGTATTACACACATAAAAATAAAACTTAAAAAACTATGCTACGTTTATATTGTTCTTGTGAAATATAGTCTAAGGAGATCTAAAGAGATTAAGTTATCTACAATTTACTCTTAAATAGTATGTGGGGTTTTTTGTTATTTTTTCCTTTTTGAGACAAGGTCTCGATATGCATATCAGGCTGGCCTTGAGCTCACTGTGTAACCCAGGCTGGTCTCGAACTCCCAATGATCCTTCTGCCCCAGCCTCCTGAGTACTAGGATTATAGGCATGCACCACCACTCCCAGCTTATAGCTACTAATCTAATAAGCACTAAAACAAAAAGGTTCTAGTCATGTTTCTCTTAGTATGCAACTTACTCCGTGTATCATTTCGCCTATTATTATGTGTTGATTTATTTGCTTCAGCTTGACATCTTGAGTTATTCCGGGATCCAGGTCTTTCTTGACTGTCCGGCCTAAGGTCATCTAAGTGGAGTGGTACCCACTTGTGCTTATTAGCTTAAAAAAAGCAGGATAAAATTAGCAATTGTCAATTTTCATTAAAGCTTTGTAATGCTAAGTTTATTAATTTATAGAATTATTTGTATAGTATCAAAAATACTGTCTTCACATAGATACTTAATTAACTTATGCAAAATGACTAAAAATCAAGTGAGAAGTGTAGACCTTGATCCAGACCTTCGTCAGGCCCATGACCCAGGTTAAGGCTTGGTGTGGTCACCCACCTGGACACAGAGAACAATGCAGAGGAGCTCTGGCCCACTAGTGCCATTACATTATTTTGGCTATGGCTACGCCACCCTGGTTGCTACCGGTGGGATCACTGGCTATGCAAAAACAGCGTGCCGAGGGCTACCTGCCGCTGGGCTCCTTTTTGGGAGCTGAGTGGGCCTGGGGGCTTACCAGTTGTCTCAGGACCCCAAGAACATTTGGGTTTCCCTAGTTAGATCTGGGACCTTGGCTGGCATTATGGGAATGAGATTCTACCACTCTGGAAAATTTATGCCTACAGGTTTAATTGCAGGCGCCAGTTTGTTGATGGTTGCTAAAATTGGACTGAGTGTGTTGAGCAGGCCACATTCACAGCACTCACGTCCAGCTTGGCTGAACTCAGGAAGAATTAAAAATCTCCGGACTTCCACTTTTTAAATGTATTGAAGAAATGCAGAACATGTATACAATTTAGCATTTTACTTAAAACAAACAACTGAACTTGGTGAGGAAAAGCGTTAGTCACTAGCATCATACCCTTCAGAGGTGGTTGTATAGGCAGAGAGCTCAGCGATGCCCTCACATGTTGGGTCTTCTGAGGCGAGCCTACCTCTTGTTTCTGTATCAGTAGTTAGAAATCACAAGCAGTAAGATGCTAGCATCAAAAGCCCCCAAAGCCTCATGCCCTGCTCAGAACATTATGAAAATCTTCTGGTATGTTCTTTTGCTCCTCTTAGAGCACAGACCTATTTTGAAATTACATTAAATGGAATAATGAAAATAAAATTATAAATAAAATAAAATAAAAATCAAGTGATAAGCCAATGGTATACCATTGGAATTATTTTAAGAGAAATGCTAACTATTCTACTTAATTTGAGGGATAGGTTTTTAAAAATAATATACATACGTACTATTCCTGCCTACTAACTTAAATTCTTAGGCTTTACAATGATACATATGAAAAGACATCATAATGCTTAGGCAGTTAGGTTTTGGATTCAAAATACTTTTAGCTTCAGATCACTGCCTAAAATATTTATTTATCTAGGATTACTAACAAATGAAGTTTCTCAAAGTGTAAGTGGGGTGAGTACAAAATCTGTAATTTGACAGAAAAAAGTTTAGACTTATTACATATCTAACTAAGGAAAGATACAATCAGATTAACTTTTCTTGATGACTAATGACATAACTAATTGCTAGTTAAATTAGAGTAAAATTCTGAACATCATATTTTCATGAATTCTAAAGTTAAGGCTTCTTATTCAGTGTTCTGTCCAACTGACATGTTCTACCCAAGTAAAAAGGTTCAAAGCAAAATAAAAACTACAAAGTAATTAAAGGGAGAGAAGTGTGTAATTAAGTACTGGTTTTCTATAAATCCCATGTCAGATGAAGGGCATAACGTGAAAAAAAAAATCTTTATTCTTTAAAACGTTTCATAAATTCTATCAACAATATTCCAGGCATAAGCATACCCTTCTATGTAAGAAATATACTCTTGCTGAGTATGGTGGCACACACCTACAATCCCAGCATATGGAGACTGCAGCAGGAGGATCACTGCAAGTTCAAGGGCAGTCTCATAGTGAGACTCTGCCTCCAAAAAAAGAAAAGTATATTCTCTAGGAAATCAATTCATGGCTTGATTTTACAATCATTCTCCAAAACACCTGGTGCTAGTATTAAACAATCAATTTTCAAAAAAATCAACTAACTAGCAGGACAAATATTAGGATATTAGGCCTGTCATATGTAGGAATTCTAGACAGCCAAAGACTACTAACCTCTTTAGAAAGCAGGAAAAAAGTACTAACGTGGGTAAAAAGTGAAACATTTCTCTAACAGCGCTTGGTTGCCCTGTTTCATCTACTTTTCAGCAATTTTTTATCCCTTGCTTACTGTATCAAGGGGGCCTAATGTATATCCTGCAGCAAATAGCTCTTCATGAGAAAAATAAATTAGTCAATTAAGTGCTATTTTTCTTTCATATAGAACACAAGAAAGCAAGGAAACAAAAAGAGAGACAAGAGATAGGCAGATTACTGCAAGTCCGATCTAGTAGTGAGACCCTGAACACCCTGTATACCCTTCCCTAAAATACAAGAGACAGAGAGGTGATAGCCTGTAAATTGCAAGATTAAGAAGTTGTGAGGAATGCCATTCAATGTCTCCTATTTTGTATTTACATACTGTATATTTATAGGTTGTATTTACTGCAGCATAAATGTTTCAGTGACTTTTATGACACTCAAAATGAAATGATTAGGCTGGTAATATACCTCACTGGTAGAGCATGCACTTGCCTAGCATGTGTGAAGCCTTGGGTTTAAACCCCAGTACTTTAAATAAATTCATTAGCACCAAGTTACCAGATCATACAGATTATGAACCATGCCCATGTCTCTCAACTTAGCCCTGTCCCATTCTCTGGGCTCAAAACATTGAAAGAGTATAAATGCTTTTTTTTTTTTTTTTCAAATGCTTTTACAAACCAGGTAAATTATCTATTTGTACCTAGACACAATGAAAAGTTCAGAAAAAAATGGAAAATATAAAGATTTTTTTTTCCCCTTCAAAGTATATTTTTATAGGGAAATTCTGAAGAGAAAAAATTTATCTTCTATTTTCTCTTTTAAAAAAATGAATCCTGAAAAATTTCATTTCCTCAGAATTACACACACACAAAAAGAAAAGGCAAGGTTAAAAAAATAGTAATCACAACTTTCTATGAATATATCTACGCTCATGCTATACCTGAAGTTCATCCCATTTTTTGGCATAATAGAATACAAGAAAGAAAGAGAGACAAAGAGAATGACAGAGACGGAGAGACAGACACAGATAGAGTGACAGACAGCTGATGGGCCCAGAAATGTTATAGTAACATTAGGCAGTAACTAAATAACTAAGGCAGTAAGCTAAGGCAGATAGTTTATCCTAAAGCAACACGAAGCACAGAGCCATGAAGACCACAGACAATTCTTGGTTACTACAACTTTCTTCAAACACTGAACAACCAAAGGAGACACAGACTACTGACCTCTCCTGCGATGATTACTTGACTGGGTCTCATCCTCACTCACATTTTCACCAGGACCATTTAATTTGGTTTCTCGGTTTTCTTTGCTCTCACTGTTACTTCTCTTTTCAACCTTATCTTCTTTTTCTTTTCTAATTTGGGGCTTCTTATTGCTTTGGCTTAGGCCACTCTGAAAATGCAGAAAAGTTTTTGGAACAGAACAACTATTTATTAACATTTTCACTAGCACGTCCCAAAATCTGTAGTAATATACTTTACCTAAATATTGCAAAACAAATGACAATTTCTGAAATATAGAACAACATTTTGGGCCAGCCAAATAGCTCAGCGGATTAAAATGCCTGCTTAGGCAGACACAGTGGCTGGGGTTTGATCCCCCGTCTGCTATGCTGGCCCTGCCCTGGGGCATGAGATGATGGCTGAGATTGGGTGTGGTGGTACACCCAGAATCTGTAATCCCAGCTCTTGGGAGGCTGAACACAGAAAGATCACTGAGACTGGAGATCGATTTATGAAGTGAGACCCTGTATTAAATACAAAACAAAAAAAAAAAAATGTTGTCAGGTGCAGTGGTGCACACCTGTAATCACAGTGCTTAGGAGGCCAAGGCAAAAGGATCACCTTAAGTTTGAGGCCAACCTATTCAAGGCCAGCTTGTCGTTTCCTCTCCTGTCCCCTCTTCTTCCTTTAATCACCAAGTTCATTACCAATACTACTGGCAACATCAAAGGATGACAAGGCAGTCATGGTGGCACATGTCTGTAATTCCCAGGCATGGGAATTAGGAGGCTGAGGCAAGGAGGTCTACCTGAAAATTGAAGGCCAGCCTGGTCTTTACAGGAAATCACAGCAGCCTGAACTATACAGCTAAGACCCTGTCTCAAAAAACCAAAACATAAAAATGAAAAAGATGACTACAAACTTCACAAAAAACAACTCTTACTAATGGATCAAGTCTGTATATATGGCCCACACAGTGAAAACTCTTTTAGTCTTGTTTGTTCTTACAGCAGTGGGAATTGAATCCGAGACTTTCTCACTAAGCTACATTCCTGACTTTTTTTTTTTTTTTTTTTTTTTGCAACAAGGTCATGCTTACATTGCTAAATTGCCCAAATTTGTGATGTTACTGCCTCAGTCTCTCAAACTGCTCAGATTAGAGGCATGTACCACCATGACTGACTGAGACTTTAAATAAATTCTGCACGTTGAAATGAGAATATGTGACTTTTAATTATTCTTATAGATCTTAGATAATACTTACTCCAGTGTTCACTAATTCACTTGGTGTTGGCCAAAGAGCCATGTCACTGAAATCACTCGCCTAAAAAAAAAAAGATAACTGTTATGCCTGAAAATTGTTTTTGAACTTTTAAATAAATAGAAAAAATATTTGGTAAAGGTGATAGCAATTTAGAAAATCACCTGTCTATATTTATATGAAGATATTTGCCGAATTGACTCAAAAGCTTCTCTAAACAACACTTTGAAATACAAATGTTTTGATCTCATGATCAACTGAGCAGTACTGCGTGACATTAGGTACAAATGATGATAGAAGCATCTGGGGATATGTGGACAAATCTACGATCCTCTACAACAGTGGTGGCAAACTTGTGGCACATGTGCAGCAGCAGTTTTCATCACTGAAAACTAAAAGATTCGCCATCACTGCTCTACACTACTATCTTCAAGCTAATATAATAATCTAAGAAGAGTCCCTAAGGACAATTTTCAAAATCAATAGTTTCCTGAAAAGACATACCTTGTTGGATTTCTTTGTCTTAAGTATTCCTGCTTTAATAGGTTTTGGGGGACTGGGCTCTAAAGAAAAAGACATGAAATTGTTTTAACAACTATTTTATTCAGTATGTTTAGCAAAATAACTATAATACCAATTTCAGTAAGACAGCATAGTCTTCAGTCCTGACAAAATCCAAACTTCTGAAACTCAAAACTCCTAGCAAGAAATCAACTGCATTTAATATGTAGATTCAAATTGGCCTTCCATATCCACACCAAGAGGAGGAAAACAGGGCCAGGGCTATATAGCTTAGCAGCATAAGCACAGGGCATGGCAAGCACAATGGTCCAAATTCGATCCCTGGTTTAAAAAAAAAAAAAAAAGATAAAGAATGGAAGGAAGGAAAAGAAAAGAAAGGAAAATAGCTGAGCATGGTGGTATATGCCTGTAATCCCAAAACCCAGGAGGCTGAGGCAGGAGGATCATTTTGAGTTTTAAGGCCGGCCTGGGCTACAAAGCAAGCTCAAGGCCAGCCTGAAATGCCAAAAGTAAGTTCAAGGCCAGCCTGAAATGCATAGCACGACTCCAAAAGACACAAAAAGTAAAACATGAATAGTAGTTCAATTTACAACAAACTGATAGACCAAATATTTCATTAATAGAATATCAGAAAAATTAGCAATGTAACTAGGGTGGGGGATACAGCACTGAGGACTGAACCCAGGACATTTATACTGTGCTGCACCCCCAGATCTTGCTTCTTTTTGTCTTTTGAGACAGTGTCTTGCTAAGTTGCTAAACTGTCCAGATGAGGCTCAAAGTTGCAATTCTCCTGCCTCACCTTCCCAGAGTGTCTGAACTACAAATATATATTTTAATAAAGTTCAACTCAGTTTCTAATAGGTTGTATTTTTCTACAAAGTAATACATTTGCAAAACAGCATTCAGAAAATAGGTCATCAAAACATAGAGTAGATATTATGATACAGGAAGAAAATGTTCAAATGGGAAGGAAAACTAGGGAGGGAGAGGGTAAAAGAAAGGTAGAAGAAAAGAATGAAAAAAAGAAAAAAATAGAACCAAAACTTTTGTAAATAAGAAAGGGAAGCAGGGTTGAAGGAAGGGCAGCTGAATGCGGGGGGGAAAAGGATCACATTTTAACATGCACAGTACAAATTCCCTATAATATGATCATAATGTATACCTAAAATAGAGCAGTACATATACTAAAATGTACCTATCAGTAAACTTAATATCTTGCATAACTATATCTGTTAATCTGAGCAACAGATTTGTCCATAAAAATAGATAATATCAATCATTGTTAATGAGCTATTCTTGTTTTGAAAATCTGTAACAACATGTATTGTTGTACGTTACCCTGTTTCTGTCTCTTTTGTTTTTTCTCTTGGTTTTTTGTTTGTTTGTTTGTTTGTTTTGTTTTTGTATTTTAGAGAAGGGTCTACAGGGTGTTCAGGGTCTCACTACTATATCGGACTCGTAGTGATCCACCTGTTTATAGCCTCCCAAGTGATGGGATTACAGGTGCATGCCACCACACCTAGTCTCAATCACCATCTCAGTGGGCCCCAGGGGTGGGGCTGGCACAGCAGGCCCTGGGGATAAAACCCCTGGCCACTGCACCTGCTTGCAGGTGCTTTAATCCCATGAGCTATTTGGCCAGCTGGTCTGCTTTTGTTTTTACTCTTCAAAATAAAATAAAATAAAATTATATATATATATATATATATAATAGGTCAGAAACCTTAACTATTTGTTCTAGGAAACAAACAGGTTTGGCAACCTTACAAAGATTTAGCTAGATTCCGATTTGATTTGAAACTGTCTCATTGCTATCTGTTTATCAATAAAACTTTGAAAAAAAAAAAGATTTAGCTAGAATCAAGCCATATGAGAGAACAACTGGTCTCTAAAAGTTCATATACTTGTGGCCTAGTGGCAATGCTTCGCGCACAAGGCCCAGGGCTCAATCTCCAGCACCATGAATGAATGAATGAATGAATGAATGAATGAATGGACAGACGGACGGACGGACGGACGGACGGTGGACAATAAAGGCAAAAAATACACTATCTCCAAATGTAGAAGCTTTTATTGCCTTTTTTCATTTATTTCATTACCTGTTCAAGATGACCAGATGGTATGATTATCTACGAGAGCATTACCAAAATATTAAAAACAAAAATAAACTTGAGATATAACACAGTAATCCAGCAAAGCATGAATCCTATCACTCATGCCAACAGCCAATTAAGAGAATAAAGCAATGTTTGTATTTTTACAAAGTGCAGAAGCAGCCAGGCAGGGAAGGTGAAACTAAAGCAAGAGGATTATGGGCTCCAGAACAGCCTGGGCTATAGAGCAAAACACCATCTCTAAAAGACAAAAGTATTGGAGGAAATGGGAAGGTGAAAAAGAAGGGAAGTAAAGAAAAAAAAAAGGGGGGGGGAAGTAAAAAAGCTCAAGATTGGACACATAGCCAGGTGTATGGTGACACATACCTGTGATCCCAGCACTCAGGAGGCTGAGGCAGAAGGAACACCAGCTTGGGCTACATAGTGAGTTCAAAGCCAGCCTGAAATACATAGCTAGACCCAGTCTCAAAAAAAACAAAAACAAAAACCTGGCTATGTATCCACACATACCACTTCTCCATGATTATTATATATTGCCAACATATACTAATTTTTAAAAAGTGGGGAGACAGGCATAGTGGTGCAAGCTTATAATGCCAACACTCAAATTTGAGGCCAGCCTGGGCTACATAGTGAGCTCAAGGACAGTCAGAGCTACATATCCCGTCTCAAAACACCAACAAAGGGCCGGCCAGATAGCTCAGCAGACTAAAGCATCTGTTTAGGCAGATCACAGTGGCTGGGGTTCCATCCCCAGCATGCTGTAGCATGCTGTGCCAGGCTATGCCAGCCACGCCCCCGGGGTATGCTGAGACGGTGATTGAGACTGGACATGGTGGAGTACGTCTGTAATCCCAGCACTTGGGAGGCTGAAAACAGGAGGATCACTACAAGTATGATCTTT
>NW_004524644.1:5166651-5177130 GCF_000260255.1 Octodon degus | reverse complement strand
GAAGCCCTATAGACCCTGGGCTTAAATACATAAAAAAGCAGGGGGATACTAATTTTTCTTTCTTTTTTTTTTTTTTTAATGCAGAAGCAGTTTGATTTGTCTTGCTTTTGCAGTACTAGTGATTTACCTAAAGGCTTTGGCACTGAATTACAACCCCATTCATTCATGCTTTTGAAAGTCTTGCTAAATTGCTCAAGCTGGGCTTGAACTTGTAAGTCTCCTATTGGCCTTCCAGGTAGCTGGAATTATAGGTATGCACTGCCATGCCTGGCTGAAAGCAGTTTTAAGCTAGATATAGAACACTTAACTAAAGGAAGAAAGTGATGATATAATCAGTAATGGGCAAATAGGCAATCTTGAATCTTCTATTTTTAAAGTACTATAAGTATACAAATACTCCTATTGTCTTTCTACATTAGGTATCCATATATGTGTGTACATAAATGTATACATCTGCACACAGATAAAACATTACATAAAACTACATTCAGGAACCAGATATAGTGATGCCCACTTGTAATCTCAGCACTCTGGGAGGCTGAGGCAGGAGGATCCCAGTCTGAATTAGCCTGGACTACTTAGCAATACCCTGTCTTAAAGATTTTTTTTAAATTATTTGTTATGTTTTGAGACACAGACTCATTATGGAGTTCAGCCTTGCCTTGAACTCAGGGCAATCCTCCTGTCTCAGCCCCCCAAAGTGCTGAGATTACAGGCATATATCACCATGCCAAGCAATCACAGTTTTTTCTAAAGGACTAGGAATGTAGTTTAGTAGGAAGGCCAAATGCAATCCCCAGTACTAAATAAAAGACATACACACAAATGCTAGATGAAATAAGGAAAAAATTAAAAATATAATTAGGACAAAATTGGAACCTAGGGATACATTCAGTTCAGTGGTACAGCCCTAGATTTGACCCTATGCACCTCACCAAAAAGTGAAAACAGACAAAAACCCTAAAGGAAGGAGAAGAAAAAGTAACATTAGCTAGACAGATTTAAATATGCTCTGTAACTTTACTGTATTTTACATGGCTGGGCCTGGAAGTGCAAGCATGCAATTCCAGCATTTGGGAGGCTAAACCAGAAGGATCATTGGAGTTGAAGGCCAGCCTGGGATACAGAGTGAGTTTAAGGTCAAACCGCACTCCACTGCCAGAACCTGTTGTTATGCTGTGTGTCTAGCTGTCCCCCCAAAGCCTCAGGCAGACACTGGGGCAGGCTTCTAGAGTCTGTGATTAATTCCTGATCCAATGCTGGGATTATGGGTGTGAGTACTACACCCGCCCTGGGGTGGATAGCCTGAGTGCAACATAAGGGTGGGAGTCAGGCTTGCTTGCTGCCTCAGTTGCGGCTCCTCCCTTTCCTCTATGCTGTTTTCCACCACCTGAACTGCTGCCCTCTACCATGTGCCACTCTGCCTTGGAGCTAGCCAGGTATGGACTGAAACCTCCACAAACTGTGAGCACCTTTCCTTCCTCAATTCTGGGTGTTGGGTATTTTGTCCCAGCAAACAAAAAGTAACCAAGACACCTGACTCAAAAAAGCAAACCAACTATGTGGGATCTAATTTACAAAAGATTTTTCCCTATACATGAAAAATAAGCAAAGGGCTGGGGCGATGGCTCAGTGGAATAAGTGCTTCCTTGGCAAGCACATGGGCCTGAGTTCAATCCCTGGTTCTGCAAAAAAAAAAAAAAGAAAAATGAAAAGAAAAATATGCAAGTAATACTGCTGATTTAATAAGTCAAGCACATTCTATGCTAGGTCATTATAAAATACAGGGCTGGAGATATAGCTCAGCACCTGTCTGGCAAGTGCAAAGTCCTGAGTTCAATTCCTGATACAATAAATAAATAAATAAATAAACAAAATAAAATACAGTTTAATACTATTTCATGTAATAGTAACAAGGGATAGGCTATCCAAGAAGATTTTCTTTTTATTATAAGTTAAACAATCATAAGCGAAGGTCAAAAATTAAGTTCTTAGGGGTTTTTTTGTATGAGGACTAGAACTCAGGACCTTGTGCTAGACAGGCAGGTACTGTGCCACCAAGCTATCTCCCTCCCCCCAGAAATTAAATATTAAAAAATTATTATTCTGAATACACACACAAATTGCTTTAGCTTTCATTTTAAATGATCTAATTAACTGGAGGGGAGAATGTATAAACATGACAGGCTAATAATGTTTTTATTGATTTAAACCAGGCAAGGTGGCACAGGCTTGTAATCTCAGCACTTGGGAGGCTAAGGCAGGAGCAACACTAAAAACTCGAGTTTGGCCTAAACTACAAAGTGAGACCCTGTCCCAAAAATTCAAACATAAAAATGTTTTGATTAAAAAATTATATTCTATATAGCACATGCCTATAATCCCAGTACGTTAAAGGTAAGGGCAGGAGGACTGTTGTGAGTTTGAGCCAGCCTGAGCTGTATAGTGATATCCTGTCTCAACCACCTCCCAAAAAAGAAAAAACTGGCCAGGCATGGTGGAACACGCCTGTGACAGGAAGATCGTTGCTGACTTTGAGACCAGCCTGGGCTACAAAGGGAGCTCAAGGCGAGCCTGAACTGCATAGCAAGACCCTGTCTCAAAAAGACACCCCCCCATAAAAAAAAAAAAAAGAATAAACTTGTTACATGCCTGCAGTGCCAGCACTCAAGAGGCTAAATCAGGAGGATAACAAATTTGAGCCCTGACTGAGCTAATAACAAAACCCTAATTCAAAACCCAAAATAGGGCTGGGGAGATAGCTCAGCAGATTAAGGGCCTGCTTAGGGAAATGCAGGGACTAGAGTTCAATTCCCAGCACCACACATCGTGCTGGCCCAAGCCTGAGCACACTGAGCTGGCCACCGGAGTCTGGGTGTGGTGGTTTACTCCTATAATCTCAGCACTGGAGAGGCTAAAATCAGGAGGATCACTACTAGTCTGAGCTGTGTAGTGAAACCATGTACAAAATACATTTTAAAAAGATAACCTTGGGCTGGAGAGATGGCTCAGTGGTCTAAAGCACCTACTTAGAACAAGCTTAGCAAAAGCATCAGGGACCGCGGTTCAATCCCCCAGCACCACATGCCAGCCAGCCCGCCCCCTGGTGGGCTGAGCTGGCCTCTCTCTCTCTCTCTCTCTCTCTCTCTCTCTCTCTCTCTCTCAAATAAATAAATAAATAAATAAAAATTAAAAAAAAAACATTAAAAAAAGAAAAAAGATAACCTTACATTGAGCTAAAGACATTATATCAGAGATGTGTACACACTCATGTTTATAATATAACAATTTCTAGTACAACAGTTAAATCTTAGAAATAGCCTATAGATAAACAGAGGAATAGAAAATGTAGTTATACATAGTGGAGTATGACTTCCATAAAAAGGGATGAATTTGAGTCAACTGTAGAACAATGCATCTTAAGCCCATAATGTTAATACACACACAAGTTTGAATACTACATGGTTTCTGTTACATAAAAAAAGTGACGACTTAATATAACTGTCTCACATTTTTGTATGTTCTTTGGCCTACTAGTATGGTTTTCAATCAGTATGTATGACAAATTAACTTTAGAAGGTCTTTTAAATAAATGAACTCGATTCTGAAAATAAAAGGGGGACCAGGGAGAGAACTCAGCAGCATAAACACCTGCCTAACAAGCACAAGAGTCTGATTCTGGCACTCACACACAAAAAATTGAAATATCTTGTCCACATATTCCAATTCCCTACAGTGAACAGAATCATTCTTTATTGCAAACATGTACTAATAAGTCAAAAAAATTAGATGCAATCAAATTAAAGTTGAATAAACACATTAAAAATTCAGGAAAAAATAAAATAAAATTCAGAGAAATAACAAAATCTTACATTCATGTTCAAGCAGATTCAACTAAGTGCTACCATGCCCAGTCTCCATGGCCATCCCAGTTCCCCCCCCAGGGGCGGGACTGGAATGGTACACCAGGGGTCAACCCTGGTTGCTCTGCATAAGCAGGTGCTGTAGTTCAGAGAGCTATCTGGCCGGCCCAAGTGGGATACTGTTTATACAAGTTTGAGGAACATTCCAATGCTTGTAAAATGTTATTCTTAAACCACAGAACTCTATAAAAAGATAATTCTGAATTTGAAAAAAATTGCTTTCAGAAGCTTCAATTCTTTTGTGGGTGTGTGTGTGTATCTTAGAGAAGGTCTACAGGGTCTTACTTCTAGATCAGACTTGTAGTGACCCACCTGTTTATAGCCTCCCAAGAACTGGGGTTACAGGCACATGCCGGTTGGCACAGCAGGCCAGAAGATGGAACCCTGGCCCCTCAACCTGCTTGCAAGCGCTTTAATCTGCTGAGCTATTTTGGCAGCCCTTGAATTCTAATCTTGAACTCTGCCTAAGGCACTCTAGCAAGACAAAAAAAAAAAAAAAATCATTGATCTAATCTTGAACTCACAGTGCATCTGCTTCCACTTCTGGCCTAGCAAAGTTTTAATTAAGGAAATGTACATTTTATTATGTTTAAGTTAAAAAACATGCCATTTTGCTCCAGTAAATGCATGTTTACAAAAATCATACAATTTCTTTTTAAATACTTCTCTTGCTATAGTAATGGGAATATCTATAGTTAATTAACTGAAAGTAATATGAACAAATACCCTATAACAATTCTTTCAACATCTAACCCTGAAGCTGGGTATGATGGTACACAATGCAATCCCAGCACTTGGGAGGCTGAGGCAACAGGATCATCTGGAGTTCAAGGTCAACCTAGGCTATATAGCAAGACCTTGTTTCAGAAAAACCAAAAATCAGTAACCAAAAAACCTAAACATCCCAGAGATATATAATAGGTACTTATAAAAATGTCCAGTTTTCCAGCAAGCATAGTGGAGGATGTATGTAATCCCAGGACTCAAGAGGCTAAGGCAAGAAGATCATTTAGTTTGAGGTCAGCCTAGTCTACATAGTAAGCTCAAGGCCAGCATGAGCTACATAGCAAAACCTGGTCTCAAAAAAAAGTTCAGTTTTGTCTAAATAAGAAAATGAGGGCCAAAGAGATAGCTCAGCCGCATAAGTGTCCGCCTGGCAAGTGCAAGGTCCTGAGTTTGATCCCTGGTACTAGGAAGGGGAAAAAAAAAGTTAAGGCATGGGCTAGAGATTTAGCTCAGTGGCCCAGTGCTTGCTTGGCAAGTGTGAGGTCCTGAGTTGGATTCCCAGACAAGAAAGCAAGCAAGCAAGCAGGCAGGCAGGCAGGCAGGCAGGCAGGCAGGCAGGCAATAATAAGGGTACACACTTGTAATCCTTGTATTTAGAAAGCTCAGGAAGGATAAAGTTCAAGGTCAGCCTGGACTACAACTAAAATAATATATATATAATGTGAGGTGGACCTGGCTGTGATGACATCTGTGGTCTCCTCATCACCAGAGCTGATGCGGCTCATCTCCTGGGCCACAGGTGTCTGTCCTCCCTCACCCTTCCAGGCATGTCCCTCGAAAACCCTTGGACTTGGTTGAGCAGCTCCTCCCTGCTAAAACATTCTTTTTTTTTTTTTTTTTTTTTTTTTTTTCCTGGAACCGGGGATTGAACTCAGGCCCTTGCACTTGCCACGGAAGTGCTTATTCTACTGAGCTATCTCCCTGGCCCCTAAATTCTTTTTTTTTTTTTTTTTTTTTGGCAGAACCGGGAATTGAACTCAGGCACTTGAACTTGCCAGGGAAGCACTTATTCCACTGAGCCATTTCCCCGGCCCCTGCTAGAACTTTCAAAGCCTCAATTTTTTTTTTTTTTAAGTTAATAGAAACAACTACAATGCAGACTGATAAGTGAAAGGCACAATTAACTTTCTCAATTATATTTATAGACTACACCTCAGTAATTTTAAATTTAATTTAAAGTTACTTATTTATTTATTGTCTTTCTGAGACAGAGTCTGTGTTCAGGCTGCCTTGAGATCACTTTGTAGTCCAGGCTAGTCTTGAACTCATAACGACACTGTCTCAGCCTCCCACTGCTGGGATTACAGGTGAGAGCCACTATGCCTACCTCGGCACTTCAGTCATTTTTAAAGTTTAGATAATGGATTAGTCAATGCTGTAAAATAAAGAATTGGAATAGTATTTTGTTCTAAACACATGAACAGAACACTGCTTGGAAGTAACTGCATAGAAAGGTCTGTAAGATATTTAGTAAACTGTAACATGATTTTTCTTTCCAAGGGGACATCAAAAGTTCTGTTTTTACAAGGAGAATATTTCACATATAGAATTTACGTGAAATGTCGTTTCATCAGGATAGTGACAGTAAGCTATCAACAGTATCTGGGATGCAGACCCAAAGAAGAGTCGATGAAAAGCAGCGCAGGGTCAGAGCAGAACAAGAATGAAAAGGTGAGCGGGGCAGCGGCGCAGCAAGCCTGCTGTCCCGGAACTCGTAAGGAACTGAGGAAGAAGATCAAAATGCCGAGTTCTTCGGGACAGCTTAGTTGCTCTTCATTTCAAAATTTAAAAAAAGAACGTATAGGCTAGGATGAAAACGGGTGACGGCACAAGCTTGTAATCCCCGCGCGAGGGAAGCTGAGGCAAGAGCACTGGCTTGAGTTTAGTCAGCCTGGCTCACAGAGTGAGCTCAAGGTCAGCCCGGACTCCACAGTGAGTCCATGTCTCTAAATACAAAGACACACAGGCTTGAATGTAGCTCAGGGGTAAAGACCTCCCTGAGGCCGCCATTCTCAGTACCACACACAGCCTGGGTAGTCTGGTGAGACCCTATCTCAAATGTTCGGAAAAAAAAAAAAAGAGGCAGGTGAGGAGGCAGAGAGAAAGGGCCAGGGATGTAAAGTGCCTGCCTGGGCAAGTACAAGGTCATGAGTTCCATTCCTGGCACCAAAAAAAAAAAAGAAAAAAAAAAAAAGAAAAAGGAAAAAAGGAACGGAAGAGAAAACTGCCTCACTTATATCTCCAGGTTCTAAAGAAGAAGAAATTTATGACTCAGGTTCTAATGTTTCCTGTTTCTAACGTTGGCAATAAACTTTCTGAAAATATTGTGTATAGAATTCTTTTACTTCATTAATGACAGAATGACAGTAGACCCAGATTTGGACAACTAAGACTTGGTATAAACCTATAAATATAGCATAATTAATATTCTTTCTTAGGAGGACATGTTATGCATGCCTATTATCCCAGCTAAGTACTTTACTTGGTAGGCTGAAAAGGAGGGTTGAAAGTTGAGCCCAGCCTCAGAAGTTTAGCAAGACACCATCTCAAAAATAAATAAATAAATAAAATAATAATAATTATATATATATATATATATAAATCCTTCCCTTTTCTTTTCAAAAATATCCTGTTTCATTGAATTTTATACATATATATATATATATATGTACCCTACTAGTAGCTAATTTAAATACTCTTTAGTTTGTTCCCTCTAAATCCCGACCAAAAATATATGATTATTTTTGTTTTGCTTTTTGAGACAAGGTCTCCCCATTTAGCCCAGGGTGGCCTTGAGCTTAGTGACCCTCCTGAGTGATGGGATTACACGTATGCGCCACTGTACCTGACCTGCCAAAACTGGCTGTATAACTAACAAAGAGCTCATTTTTTGGTAGTTCACTTAATACAACATAATTATATGTAAATCCAGAAATAGAAAAGTTAAGTCAGTGGATAATAAAGTGCCTTCCTAGGCCTTGCTCTGCTAAACTGTATGGAAACTGTGTAAGGGTATTCTCTTCACTTAATGGTAAGAGTAAACCAATAGATCTTCCCAACAAGGAAGTAAGGCAATATTAAATGTACAGCAAATTAAAAAATTTTTTTTCCCACAAGTGCCAAATAGATGCAGAGTTAAGAAAGAGCCAGAAGGGGTGCTGCATGCCTGGAAACAGCATGTTGGAGGGTGAAGCTGAACAGACAAATTGCAAATTTGAACCCAGCCCAGGCAATTCAGGGACTTAAGACCCTCTCTCAAAACTTAAAAAGGGTGAGAAATGTAACTCAGTGCAAATGTCTGAGTTTCAATCACCAGTGCAGCGGGGACAGAAATAAAAAGAATGAAGAGGTACTGGGGACATAGCTTGTCTCAGTGGCAGAGCACTTGTCGAACATGTCTGGGGCTCTGGCTTGATCTCCAGCACCAAATAAATAGGTTTTAAAAAAGAAGTAACGAAGAACAAGATCATCCTGTAAAATAAGCCAGACTCCAAAGTCAAGCGGCACACATTTTTCCTCGTATGAGAAAATCAGGAGACAAATGAAAAAGACAGCATGAAAGTAGAAGGGAGACTAGAAGCAGGAGAAGGGCAAACAGGGAGGATTACGGGGAGAGTGATTAAAGTGTGTTATATGATACAAAAAATAGCCCACATGAAAATGTCTAATATGCTCTGATAAAAATGTTTTTAAAAGAAATCTAAATTGTTATATTCATATGCTTCTCAGTGTAGTTGGCATACTCTTTAGATCTTATCATTTATTTTTTATTTATGTTTTTGGCGGAAGCAGGGATTAAACTCAGGTCCTTGTGCTTGCCAGGGAAGCGTTTATTCCACTGAGCCATCTCCCCGGCCCGGATTTTATCATTTATAAGGCACCAAGAAAAAAATAATTGACATTCACCCGTAATCCCAGCAGAGACAGGAGGGATCACTTTGAGGTTGAAGTCATCCTGGACCACAAAGGGAGACTTTGCCTCAAATAAACCAAAGAACAGACCTGGGTGTGTTGGTACATGGCTGTAATCCCAGCACTTGGGAGGCTGGGGAAGACCAGCCAGAGACTACAAAGTGATTAAAGACAAGCCTCAAAAGGGATTAAAAGGCCAGGGAGATAGTTTAGCAGCATAAGTGTCTGCCTAGCAAGCACAAGGCCCTGAGTTCGATGTCCAGTACAGAAAGGAAAAAAAAAAAAGAAAAAGGGATTAAAAATAACAACAAAACATCCAAAAAAAACCCGATGAAAGTATTTCTATGCAAAAGTTATAGAACTCAGCTGATTACATTTATCTCCCTCTACTGGAGTTCATCAGAACAAACAGTGTAGGGTTATAACAATCACTTATAAAACATCCTTTATCTCACTCATCTTCATAAATATGCTTTAATTTTTCCTATTCCACCGCTGGCCTTTGTGAAGCAGTGAAACCTGCAAGTTATTAGCCATAACTTAGAAATTTAAAAGTTCAACTAATTTACAACTTAAATAGAAAGCAAAAGTAGATTTTAGCTTTGCCTGTTTTATTTAGCATTTCTTTTAATTTTTTAAAATTGTACTTGCTACAACCAAAATAAAGCACCAGGGGCCCAGTATACATAAACGCAGTACATACTCCCATCTCTAACTCCACGGGCTACCTGCATAGATCACTCCTACTTACCTAACACGCAATCCACTCATATGAACTATCCAACACAAACAAAGCACTTTAACACCAACTACATTTAGCAGCCCTCCTCCCTCCTCCGGTACTGGAGATTGAACCCAAGGACTCCCACGAGCAGGGTAATGTTAAGGACACCCACTGCCTCCTTTTAAAGGGTTTTGATGGAGGGGCCTGGGAAGGGAAGGGTTAGGATTAAGTAAAAGGACTTAAACTGTGTTGCATGCACCAGTGCCCCAGGAAGTTCTCCCTTGGTTGCCCAAATATGCTATCCTCTTGCCTCAGCCTCCCCAGTACCTGGGGTTACAGGCCTGTGCCACTGCCATCCCCGACCTCCGCTAGGATCTCACTTTATTTGTTTACTTATTTATTGAGATAGGTTCCCCCTATATAGTTCAGGCTGGCCTCGAACTCAACAAGCCTCCGGCCTCAGGCTTGCGACTTCTGGGATTACTGGGATTACAGGCATGCGCCGCCACACCCGGCTAGGATCTCTGATTAAACATTACTACTTGGCACTGTTTTGTAAACGAGATTTTCAGCTCAACAATCATTTCACAAAAGATCGCAATCTCGCTTCCACTTGGGATAAATCCCCTTACTCCGACTTGCTTCAACCTTTTTTTGAAAGGTCCACCACAACACTGCTCACAGGACGCGCTGCAATACCTAAAATCACTTTCCCAGTTCATGACACGTGGGGAACAAACACGCGCGGCCGGTGCCAGTCCGCCGCCCGCGCGACCAAGTTCCCCCCAGGCTCCCCTACCAGTCAAGGAAAACCTGAGGTCCCACCTCTTCCTGTCGCTCCCGTCCCAGATGTCCATTTATGTAAATAAGCAAAATGAATGGCACCTTGGCACCGAACACCTCGGCTGCCAGGGACGGGCCTCCCCTCCCCCGTGCCACGCCATGCCCCCCGCCGCAGCACCCACCTGCTTGCAGGGCGTCTGGCGGGGGCGGCGACGGCTCAGGCGCGGCGGAGAATGGGTGCTGCGATGGTTTCTTGGTCCAAGGGTTCTCCTTGGGCGGCGGCGGCTGCAGCTCCTCCCGGGCGTCCTCGGCCGGCGGACCCCGCGGTGGTGGCGGTGGCGGCGGTGGCGG
>NW_004524644.1:5166015-5166425 GCF_000260255.1 Octodon degus | reverse complement strand
GTGCTCAGCTGCGGCTCCCGGCCGGCGGCCACCGCGGGCGGGCCGTCCCGAGGGGGAGCGGCCGGCTCCAGGGCGCGAGTGGACATGGTCGTTTCGCCGCAGCCGGGGGACGTCCGGTAACAGGGAGCGCGGCCGCCCTCTTCTCCGCCGGGACACCGGCTGGCTCCGGCCCGGGACAGAGGACCCAAGAGCCCGGCCGTCACCGCCCGCCGAGGCCGAGCGGCGCCCGGCGTGCTAACCCTCCCCGCGTCGAGCGGGAAGCTAACCGCCCGCCGGCCTGGCGCTCGTCGGCGGCGCACGCCCGGAGTCCGCAACACGCGCCGGGTGTCTCAGCCGCGAGCGAGCCTCAGCAAGACGGATAGCAGCTGCTCGAGTCAGGTCTGGCAGGCGCGAGTCGCGAAGCCGGTAAC
>NW_004524644.1:5158832-5165765 GCF_000260255.1 Octodon degus | reverse complement strand
GCGCACGTGGCGCGGGGAGGCCGGGTGGGCGCCGGCACCTGCCGGCAGCGCGACGCTAGCCGGTGGCCGGGCGCTGCGCGCCGCGCATTTGCTTCGTGAAAGTTTCCGCGCGGCGCGTGGGGAAGCCGCGGGGACTCGCAGTAGTGAGCCGCGTCCAAGGTGACAGCCGCGGTATCTGTGGGAAACCTTTGCCCTGAAATATGATTTCGCGCACTTCCCCTCCCGATTGCCCCAAGCCGAAGCGTTTTTACAATGCCCTTGAGTAAAGCGATTACTGTTTTGTGGGCTTTTAAGATATGACCTATTCTTTTAATTTGCAGAAACGACTCCAGATTGCAAATTAAGTTATTCCCCAAAGTATTTTCCTTGGGAAATATCTTAAAAATAGTGCAAATATGTTTGTGATAATCCAATATGGTCCTTGTACTCGGCCCTGAAATTCACTTCGACATGAAACTAGCCTCATGTGTGTACTTAGAGGTTAAAAATAATGATTATTTTCTGGTGTGAGGTTGCTGAAGTGAAATTTCTTTTCTCAATCTCATCCCGGCCCCGGTAAATAAGTGCTTGCCAGTTCATACTTTACAACAGCATTAAATTAAAAAGTATTTCTTGTTTTCTATATCAGAAATCTTCAGTTCACCTGACTAAGCAACTTTCTGAAACTGGTAGCAATTAAACAAGGATTATAGTAACATCTATATTCCCCAAGAAGCACCGCTTTTACTCTGTTATTCGTGAGGTTTTAAATTTTTAACTTTACACACACTGTTCTGTTTGCAGCCTTTTGAAGTCCTATCAGGTAACACCTGAACTCTTACAAGCCTCTTAACAAGTCCGGTGCACAGGACTGAAAGCTTTTTATTACTATTTACCACTTATCAATCAAATACTGCTAAATACAGTCAAGTGCCAAAGAAGTAATACGAAATGGTTCTTTGCAGTTTGGTTTATGAGAATCCATGGTTGTTTTGTGTGTTGTCTTTCTTTATTGTTGTTTTAGTTTTTTGAAACAGGGTTTTGCTTTGTAGTGCAGGTTGGCCTGAAATTCAGGATATAGCCCAGGCTCCCCTCAGGCTTGCTATCCTTAATGCTGAGCTTACAGGCTCCACCAAGGCAGGCAGTGTGTTGTCTGTCTCTGCTTCTCTTCTTTTTTTCTTTTCTTTCTTTTTCTTTCCTTCCTTCTTTGTTTCTTTCAAGACAGGGTCTCTTTGTGCAGTTCAGGCTGACCTTGAGCTCACTTTATAACCCAGGCTGGCCGCCAACTCTTAATTAAGTTATCCTCCTGCCTCAGCCTCCCAAGTACTGGGAATATAGGTGTGTGCCACCACATCTGGCAACATGTGTTGTCTAAGAGAAATGTTCTGTAAGAACCTCTTAAGTAAAGGTGAAGGACTGCTGGAAGGATACTGGAAGATTTTCTTAGAAAAAATGTTTGCTTGCAGTGCAAGGAACTATAAATGTGCAGTGAACTCTATAAAGAATTTACCAACAGGTGCATGACTCATGGCGGTAATACCAGCACTTTGGGAGGCCAAAGTAGGTTCACAAATTTTAGCTCCTTTTACTACTTAGCTAGAATTTGTCTCAAAACGAAAAAATGAGTTGGGGATGCAGCTCAGTATGAAGGCCCTGGATTCAATCACTAGTACTGAAAAAATAAGATTAAGTCTAGAGAACTGAATAACAGGTGTTTGAGTTCTCGAGTGTAGTTCAGTTTCAGTAATGCTAGTGAAGGGAGTTGGCTATTTGTGGTCCCTCCTTGGGATATGTTCCTGCTTCTATATAACTCTCACAAACAGCTTCACCTCTCCACATCTGTCTGCTCTCCACGTTCTGCTCTGTACCAGAGTAGGCTGACCTTTCCACATTGTGGTTGTGAACTTGCCGGCTCCCCTGGCTTCTGTGGGTCTGGAAGGCTCAGGTATGGGAAGTTCTGAGGAGACTGAAGCCCTGGAGAGAGGGAGGGCCATGGTCTGCATTCCCCAGGCTCTACTATCAATGGTGGGTGGCAGAACCTGCAGCACAGTTTTCTGTTGTTTCCTTTGCCCTTTTAGGCCTTGGGGAAATAACCATTGGCCTTTGAGTTACTACCTTAGACCTCATTGTTCTCCCTGACTTTTGTGTACATCTTGGAAAATGGTGGTTCTTCTCAAATAAGGACTTTTCAGGAAAGGTGAAGGATTGCTGGAAGGATGTCAGAAGACTTTCTTAGAATAATATCTCAAATCATGAATTTTGAGCATTCCACTGGATTTTGCAAAACACCCTTTGGTACTGTAAACATCTTTCTTTCTTTCTTTCTTTTTTTTTTTTTTTGTCTGAGACAGGGTTTCCCTATGCAGTTTAGGCTGGCCTTGAGCTCACTTTGTAGCCCAGGCTGGTCTTGAACTTACAATGATCCTCATGCCTCAGTCTCATATTTTTTTATTTATTCTACCTTTGCAGCAACTTGCCAGATTCTGCTTCTGCTCCCTAGTTCAAAATCAAGAGAGCCTGGGAGTTCAAGGCCAACTTTGTCAATGTGAGAAGTACCTTCTCAGTGGAGTAAAACAAATTGAGGAGGCAAGACTGATTTTCCCTGTTTCTATACTTATTTTTATTGCTCAAATCACATAAATCACCAGACTACCTAGGATTATTTTTCCTCTGGGTAAGGATTACTTACCCTAACCCTGAGTAACAAGCTGCTTGATTCGGAATAGTGTGACATAGCATCTTTAACTAGATTTCCTTCCCTTCTCTCCCTTCCCCCACCAGCTGCTAGGGATTGAATCCAGGACCTTAGCACAGAACCACATCCCCTCCCCACTTTTATTTTTTGTTTTGAGACATGGCCTGGCAAAGTCACTAAATTGCCCAGGTTTGATAATCTCCTGCCTCTGGCTTTGGGAGGGCTGGGGTTACACAACTGTGCTGTGGGCTTTTTTATCTTAATGGCTAAATGTAGCACTGTCCTTCCACTCCCCTCTTCCCTCACCCTCTGTAGCTCCATTCATTCTACAGATACTTCTCACGTGTCAGCTAGCAGTGTTGTAGGCACAAACCAAAACCAGTTGCTCATAATTCCTAACTACCTCCAGATCCTCTTCCACCATCTTCCTCTAGGCTGTCATGTTTTAAAATCTTTTTTTTTTCCATAATTCTCTTGAGAAACAAATAGCAATGAGACAGTTTCAAATCAAATTGGTAGGACAGTTTCAATAATTAACGCATTGCATACATTCTTCCTAGTGGTTAATTGCTGTACAAGATGTGGACATGGCATCCTATTTACAAACACCATTAGAATAAATCCCTCTATTCATTAAGAGAATGTAACTATATATATCTATCCTAACTGCTTTGAATACACAGATACAAAATGGACATTCATCTGTATCCCCTTTTTTTGTTAAGTCCTGTTATTTGAATATTATAGGTGTGTAAACTCAGCAAAATATTCTAAAAGAGTCCAGTAGCCTAAATAGTATTCGGTCTTCTGCTTCACTGGCAATGTCAGAAATTGTTGACCTGAGTCTCCTACAGCTCAACATAACAGCGTGGCTTTACTTCTTATATTTCATTTTTATACTTTTCTGCTAAAATCTTTTTTAAATTAAATTAATTAATTTTTTCATTAAATTAATTTGGTACAGGGTTTCACTGTGCAGCTCAGACGCATAGTGATCCTGCTGTCTTGGCCTCCCCAAGGGTATGCCACCACACCCAGTTTCAAGTGGCATACAGCACGGCATGGGGCTGGCACAGCATGCAGTACCCGGTCCTTGTGCCTCCCAGGCAGGCACTTAGACTGCCTAGCTATCTCCCCAGGCCTTCCACCCCCTTTTTGTTGTTGTTGAGACAGGGTCTTGCTATATAGCTCAGGCTGGCTTTGAATTCACTAGGTGGCCTAGGCTGGCCTCAAACTCATGGAAATTCTCCTGCCTCAATCCCCAAGTTCTGGGGTCATAGGTGTGCACCCCCATGCCTGGCCTTTCCCCCATATATAAAATAGTGTTACAGTCTCATGACTGGCCTGTTTGCTAGTTGACAACATTTTTTTTTTTTAGGATTACATGAGATAATGTGTGTAAAATGCTTAGTAAAGTCCCCAGCTCAATAATGCTACCTATTTTATTTGTGTCATTATTACTTTTAAGTCAGAAGATTTGAGATAAGTGACCTTAATTTTATTGACCTGTGGTCAAAGGTTTAATCTTCTAAAAATTTCTCTAATAGTAAGTTGGATTCTAGAGCATAGTTATAGGGGTGGCTTTTGAAAAAGAGTGATCCTCTGGGCCATTAGGAGTTTTGAAAGGCAGAAAGTAGCACTTACACAGTCTAGATTATGTGATTGTTCAGATAACCTTTCCACAGAAGTCCTGTTTTTCCAGTTTAGAGTATGCTAATGTATCCTAGGATGATTGAACCCACTCCTCCCACCCTCCCCTGGTGTCCCAGGAAATGAATGTCCTGTTAGAACGTGAAGGCCCTGTAATATTGCCAGTGGGGTTTAGGGCGAGGCTAGCAGAAACCCAGTGTACTCAAAGCTCTGTTGAATGCTAGAGAAATTTCAAAAATGCATTAGATATAATCTGTTTCAGAGATCAGTGATCCAAGAAGATAAAACTGAGCCCCAGTATCCTTTTAACTTTCTATAGAACATCCATTTTTAAACTTAGCATGGTGGCACATGCCTGTAATCCCAAGCACCCTGGGAGGCTGAGACAAGAGAGTCACCAATTTGAGCCCAGCCTGAGCAGTTCAGCACAGTGTGAAGGACAAAGGCTATGTGCGGGAACCTGCACAAGTTTTGATGTTCTGTGGAAGAACAACAAGAGGATGGAGAAATAGATTAGAGACAGAAAGCTCAGGTTAGGTGAAGCCCTCTCTCTGGATGGGAGAAAAGGAACTGCTCAGCCAACCTTGCGTGTTTATTTGTACATTTGACAAGTTGGTGTCACATGATACCCTTTTTGCCTACCAACCTGTTGCTTGGATTGTCTTGGGGCTTAGTGTTCTCTGGACTGAATCAGCTTGTTCACACGGCACTATTTGTTCTCATACTGGCTGGCCTTGCCTCCACCCCCCACACAAGTGATCAATTTCCAGCTTCAGTGGTTCCCTACAGCCGGGAGCTCAATTCCATTGCAGAATAAATACTTTCAAAAAGACTCACTGACCCATCATAACACCATTTCAGAGCCTTGGGACTTGTTTATCATGATAATAGCTCCCAGTGCTGAGTATTTCCTTATCTCTAATCTACAAGGCAGGGTGAGGGTCAGTGCTAATGTATGTCTGACGGGATTTGAACCCTACCACTATAATGTCTCCATAAAATCTTCTGGCATTGCCTAAGGCAAGAGGGGAATGTGGCAAATCAGGAATGATAGGATTGTCTGAACTGGAGCTCTAACCATGAGATACATTTTGGAAATGAAATCGGCAGGACCTGATGATCTAGTGAAAGGAATCTTGTTCTAAGCTTCTGCCTATATAACCAAGATTGAGAAGTAAACGTAGGATCTTAGCCTCATCTTCATATTATACTGAATATGAAATTAGGAGAAAAGATCCGAATTAAGGTGGTGCACTCAATCTCAAATCTGATTCACTTTGTAAGAAATAAATACAAAACCTGTGACAACCTCATTAGAAATGAGGGAGCAAGGGATGGCCAAATAGCTCAGCAGACTAAAGCATCTGCTTAGGTAGGCACAGGTACCCGGTTTGATCCCCTTATGCCTTGCTGGCCCCACCCCCGGAGCGCACTGAGACAGTGACTGGGACTGGACATGGTGTGCATGGTGGTGCATACCTGTAATCCCAGTGCTTGGGAGCCTGAAGACAGGATTGCTTCGAGTCCAGTCTGTGTAGTGACCCAACCCTGTACTAAATACATAAGGGGAGGGGAGAGACAGAGACAGAGACAGAGACAGAGAGAAGTATCACCAGCTGTTTTAAAATTTTTGTTTCTTTTAAGTGTCTCACTATGCAGCTCAGGCTGGCCTTGAACTTCTGTGTAGCCTAGGCTGACCTTGAACTAACAGATTCTCCTGTATCAGCCTCTGAAGTGTTGAAATTATAGGCATGTACCACTGTTATAGAGAGCCAAGTTTGGTAGAAATATAGTAGGCAGTCAGACAGGGCTGGGCTCTCAAGGGAGTCGTGCAAAAGATGAGAATCCATCAGGACTGTGACAGGAGGCACATCTGAAGATTAAAGTTGCAATGGTTAGTTTTGTTTTTTTCTTTTGTATTTGGTACAGGGTCTACAGGGTCTCACTATGTAGATCAGACTCAGTGATTTTCCTGTTTTCAGCCTCCCAAGTGCTGGGATTGCAGGTGTGTGCTACCACACCCAGTATCAATTGCCATCTCAGCACACCCCAGGGGCAGGGCCAGCATGGCATGGAAGGGATCGAACCCCTGGCCACTGTACTCTGCCTAACCAGGTGCTTTAGTCCACTAAGCTATCTGGCCAGCCCTACAATAGTTAGTTTTATATACTTTCCTAAGGTGTGTATGTAGGTTTGGGATGATTGGTATCACCCTCTTGAGATTTCTCATTGTTTCAATGGGGGTAGGCCATCTGGCTATCGTCTCCCACCTACTGAGACTAAGACTATAAGACTAGGAAAGATAAGGCCAATATTATAGATTATCTGCCAAACTTAACAGTGTCAGCCATGTACCCTTGCTAGCATTAGATCAGTATTACCTAAGAGCTTATATATGCAGTCTTATTGGCTGATCATCATGCTGACCGAGGTTGTACTTGCCTCTTGATTTTGCTTTATAAAACTTCCTTTGTTTTTTTTGTTTTTCTTAGAAATTGTTTTATTTTTCATCAGCCTCATTCCCACTTTGCTGAAGAGTCGGCAGAACAGCTCAAGACCACTAGGTGGTGGTTCCTACCCACTCAGTGGCCTGCGCGGTGGGGGCTGCA
>NW_004524644.1:5137898-5158447 GCF_000260255.1 Octodon degus | reverse complement strand
GGGATGGCAATGTCCACATAGTGCAGAGGAGAATCTGTGTTGCACAAAGCAATGGTTGCCTCCGTGAGGGGCTGGTGGTCAGCCCTGGGGTCAGTAACCACCAGAAGACGTGGCTCTCGGAAGGCTGCCTGGATCTGGTTAGTGAACGTTCCAGGAGTGAAGCGGCCAGCAATAGGAGTAGCTCCAGTGGCAGCAGCAAACTTCAGCACAGCCCACAGGCCAGTGCTCCTGGAGGATATGACGCTGACGTCAGCAGGGTTTTCAATGGCCACTATGGCTCGAGCTGCCAGGAGGAGCTTCTCCCAAGTCCGCTTCAGATTTATGATGTAGATTCTATCACTTTTCTTTTTATAGATATACTGCTCCATCTGGAAATCCAGGTTGGTGCCACCTAAGTGTGTTCCTGCAGCAAGGAACTTGAGGACGTCCTCCTCCTTCATTTGCAGGACATCAAGGGCTCCGGACATTGTGAAGTTTCCCTTTAAGTTACGATGGGAATCAGAAACAATGCCGTATGGACCCTGCCGGGGAGCACGGAAAGCTATAAAACTTCCTTTGAATGATGGGCTCATTGGCAGCCTCTTCTGGACTCCTGCTGTCTTTCAGGAGCTATTCCTATTCTCCATTCCCCTATTCCTATTCCTTATTCCTTTTACCCAATAAATTTTCCTACTCTTAACCTCCATTGTTTCTTAGATTTCATTCTTCAGCAGCCAGAGAGCTATAGCTCAGCAGCATAAGCACTGCCTGGTAAGTGCCAGGTCCTGAGTTCAATCCCCAGTTTAAAAAAAAATAAAAGAAAAAAAAATAATTCTTCAACTTTGGGGAACGCAAACTCTGTATTTGCCATCTAGTATTTCTCCTAAACCACCACACCTGATGCTTTTCTTTTTGGTAGCACTAGAGATTGAACCCAAGACCTTTGCACTGAGCTTCAACCCTGTTCTTAATTTTTGTTTTTGAGACAGGGCCTGTCTGGTTGCCCTGGGCTCAAACTTGGTGTTCTCTTGTCACAGTCTCCCAGACTGCTGGGATGAAAGGTGTATACAACCATGCCTTCTATTTTAAAAATTATATATGAATACTATTTTAGCGGGTATCTTTCATCTAAAAAGTGGCTTGCCAACTAAATGTTCCTGGGTTTGGAGTTGCTTGCCTTCCCTTCCAGAGTTGAATTCCAAGTTAAAGAATTAAACAAAACTAGCAAAAAGCAGTGGCAGAGTTTGTTCAAGAAAATAAAAGTAAAGCTGGGTGTGGTGGCACATGCCTATAATCCTAGCACTTGGAGGCTGAGGCAGGAGGACTGCTGCAATTTCAGAGCCAGCCTGGGCTACATAGTGAGTTCAGGGCAGCCTGACTATACAGTGAGACCTTGTCTGAATGCTGCCCACTCAAAAAAAAAAAAAAGATGGTAAAAGTGAAAATTGGGAGAAAAGCTGGCTCTACAAACAGCTTTGGCCAAGTAAATAGAAAAAGAGGGTAAGGGTAAGGATGAAAGCACACACCTATAATCCTAACACTTAGGAGGCTGCAACAGGAGGATCCTTAGGAGTTTGAGACCAGGCTAGGCTACAAAGTGAGCTCAAGGCCAGCCTGAACTACACAGCCTGTCTCAAAAAGACAAAAGGAAAAAAAAAAAGGCAGGTTGTGTCTGGGAAATAGTGTGGACTGTGGTGGGAAGCTACAATAGGGGCTGGGGAGATGGCTCAGTGGAATAAGCGCTTCCCTAGCAAGCACAAGGGTCTGAGTTCAATCCCCAGTTCCGCCAAAAAAAAAAAAAAGCTACAATAGCACCAGCTCCTGGTGGCTGCCTTTTACGCTGCCCAAATCAGGAGGAAACCTATGAGAACTTCTATATCCAGGTGCTGAGAGGCATTGCTGGGACCTGATGCCTCACACTGAGGTCAGGTCTAGCCAGCCTATTTTTGGTATAGTTTTGGTTTTGGTTTTGGTTTTTTGAGACAGGGTCTTACTATGTAGTTCAGGCTGTCCTTGAACTCAACTATGTAGCCCAAGCAGGCCTTTACCTTGTGGCGATCCTCCTGCCTCAACCTCCCAGGTACTGAGACTACAGGGGTGTGCCACCACACCTGGCTAGGCCAACCCTTTGGAAGACCTGCTCAAGTTCTCTGAGAAACACACATGTAGGGCTTTGGGAACTATTCTGTGCATGTGGGATCTTGTGATTAACAAGTCATGCCTACTTCCCCAGCCAGCTTTTGCCATATCCTAGTCTGCTATCTCAGGTATCATAACCTGTTTTTTGTGTCCCCTTTTATTCAGTATTATATTTCCAAAGATTCATAGTGGTTTAGAGTAGCTATAGGTTCATTTTGTGACTGTGCTTCACTCTGACTGTACTACAATTTTTAATCCATTTGTTGCAGTTGTATTGTTGGGTAATTTTCAGTTTGGGCTACTATATATAGCTCCTATGAACATTTTTGTTTATTGCTGTGTATGTGACAATTTCCTAAGGGTATAATTTTAGGAATAGAATTTGTGGGTCATAGAATATGAATAAATAGATAGATCTTCATTTGACCTAGATATGGTCAAACAGTTGTCCAGAATTATTTTGTGGTATTGAGGATTGAACCTAGGGCCTTCACACTGAGCTACATCCCTATCATTTATTTTTTATTTGGAAACAGGGTCTCATTAAGTCACTAAACTGCCAAGGTTGGGCTCAAACTTTGATTTTTCTGTCTCAGCTTTCTTGCCAGGATGAGGGACTTGCACCACCAGGCCCAGTTTGCAGACTCTTGTACCCATTTGTGCTCACTCTATCAGGGTCTGAATATTCTCCACATCATGGACTGTATCTCCTCCTTACTTCTGCACTGTCTAGGATGGCCACTTATATTCCATTATGTAAGTATAATGCATTTCTTTGTGCTACACTGTGCTCAAAGATTAGTTCGGAAATTTAAGAATCCATAAACACCTTTTTATTTCTGAGACAGGTTTTACCATGTAGTAGGCTGGCCTGGAACTAAAACTGTAGCTCAAGCTGTCCTAAAACCCTTGATCCTACTGCCTCAGCCTCCTAAGGGCCAGGGTTACAGGCATATGCCACCATATCCAGCTGAATTGTCTCTTTAAAAGAAATTCATTAATATATGCATGAGTAATCACCCTCGCCACAAGACATCAGTACATATACATATCCCATCTTGACATTTCTGTTCCCATTCTTCCTTAAGGACGCCTTGCTTTTTTGTTTTGTTTTTGTTTTTTTCTGGTTTGCTTTTTGAGACAGGTTCTTGTTATATAATGACAGGTCTTGGTATAGAATGATAAGATCTCACTATATAACAAGAGTCTTACTATATAATGGGCTAGCTTTACCTCACTGTGTAGCCCAGGCTGGCCTGGAACTTGGGAGTGTTCCTCCTACCTCAGCCTCCGAAGTGCTGGGAATTCAGATGTGGGCCTTTATGCCCAGCTTGTGCCTGTATTTTTGGTGATAGCTAGTCTGACTGGTGGTGAAATGCAATCAGTGTAGGTTTGTTTTGCATTTCCCTAGTGGCTGAAAAGTTTGATCTCTCTCTCTCTCTCTCTCTCTCTCTCTCTCTCTCTCTCTCTCTCTCTTCCCTTCTTCTCTTCTCCCTTTTCCCTTTCATATTCTTTCTTTTTTTAAAGATAGGGTATCTCTGTAATCCAGGCAATCTACCTGCCTCAGCCTCCCAAGAGCTAGGATTACAAAATATTGCTATCATACCTGTTTTCTAGGTTTTGTTTCTGTTTTGCCCATTCCTGTACCCTCCCTTCAACCTATCTGTTTTCTTCTTTTTTGAGACAGGGTCTATGTATCCCAGGCTAGCCTTGAACTCACTGTGTATCCCAGGTTGGACTTGAACTCTTTGATCCTTTTTTTTTTTTTTTTTTTTTTGGGTGGGGGGACATTGTTGTGCTCAAGGCTATGTCCTTGGTCAGTAGATTCAAATGAGTCTTCAAACTCTTGGTGTCCTAGAAATAAGTCTGAGATTGTTTTTATTATGATAAGACATTGGATTCCTTTCTTCCCGTGTTGCCATTTGCAGTGATGGTGCAGAAGCACATAGATCATCTAGCAATTCAGCATCAAAGCATTAGCACCAACTCCCAGCAGTGTTGTTATTCTTCACAGTCATATATTCAGTTAGAAATAAAATTGGGGTGGGGCTGGTGAGATGGCTCAGTGGTCTAAAGCACCTACTTAGAACAAGCTTAGCAAAGCACAGGGACCACGGTTCAATCCCCCAGCACCACATGCCAGCCAGCCCCGCCCCCTGGTGGACTGAGCTGGCCACACACACACACATAAATAATTAAAAAAAAAGAAAAAAGAAATAAAATTGGGGGCTTCATATAAGAATACTTTTGGTTCTGTGGTAACACACACCTATAATCCCAGTACTCTGGGAGGCTGAGGCAGGAAAATCTCCAACAATTTGACTCTAACTTGGCTAATTTAGTTTTTGTTTGTTTGCTTTTGAGACAGGGTCTTGCTATGCAGCCCAGGCTGGTCTTGGGCAGTCCTCTTCCCTAAGCCTCCAAAGTGCAGGGATTATAGGCATAGCCTTGGCCATTTAGCAAGACCCTGTCTCAAAAATAAATAAATAAATAAATAAATAAATAAAAATCTTTTTAAAAACCCTTGGAGTGTAGCCCAATGAGAGGGCCCTGGGTTTAAGCCCCAGTACCATAAAACAAAACAAACAAACGAACAAAAAAACCAAGACAGGAGATAGCTCAGCTGTCTAAGTACCTGCCTGGCAAGTGCAAGGTCTTGAATTTGATCCCTGGTACTGCATTCTGGCCCTAAACTGAGGTGTGGTGGTGCACACCTGTAATCCAGCACTGGGGAGGCAAAGAGAGGAGGATCAGTAGGAGTCCAAACTGCATAGTGAGACCTTGTATCAAATAAATAAACCAAAGACAAAAAAATACCTCTACTGTATACTGACTGAAGTGTGATAAGTAGATGAAAATCACTTTTTTTTTTTTTTGGTGTTTTTGAGACAGGGTCTCACTATTTTGTTCAGGCTGGCCTTGAGCTCACTACGTAGCCTAGGCTGGCTTCAAACTTTTCAAACTTGCACAGTCCTCCTTTGGCCTCCCAAGTGTTGGGATTACAGGAGTGTGTCACCATGCCCAAGGAAAAGCACTTGTGAGACTGAGTTGTATCTAAATTTCTATGTGGTATTCACTGCTTTTTTCATGGATTACTTTTTTCATTTTACTTGAAAGGTCAATTGATAACAAAGGTTTATTTGTGCTTAGGTAATTTTGCAGACATTTTCTCAAAATGAAACCAAATGAGTCATGTGTGGTGGAATTTGCCTGCACACTCAGCTACTTGGGAAGCTGAGGCAGAACTTCAAGTTCTGGGCAAGTTAGCATAACCCTGTGACCCTATCTCAAAATAAAAAGTCAACTTAGTGTGGTGGTATATGTCCTATATAATCCTAGCACTCAGGAGGCTGAGACAGGAGGATCAGCAGAAATTTGAGACCAGACTAGACTACATAATGAAGTCAAAGCCAGCCTGAAATACATAGGCAAGACCCTGGTCTCAAGAAACCAAAGTAAAACAAAATAAGAATAAAAAGGGCTGGGGATTTAGGAAGAAAAAAAAGGCTGGGTGAGGTGGCACACCTGTAATTCCAGCATTCAGGAGGCTGAGGCAGTAGGATCATTGTGAATTTGAGACCAGCCTGAACAGAATAATTCACTAAACTGGGTTTCAAAGTTTGTATTCCTAGAGCTGGCCAGATAGGCAAGCAGATTAACATGCCTGCTTAGACAGAGCACAGCAGCGGGGATGGATCCCCAGCGTGCCACCCAGCCCTGCCCCTGGGGCCCCCTGAGAGGGTGATTGAGACTGGTAAATAAAGAATTTATTTACCTCACATGAAAAGACTTTGAGCTCAATTCCCATCATCAAAACAAAACAAAGTGAAGGAAGGGGCCTGTCACATTGATGGACAGTGTTTGTTGCTAGTAATAAGATTCAGTTTTTACAAATTTATAAAACTTGTAACCACTATCAGGATCTCAACAGCTTTGCCATGCTTACACGATTTTCTGATGAGGTCAGATTTTAATGAAACTGCTTTTGTGCCTTCCTAGCAAGTGCGAGGTCCTGAGCTTGATTCCCAATACAAAAAATAAAATAAAATAAAAATCTGTTAACATTAGGAAACCGTGAAACTTATTCACCTAGTATTTTCTAAATGATTAAACCTATTACAAAAGTCATACATAGGGAAGGTGAAAGGTAAGAAAAGCTACTAGCTCTCTTTGGCCTTCATTAGTATTTTTGGTTTTGTTTTTTGAGACCGGGTGTGGCTGTGTAGTTCAAACTGGCTTTTTTTTTTTTCTCTTTTTCTTTTTCTTTTCTTTTTCTTTCTTTTTTTTTTTTTGAGAGGTCTTAGTATGCAACCCACGCTAGCTTTGAACTCATGGTGATCCTCTGGCCTCAGCCTCCTGAATGCTGGGATTATAGGCATGTGTCGCCATGACTGGTTGCTGTAAGGACTGGAACCCAGGACTTTGAGACTGCTACATGAATACTCTACCAATGAATTCCACCCATCTTAAAGTGTTTGTGCTTGTCTGTTGTGTTTTTGAATAGTACTATGGATTGAAACTAAGGCCTTTCCCATGCTAGGAAGCACTCAACTGCTGAGCTATGTCCTCAGCCCCATTTTTGTTTTATGTACTTATTGGCACTACTGGGCATGGAACCCAGAGCCATCCCACTGATCTCCCTCCCCAGTACTTTTTAGATTTCTGGGCAGGCTCTCACTACATTGCTAACTTCTCCAGGCTGGGCTTGCATTTGCAGTCCTCTTGCCTCAGCCTCCAGAATAAGTGGGATTATAAGCATGTACCACCATATGTGTGGTTGATGTTGATATTTTTCAATAGTTAAAAAAATAAAGTATATTTTGTGACACATGAAAAGCGTATGCAGTTCAAATATCAGTTCCTTAAACAAAATGCTACTGGCACCCAGCTTGTTTGTTCACACACTGTCTGCAGCGGCTTTTGCACTACCACAGAGTTGAGTAGGCTATCACAGACCACACATGCTGCTGGCACCACTTAATATCATTGGGAAAAAGGCTACAAGGCAATTATCAAGACAAAGATCTAATAGAGTTTTATAAGTGTCTCCCAAAAGATGAGATGTGCAGTGAAAAGCACCTGCCTTTGAATTCATATCACTATGTGGCAGTACCTATCTGTGTAAGGGACATTGTCAAAGCTGAGATATGTAAAATGTTATGACTGATCAGCATTAACACATGAATATTTGCAAGATTTTGATGATAAGGATACAAACTTTTTTTAAAAAATGTATTTTAGTACAGGGTCTACAGGGTTTTACTATGTAGATCGCTCATAGTGATCCTCCTGTTTTCAGCCTCCCAAGCGCTGGGCATGCACCACCACGCCCAGTCTCGATCCTTCGCTTTGTGTGCCTCAGGGGTGGGGCTGGCTGGCATGCTGGGGATTGAACCCTGGCTGCTGTGCTCTATCTAAGCAGGCACTTTAGTCTGCTCACCTAGCTGGCCTGCCTTAGTGATATGAACTTTGAAACCCAATTTAGTGAATTATTCTGTTCAAGAAAACAAAATCTCATCCTCATTCATAGACCTACATTACAAAGTTATACTTATTATTTTTTTGAGATTATCTTTTTTCCCATAATTTTATTGAGAAACAAATAGCAATGAGACAGTTTCAAATCAAATTGGTAGGACAGTTTCAATAATTAACACATTGCATACATTCTTCCTAGTGGTTAATTGCTGTATGAGATGCAGACATGATATCCTATTTACAAACTCTTATTATTGATACAGGGTCTTGCTATGCATCTGGGACTTGTAGTGATCCTCCTGTCTCAGCCTCCCCAGCACTGGTATTACAGACGTTTGCCACCACACCCAGTTCTGGGGCCGCCATGGCATGCAGTACCAGGGACTGAACCTGGGTCCTTGTGCTTTCCAGGCAGGCACTTAGACTACCAAGCTATCTTCCCAGCCCCTGTACTCATTAGGGTTATGTCAATTTTTTAAAAAATGTATTTGGTACAGGGTTTCTCTACACAGCTTGGACTCATAGTGATCCTCCTGTTTTCAGCCTCTCCAGCGTTGGGATTATAGGGGTGCACCACCATGCCCAGTCTTGATGGCTGGCTCAGCGTGCCTGGGGGCAGGGCCAGCAGGGCATGTGGTGCTGGGGATTGAACCCTGGTTCCTGTGCTTGCCTAAGCAGGTGCTTAGTCTGCTGAGCTATCTCGCTGCCCCAGAATTTATTTGTTTATTTATTTTGAGACAGGGTCTTACTATACATTTCATACTGGCCTTGAATGTAGTGTAGCCCAGGCTGGCCTCAAACTGGCAGTGATTCTGCCGCCTGAGCCTCCAGTGCTGGGATGTGGTGGGTTAATGAATGGCTAGTTCATAACACCCAGCTGAATTCAATTGGTGTGGTACTGAGTGTGAAAGGCTGACCTGAGGAGTGTTGTCAACAGCACAGAAAGAACTGCAAGGGAGCTGCTAATTCTCCTGGAGAAGCCTATCATACTGGTTTTCCTGATGTGAACTCTGCTGTTCTCATCCTTGGAGGCATATGGGTCCTCACTGTCTCTGAGGATGGCTTCAGTGCTCTTCGGGGGAGCTCTGGTCCCTATCTTGAGCTTTGCTTCCTGGCTCCAGTGTAGATCCCTCAGCCTGCAGGCACGGATACTTCATCCTGCTGGTACAGACTTTCTGGCTTCCGCCACTGGCCTGAGCGCCTTCCCGGTGCAGATCCGGGAAAGAAACTTGGACGTGACATTGTTGTGTGCTCTAGGCCTCCAGCTGGACTCGTGCAAGACATTGCCACAGGATCCAGGTCCTCAACTGGATTCTTTGGGTTTCTAATGTGTGGACAGATCTCCTGCAGTGTTTTGCATTTGGCTCCCGGGGTATTGTAAAATAATTCTGTAAGTTATGCGTCCTGTATTGAATCCATTCCTTTGTAGACCCTGACTACATTCAGGCCTGCATCATGTCCCCAGCCCGTGCTCAGCTAGAGATTGAACTTAAGGACCCTGCACATGTCAGGCAAGCAATCGACCACTGAAATGGGTTTTAAAAAGCCATTTTATGCAACTAACAAGGGAAAATAAAATTTTTATAATTGAAGAAAGCTAAACAGTGTTAACATTTCTTGTTCATATTCTCTGATCTAAGCTAGATGAGTTAATGAAGTTAAAGTATTTGTTCTTGGGTTTTTATTGTTGTTGTTTTTTTTTTTTTTGGTACAGGTAACTGAACTCAAGATCTTACACTTGCCAGGCAGGCACTTACTGAGCTATATTCCCCACCCTAGTGGGGGTTTTTGTTTTTGTTGTTTTTTTGCAGAACCAGGGATTGAACTCAGGCCCTTACACTTGCCAGGGAAGCACTTATTCCACTGAGCCATCTCACTGGCCCTCCTAGTTTGGTTTTTTGAGACAGGGTCTTACTATATAGCCCAGGTTGGCCTCCACCTGACAAGTCTTTCTGCCTCAGCCTCCCAAGTGCTAGGATTATAAGAATGCACCAGCAGGCCTGGCTAAGGAAGTTAAAAGTTTTAAGAAATTCTGCTGTACACCTTGCTGAATTTCACCCCCAGCCATTCTGTTCTAACACAGCTACTCAACAAAATAGGAACAGGAAAAGGAACACAAGTCCTCTTGGGTACTTTATTTTTTCTGGTGGTACGAGGGATCAAACTCAGGACCTTCTGAGTTGCCAGGCAGGTGCTTATGCCACTGAGCTATTTCCCCAGCCCCTCTCTTGGGTACTTTAATGCCTCTCAGTTGCTAATAATACCAGAATATTGGGAATTCTTTTCCAAAAACCTATGTTGACTTCATGACTTTACATTTCCCCTTTTCTTCAGCAGCTTTTTCCTGAATCCTCTGTGGCTCATTGGTTTTTATCCCTTACTACCATGGAGATGGTCAGGGCCATCACTGTGTGCAAGCACTTATCTAGGCTCCATCCCCAGCACAGGAAAAAAAAAAAGCTATGTATATATTAGACAAAATACTCTCACCTGAGTGGGCAGTTTCAAAGATTACTCATCTCAATATCTAGGGTGAGACTTAGTTGTCCTTACACTTTTTTTTGGTACCGGGAATCAACCTCATGATCTTGTGCTTGCCAGGCAGGCACTGTGCCACAGAGCTATATTGTGGTTCTTACACCAACTCCTAGATAATATCCATATCCTGGGAAGCTTTGTACAAATATAAATTTTCTGGTTCCACATGTGCTTTATTGAGAATGTTCTGGATGGCAATGTCCAGAAATTTATAAAAGGCTCCAGGTGATTCTTTTTTCTTGGTGGAACTGGGGACTGAACTCAGGCCCTTGCGCTTATTCTACTGAGCTATCTCTGAGGCTCCAGGTGATTCTTGTGCAGGCTAAAAATTGGAGCTCCAGACTCTAAAGAGGCACTGTCTTACTACGTACTCTAGCATGAACTTACTTAGGCAGCCCAAGAGGCCTTGAACTCATAGTGACCCTCCTGCGTCAGCCTCCCAAGTGCCAGTACTACAGGTGTGAACTACCATATGTCCGACTTACTTTTTGAAATCTGGTTGAGATGCTGATATTGTTCTCTGAAAGCAGTGATGGGGAACCTTTTGGAGACCAAGTGCCAGACTGCAACCCAAAGCCACTTATTTATTGCAAAGTGCCAACACTGCAATTAACCCTGGATACTGAGTTTCAATTTAGAAAAGATTAATCAGGACTGATGTGGCATGTGGTTCCAGGATCGAGCTGTGGTCCCTGTGCCTGCCTATGAGGCGCGTTAGTTGGGTGAGCTATCTCGCCAGCTCAACAGCTGCTATCTTAAAAGAACATACTAACACACATGCTGTATGTTTGCTGTCACTGTCCTAGCACCTACATTTACCTTACTATGTGGGTATAATAACTGAGGGGATAAAAAGGCCTTGGGTTCAATCTCAGTGCCTCTTCCAAAACAAAACAAGGCTCAGGAGATAGCTCAGAGGCATAAGAGCCTGGTTGGCAAGCACAAAGTCCTGAGTTTGATTCCCTGGTACCAAAAAACAAACAAACAAAAAATTCCAAAGAAAAAACAAAACAGAATATACTTTAATCAAATGTTAACATGTTTTCTGTATTTGCAATTATACCTCTTGGAAAAAAAAACCCAGTAACTTTTTCAATAGCTTTTTTATTATGAAATATAAAATATTTTAAAATATTAAAAAATTTACATTAAAAATTCAGTAGTCTGTGTAAGAAAGCACCACATTAAAGATACATTCATAACAATCTAAAATGCCTATGATAAAATGACCTAAAATGATTTAGTAGTAATACAGTATTAGCAAATCATACAATTCACAAACTTTTCCTAACAACAGATCAAAATCAGGGGTCTCAAACTTCGGTATCTTCAATGTTGAGTAGAAAAGACAAAGTAGTGAGGCCATCTGATGATACTAGTGGGAGTCCAGGGGAAAACCTGGGAATTCATGTGCAGCCTACAAACTTGTCCACTTTTTTCATTTTATGAGGTAAGATCTTACTATGTGGTTCAGACTGGCCTTGAACTCACAGCAATCCTCCTGCCTTTGCTCTGGAGTGCTAGGATTACAGACATGTGCCATCATACCCAGCACGATTTTTCAAATTGGAACTTGTTTTTGAGACAGGGGTTTCCCTATGTAGTTCAGGCTGACCGCAAACTTGCCATGATTTTCTTGCCTCAGGCCCCAAAATGCAGGCCTTACAGGCCTGTGCCACTACACCTGGCTAAACATACCTTTCAAACATTAAATATGCCATGTAAAACATCAATGAGTCAAACTACCTTTGTACACTACCAATTTATAACTCTGGTCTAACTTCCTTTTTAGCATGTTCATGTACCTAATTCTCCAAATGGTACAAACACTGCAGCTGGCACTTCTATGGAAATACATATTCTCAATATACATATATTTGTTTTTGTGTATATGTTATCTCAGAATACTTAAGCTACTATTTTAGGGGAACTAGATTGATTTATTGATTGACTAAAACGGGGTCTATGTAGTTTAGGATGGTCTGAAACTCACTTGGAAGTCCAGGCTGGCCTTCAACTCTCAAAATCCACTTGTCCCGAACCAGCGGGTCACTCCTGCTTTAGCCTCCTGAGTGCTGAGATTACAGGTATGTGACATGGTTCCAAGGAGAAGTAGATTTTTAAATTTTCAATTTAACAATTTAGGTAGTTTTATGAATATATTCTTTTTTTTGAGATAGGCTCTCACTTTTTTAGTGCAGGCTGGCTTTGAACTTAATATATAGCCAAGGTTGATCTTAAATTTGTAAAGATCTTCCTGCCTCAGCCTCTCAAGTACTGGGATTTCAGGCATGTGCTAACATGCTTGGTTTGAGAATATATTCTTTTAATTTTTTTTTTTATTTTAACATTTATTGTGTGTGTGTGTGTGTGTGTGTGTGTGTGTGTGTGTGGCCAGCTCAGCCCACCAGGGGGCGCGGCTGGCTGGCATGTGGTGCTGGAGGATTGAACCGTGGTCCCTGTGCCTTGCCACGCTTGTTCCAAGTAGGTGCTTTAGACCACTGAGCCATCTCTCCAGCCCTGAGAATATATTCTTAAAACATCAGGGTAAGAGATGACATACTGACTACATGTAGCAGTGCAGAGTGCATGTCCATAATCCTATCTACTTGGAGGCTAAGACTGAAGGAAAGCAAATCAAGGCCAGTCTGGGCAACATAGTATGACTCTTTGCCTCAAAATTACAATTAAGAAAATAAAAAGGGTTGAGATCAATCCTTGCTATTGAAAAAGAAAAATAAAAATACTATTTCACATTTGGAAAAATTAGTTATTAAAATTATAGGGGATGGGCTGGGAAGATAGCTCTGTGGCATAAGCGCCCTGCCTGGCAAGTGCAAGGTCCTGAGTTCAATCCCCAGTATGAAAAAAAAAACTCTATATTTCTATCCATATATCTGTATCTATATATGGCCAGGTGTGGTAAGACAGGAGTGGACAGGTATGGTCAGGCTGAAGCAGGAGGATCGCCATGAGTTCAGGATGAGCCTGAACTACAGAGGAGTTTAAAGACAGCCTGAATTATATAGCGAGAGCCTGTCTCAAAAAACAAAAATGAACACTGTATTGAAATTTCATTCTTTTATTTTTTTTTGGCAGAACCAAGGATTGAACTCAGACCCTTGTGCTTGCCAGGCAAGTGCTTATTCTACTAAGCCATCTCCCTGGCTCCTGAAATTTAATTCTTTTACCAACAGAAAACCACACACCAGGGCCAGCCAGATAGCTCACTGGACTAAAGCGCAGCTTAGGCAGAGTGCAGCGGCCAGGTCACCAGCGTGGCATGCCAGGCCCCGCCCCCAGGGTGTGCTGAGACAGCAACTGATCCCAGTGATTGGGAGGCTGAAAACAGGAGGAACACTACAAGTCTGATCTACGTAGTGAGAACCTGTCGACCTTGTACTAAATACATTAGAAAAAGAAAAGAAAACGACACACCATAATACGTTATTGTTTAGTAAGAAATGTTTATGTAAAAAAAAGAAACTAGCTGGATTTGGTGGCACATACCTGTGATTCCAGCACTTGGGAGGCTGAGGCAGGAGGATCATTGTGAGTTTCAGACTAGCCCAGGGTACAGAATGAGCTCAAGACCAGCCTGAACTGTATAGCAAGACCCTGTCTCAAAATGACAAAAAAAGAAAGAAACTATTGATTTGCCTAATCATTGTGCAGCTGGGTATGGTGGTTCATGCCTGTAATCCCAGCAATTGGGAGGCTGAGACAGATGACGATCATCTGAGTTTGAGGCTAGCCTGAGCTATATAAGTGAATTCAATCCCAGCCAGAACTACATAGTGAGACCCTGTCTTAAAAAAAACAAACAAAAACAAAAAAACTGAAAAGAGAATTTAGTTATTAAAGTCATTATTCAGAAAACATTCAATCATATCTCACTATATGCATAACATAAAGTCATTCTAATTCAGTTGACAGTTAAGTTTTATCTTTGATATTTTGTGAAAGAACTTTCATGGATTTTATACTTGCAGTTAAAGTGTCTTCTGCACATGTAGCACTGTTTTAGTTCTAAAGCTGTTGTGTGTTGGTTTGTTATAGCATGGCAGTTTTAATGAAGTTACTATTTTCTGGGTCATTAATGACATCACATTAATAATTTAATTTTTTCTTGAGACAGGATCTTGATATGTAATTTAGGCTTGCCTTACACTCATAGCAATCTTCCTGCCTTAGCCTCCTGAGTGGTGAGATTACAGGCATGTACCACCATGCCCAGCTAATTTCAAGTGGTTATAGAAATTAAGATGGCATTAAAGTTAACAAAGTTTTTAAAAAGGCTTTGGAGGCACTTTATAACTCTTTCATCCTTAGTAGACCAAAACCTATATATTATAAAATAATTCATGGACAAAGCAGATTAAAAAAAAGAAAACCTCAAATACTTATTCCAAACCTCTACACAATACCTAAAAAAATTTCTTTAACAGTTTAGCTCTCAACTTGAGTTTAACAGAAAAAGAAAGCACTAAGAACTGGGTATAGTAGCACACCCATATATTCCAAGCACTTGGGAGGCTGAGGGAGGATCAGAACTGTGAGGCCAGCCCAGAGAACACAGAGACCTTACTTTTTTTTTTTTTTTTTTGTGGAACCAGTGATTGAACTCAGGCCCTTGCGCTTGCCAGGGAAGTGCTTATTCTACTAAACCATCTCCCGGCCCCTGAGACTTTATCTCAGAAAAACAACAAAACATGAAAAAGCCTCCCCAAAACAAAGCACCATATTTAGCCATATAATCCCCCATTTTAAAAAGTTACAGGGAGTATATAAAACTTTTAAGTTTTTCTATAGAAAGTCTGTATGAGACAATTCAATTTTTCTCCTTCTTGTTTTTTTGAAACAGGTCTTGCTTTGTAGTTCATGGTGGCCTTGAACTCACTGGGATCCTCCTGCCTTAGGCCTCTCAAAAGCTAGGATTACAGGTGTGTACCACCATACCAGGCTGAGGAGTCAAGTCCATATGTGACATTCTGAAACTAAAAAGGCAAAGCTGTTGAGTTCTTGAGCTGAAGTCAGATGCTTGGCAAACTGCAGAGTAAGTACACAGGAAGATATCAGGCACAGAACCATCAGTCAGTGCAATGGGTCTTCTATTATTTCCATTTTTCATGACTTGAAAATTTTCAAGTAGGAAAAATGTTTGGCATTTTTAGAACTCTAATCATTAGTAAAAATTTAAAGTTTGTTTTTGTCTAACTGATTTTATCTATAGTTCAACATTCATTTTAATTACTAAAAGTACTTATCTACAAAGCTGTCAGCATGTTTAGAATACAAACTTAACAGACATTTTACACATAAGTAATTCTACAGCAGAAAATTAACTACAATTGAAAACAAGACTATAAATTCACCATGCATCCCCCCTCCCAAATACCTATATTTCTCACAAGTTTGCAGAAACGTCATAAGGGTATACACAGTACAGGCTGATATATTACAATGTTCTTTGTTTTAGAAATTCCATTAAAAACCAAGAGGGTTTATTCTATGAATAAAATTATTTTAAATAAATTACTCAATTTAAAATGTTTTCATGAATATAATAACAGACTAGATATTGAATAATGGGATTCCCACAAAATAGCAAAATACTTCAAATTATTTAATTGAAATATTGTTTTGAAAGTATTGAAGTGTATTTAAAGTTTATAACTGATGTGTAACACTGAATTACAGATTACACTGGTAGAAATGAGATCTATAATGCTGTTTGCTGGTTCTTCACATCATCACAGGATGAAAACTCCTTTTTTCTTCTTTCCTTTTTTCTTTCTTTTTTTTTTTTTTTTTCTTTTTGTTACCAGGGATTGACTCAGGACCTTGCACTTGTCAGGCAGGTGCATATGCCACTGAGCTATCTCCCTAGTCCAAAAATTCCTTTTCTAAGAAACACGATGGCTGCTCCTGGCTTTACTGTAATACAGCAATCCTGTCAGTTAGCGTATTTATGAAGGAAGCGTTCAAATGCATCATAGATGGCTTGTCTAAAATTAAAGATGAATGACAAATTGTTAGTAGTTAGCATTAGGAGTGGAAGACAGGCAGCACCTTTATTATATTTCCAAAATAACGTGACCTTTAAACCAACCTTCTGTCCAGGATACAAAAAGGGCAAAAATGTTGGGGACTGGATCCCTGTAACCTCACATCACTACTACTGGAAAACCTGAAATATATTTCAACTGACAATGGACGCAGGAGTACATTTTCTTTTTATGTAAGAAACATACAGGCACATACACAAATAACAAAAGAAATAACTGATTACTTCTGTCATTTAATTGAAAATTAATGTAACTTTATGCGTGTTTTTGAAACGGGGTCCTTGCTATGCAGTACAGGCTGGCCTTGAGCTCACTTTGTAGCCTAGGCTGGTCTGGATCCTCCTGCCTCAACCTCCCAAGTGCTGGGATTATAGGCATGTACCTCCATGATGAGCTGATAAATATATTTCAATGATACCCCTTTATGATCAAGGGTTGATAGAAGTAAAATTTTGGAGGACATCAGAAAATTAGTTATAAAAGTTTTCATAAATTCTAACTGTAGTGGAGTTGTAAAGCACAGTGGTGCATGCCAGTCATTCCAGGTGTTTGGGAGGCTGAGGCAGGAGGGTATTAAGTTCAAAGCTAGCCTATACAACTTTGGAAGACCTTGTCGCAAAAACAAAATATAGATAGGTAGATAGACAGACAGACAGACAGTCAGTCAGTCAGACAGATAGACAGACAGGGCTGGGAAGTAGCTCAGTGCTGTCTGGGTTTCCCTTAAGTACTGCAAACAGAATAAAAAAAGGCCTAGAGCTATAGCTCAGTTTAAGATCCTGGGTTCAGTCCCTAGTGCCACAAAAAAAGATGAATGGAAAACAGTGCAGTCAATGAGAATACTCAAAGTCATTAATAATAAATCAATATTTTACTTCTCATTAAAATTCACTATTTACTTGCTAACTAACATTGCTATGCTACCTGACAGATGCTAGGGTCATTCTGAGAAAACATCAGGGTGGAGTGAAAAATCTACCCATGCATCAAAGCAACTTCTACAAACCAGTGTTCCTCTACGCACCCTAAAGTACCTGGCCATTAGTGCTTAAAGAGGGTAAAACCACCTGGTAAAACAAGCCTAGGATAGCCTACATCCCTGATTTTCTAGAAGAAAGAGAGGACAAGGTAGGAAAAGAAGGAAAATACTTCACTGTGAGATTTGTAGAAGGCAAAAAGAAAATAAAATGACTAAAACATGACATAAAAATGCCTAATTTTTCCTTCTTGTTGAGGGAAAGAAAACCAAATACCTGATTAGACAAATAATCTTACCTGAAGATCCCTTGTTTAAAAAGGTAAGCACTAATGTGACCCCCTTCTAGATAGCGGATTTCACAACCGGGCCAAATTTCTTGTAGACTTCGAACTCCTGTTCGTGGAATATAGGCATCTTCCTTGGCTTGCACCACTATAATGAGGCTTGGGTCAACTGGAACTAAGGATGGGGTTTTTACACATTAAAAAGGTCTAAGATTTTAGACAAATGCAATAAATCATATCAGAAAATACACCACACAATACTGTGCTATTAAATGAAAATTTGTCAAACTTAAGTATTAAATATACCATATTATCATAATATTCTTTTTTTTTGGGGGGGGCAGAACTGGGGATTGAACTCAGGCCCTTGCGCTTGCCAGGGAAGCAAGCACTTATTCCACTGAGCCATCTCCCTGGCCCCCTATAATATTCATTCTTAAAATAACTATTCTAAAGATACAAGATTCAGTGATTTTTACTTAGCATTGCTGTTTTTTAATGCTGAGGACTGAGCCCAGGGGTTTGTGCGTCCTGAATGTACACTCTGTCACTAAGCTACACCCTACACCTCAACCCCTCCCATGTATTTTTTTTTTTCTTTTTTCTTCTTCTCTCCCATGTATTTTTAAATGAGTAAGATGGTTAGGCATAGTAGTGCCCACATATAATCCCAGCACTCAGCAGGCTGAGGCAGGACTGCTGAGAGGTCAAGGCCAGCCTTGACTATATAGCAACACCTTGTCTCAAAAACAAGAAAAAAGATGGCATAGGAATGCTTTCATGGATAAAATATGATACATTTAAATGACTATCCTGGAGAACATATTCTGGACCTAACAAAAAATATGCCCTCTAAAACATGAAATTATTTTGAAAAGCATCTTTAAAATATTTCACAAATATTTACACAATGGCAAATATTCTCAATTACATAGAAAAATTAGTACCTGAGAAATTTGCTACATGAGTACATTCATCCATGACTCCTTTCATAAATATTAAAGATTCTTTTTGAAGATTGTTTCTTCTTTGTTCTTGGCTAAGGACCTGGTATGACTGAGGGCGGTAACTTGTGTAATTACTTTTGTTGGTTGCAAGTGTTTGATTCAGGCAGTCTAGCTTAGAGGCATCTTGCAGTAAGAGTCCTTCTGATGTCGCACTGATAGATGTTTTACTAGAAGTTTGGCACTCAGCAGGTTGTTGGGACACAACCTGGTTTGTCATATCTAAATTTAAACTCCTGGAAACCAACTTGTCTGCACTGCTAGGGAAGCGTTTCACAAACTCTTGTCCCATTTTGAAAGAATCTGTCTGAATAAATGAAAGAAAAAGACCATGTAATGTAAAACAGAACTTTATTAAACAACTTTTTAAAAACAAAACAATAAATACTCCTCAGTGGATAAACAAAATACCTTACACACACACACACACACACACACACACACACACACACAGTATTACTGTAAAAAGGAATTTTTTAATTGAAATTTTAAATTCCTTTTTAAGACACACAGCATAACAAAGATGAACTTTGAAGAGTATTATGCTATATGAATAAACCAAACTAATAAGGCAAATAATGCCACTTGTGATGGTGCATGCCAGAAATCCCAACACCTGGGAGAATTGGTAGGGAGACCACAAGTTTGAGGCCAGCCTGGGCCACATAGCAAGTTCAAGGCTTGTTTCAGACAAAGCAAAAAAGAAGACAAACATTGTATGATTCTACTCATGTGAGGTCTCCACAGTAGTGAATTTCATAGAAGATCTGGTTGTCAGGGGCTGGGACAATGGGGGGAATGGGGAGTTATCCTTCAGTTGATAGATTTAGTTTGAGGACATGAAAAAGTTCTTGAGAGGGATGATGGTGATGGCTGCACAAAGCTGTGGATATACCCAGTGTTACTGGACACTTACAAGTGGCCCAAAAGGCAAATTTTATGTTGTATAGATTTACCATGATTTTTAAAAGGAGTAAAGCTGTCAAAATTTAAAGGAGAATTAAAGATAAAAGACATGTATTTATTGCTGAATGTTTCCTATACAACAATAGGGTAGTACAGTCTGTGTCATGTTTTACTGTGAGAGTTTGAAATCCCATAATAAGTCTTCACCTTAGAACTTCTATTTTTTTTTTTTGGCAGAACCAGGGATTGAACTCAGACTCTTGTGCTTCCAGGTAAGCGCTTATTCTACTGAGCTATCTCCCCAGCCCCTAGAGTCTTATGAATGTATACTGGAAGTAAATTGTATGCTCACAGAGATACCAGCTACCTAATGTTCAACTTGTCCTCAGGTTGAACGAACAAGAATTAAAAATTATCAAGGAGCTGGGAATGAGGGTGCATGTCTACAGTCTGAGCTACTTGTGAGGCTGAAACAAGACAATCAAAAGTTCAAGGCCAGCCTGAGCTAATGAGTTCAAGGACAACCTGACTCACACAGTGAGACAGTCTCAAAAAACAAAATCAATATAAAAAAAGGGCAGGCGAAAAAACTGTTTATGATGCACCAGGTCTTGCTCTAACCCCTCATAGCATTAAAATCAAGGAAAACATACTGCCTATGAAAATCTCAAAAGTATGTTCGATGTGTAAGATTTATAAAATCATACTATTTTCTATGTTCATTTTATTTTTTAAAAAAATCCACAAATTTGGTAACATACTGATTTGTGAATTATTTGGGAAATACCTTTCTCCTGGCAGTATACTTGAACACAATTATAATTAGATAAAATCCAACCACATAAAAAATAATACATCCTTTCTTTCACTCTGATGTTTCTAGGACTTTACACTTATACAATGACATATGCACAGGGTTATTTATTGCAGTACTGTTTAACAGCGAAAGATGAGAAAACAACATAAATGCCTACCAAGGGGGTGCTTGTTAATAAGCCATTGTATATTCATTGATATAATAAACTATTATATGGTGGTAAAAAACAGGAAAAGTTTTTTTTTTTCTTTTAGAGATAGTGTCTCACAGTTCACTTCACATTGGCCTTGAACTCAGGTTTTTTTTTTTTTTTTTTTTTTTTTTATTTAGCATGGGGTCTACAGGGTCTCACTACAC
>NW_004524644.1:5101723-5137798 GCF_000260255.1 Octodon degus | reverse complement strand
AACTCTGTATCTTCCTATTTCAGCCTCCCCTGTGCTTCAATTATAGGTGTGTGCCACCATTCCTAATTGTGGTGGTTTTTTTTTTTTTTTTTTTTAATGTATTTAGCATGGGGTCTACAGGGTCTCACTACACAGATCTGACTTGGTAATGGTTCTCGTGCTTTCAGCCTCCCAAGTGCTGGGTGCATGCCACCACACCCAGTCCCCATCCTTGTCTCAGTGTGCCCCAGGGGCAGGGCCGGCATAGCATGCTGGGGATCGAACCCCAGCCGATGTGCTCTGCCTAAGCAGGCACTTTAGTCCGTTGAGCTATTTGGCTGGCCCTTTGAGCTCAGTTTGTAGCCCAGCCTGATCTTGAACTTAGAGCAATCTTCCTGCCTCAGCCTCCCGAGTGCTGGGATTACAGGTGTGCACCACCACGTCTGACTCACGGGCCAGGCTACAAAGTTCTGAAGGAAGCAAATAACTACTATTTGATGAAATGGATGACTGACCAAATGTAGGCACAATAGCACATGCCCATAATCCCAGCTACTTGGGAGGCTCAAGCAGGACTTTATGTCAGCCTTGGTAACAAAGCAAAACTTCTGTCTCAAAAAGAAATGAAAAACAGGGTCTGGGGAGATGGCTCAGTGGAATTAGCACTTCCCTGGCAAGCACAAGGGCCTGAGTTCAATCTCCGGTTCAGCGGAAAAAAAAAAAAAAAGAAATGAAAAACAAAAAGCCCTGACTTTGTAAGTGTAAAGTTCATAGTGATGTAATTATAAAATCTTTATCAATAAAGGAAGATTCCTTTAAGAAATTTCTCAAATTTAAGAAATAACTCAAGTAGGCAAGTTTTTTACATTCATGAAAATAATTAGTCACTTTTGGAAAATAACAAAGAGCCTACCCATTATGCTGAAAACTGATAAATTAAAGAATCAAACATTTAGCCTTTTGGGGTTGGTGGTGGTACTTAACATTGAGTAATGCCTTCAGACTGAGGCTTTTACACCTACAGGCTTTTATGTATTTTTATTTTGAGACAGGGTCTAAGTCACTAACTTGTCCAGGCTGGGGTTGAACTTTTGATTTTCCCACTTCATCTTCCCAGAGGTATTACATGTGCCACAATACCAGGCATATATTGATTGATTTATTGAGACAAGTTCTTGCTATGTACTCAATGCTGGCCTTGATCTCACTAAGTGGCCCAGATTGGCCTCAAACTCTGTATCTTCCTATTTCAGCCTCCCCTGTGCTTCAATTATAGGTGTGTGCCACCATTCCTAATTGTGGTGGTTTTTTTTTTTTTTTTTTGGGCTGACTCAGCTCACCATGGGGGCACGGCTGGCAGGGCATGTGGTACCAAGGACTGAACCGCAGTCCTTGTGCACTTGCCTAAGCAGGTGCTTTAGACTGCTGAGCTATTTTGCTGGCCAATGGTTGCTTTTTAATAAATGTAATTAGCTATGTATTTGCTTTGTATGATTTTCTGTATATGTTTTATTTTAAAATGAATGTTTAAAAGCTGAATATTGTGTGTATATTTTTATTTTTTATAAATTTATTTATTTTGTGTGTGTGTGGCCAGCTCAGCCCACCAGGGGGCGGGGCTGGCTGGCATGTGGTGCTGGGGGATTGAACCGCGGTCCCTGTGCTTTGCTTGGCTTAGCTTGTTCTAAGTAGGTGCTTTAGACCACTGAGCCATCTCACCAGCCCAGTGTGTGTATATTTTTAAAATGTGGTACTTCTTTAAAAAAATTTTTTTTTCTATTCTGAGTCAGGGTTTCACCATGTAGCTGAGGCTGCCCTTGAACTCACTTTGTATCCCAGGCCATCCTTGAACTTACAGCAATCCTTCTGTCTCAGTCTCCCAACTGCTGGATCACAGGCATGAGTCAACTGGCCCAGCTCCTAAATTTTCTTTTTTTTGGGTGATACTGGGGATCAATCACAGGAGTGCTATACTACTAACTATATCCCTAGCCCTTTTCACTTTTTTATTTTGAGAGTCTTGCTATGTTACCTTCATGAGAGTCAAACTTGAAGTCCCCTGCCTCAGTCTCTGGCAGTGCTGGAATTACAGGTATGTGCACCAGGTCAGGCTCTTATAGTTAAAATTTAATTCATCAAATACAGTCAATATTTCCTCAATGTTATGTTATTAAAACACTTACTCCACAGTATTCAAGCATGTGAATAATTTCTTCTTCATAAACTGTCTCTGTGTAGTATTGCCTCTCCAGTTCCCTCCAATTCACCGATTTACTCAGTACACCCTAAAATAATAAAAGATCAAATCATACCATACAGTCTTCAGTGTTTTAGTTTTATTGATCACTGTATAAAAGAGAGTTAACAGCAGATTTGAGGTTGCCTATCCTTAAGGCTGTTTAGTGAGTCTAGCAAATTGAGTGGTAAGCTATTCATTTATAACTTTCCCTATGTGGAAAGAGTGGGTCATTTGTACCTATGCTATTTGTACAAGCAATGTAGAGTCTGCTTAATACGAATTTCCTGATCATCATGATTATTTTTTCTTTCCTTTTGGTACCAAAGATTGAACTCAGGACCTTGGCAGGCACTTACGCTACTGGTCATCATGAGTGTTGGCAGTGACAAAACTTTTGGATCAGAGTTCCACAACTTATAAACAAACAAACAAACAAACAAACAAACAACAATACCCTCCCCCTCAGAAAACAAAACAAAAACTACAATGCTACTTTCCTTCTTGAGTTTTGGAACCTGCTGGGCAAAAAGGTGCTAATTCACTCATGCCTGATTAAAATTCCTGGCCTACTACGTCAGGCAATGGATAGAGCACTTTGCACACTTTGTTACAACTTACTATTGGAGGAATTAGGGAAAAACTGTAAGATTCCACTGGTTGAAGACTCTGGGAAGTTTGTGCCAGGTTTTACTGTGTTCCTTTTCTTTTCATTGGTTTTGTGTTGTCTACTTGTGCTATAATTAAGTATTGGTCATGAATACAAATACATGCTGAGTCCTGTTAATATCTCCTGAATAAACCAAACAGTGGCTTTTAATTATATATATATATATACATATAATATATATAGCTATCTAATAGTAACTGCAATTTCATTACCGTAGTAAACACTCCAGATGCTGTGGACCAAGACAGACATGGAATCAATGGCATGGGCTTAGGCCAGTTGGATACTGCTAAGGAGGCCATCTGCAACATAATAAACCGGTTGAGAGAGCTGATTTTAAATTGCCACGTCATTAAAATGAAAAATACTTAATGCTAAGAAATCTGTGTGGTAGGTAGGTGATGAGGTAAGACATGAACATAAAGTGTATAAACATCGGTGAGAATGTCTAGTAACACTGTTAAATTCCCAGAACCTGAAATTCAGCAACTTAGAAATACAAATATCAAGACCTTGAGGATGATTTACTAACACCTGCTTTCTATCACTTAAGTACAGAGCAAGGGTGCTGAGGTGTAAACGTTAGGCAGCAAGCAAAGTACACTCAACTAAAGTGACTTCCTCCGACATAGCAAAATCACAACCAAATAATCTCATACCTTTAAGGTGTGAGCAAGGCTAAGAATTTGGTGAACCATACAGCAGACTATATAATGGATATAAAATAATGTAATGAGTGCATTTAAAGAAAGGAGAAGTTACTTTTGGCTACAGCAGTCAGAAGGCTTCAAGAAATGTCTGAATTTTTTCAGACATTTGTTCAAAATCAAGATGATAATAAAGTACACTTCAGGTAGGGAACAGCCAATATACTTCTGCTTTGTGATCAGTAGGCTTCTGTGGGCACTAGAGTGAGTGAAAATGGTACAGCAGAAAGATTGCTCAGGGCCAGATTAGAAGTCCCTTTCATTCCTAGGAAATTAGGAGTTCTGAGCAAGGAAATAGTAATGTGAAAGTGATTCAAAGAAGAAGCTAAGGTGAGCTGATTTTCAAGATCAATTAGAAGTTGAGATGTGAGCTAGAGAGACTGCTTATTAGGCAGTTGCCCAGGTCATAAAAATGGAAACAGTAGTAGGTAGGAAAATAAATCCTTTTCTAACCTTAATTTCATTGTTAGTTGCTTAGAATTTGAATAACATTTTTAAACTCAATTTTGTAATTTAAATGAGAATGCATATCTATAATTAAAAAACAAACTGGCGTGCCTGGGGAGATAGCTCAGTAGAATAAGTGCTTGCTGGGTAAGTACAGGGTCCTGAGTTCAATCCCCAGCACGGGGGGGGGGGGGGGGAAAAAGAAAAAAAAGTGGGCTGTGGGGGGGGGGGGGGACAACCCAAAAACAAACAAACAAAAAAAGTTCAATGAAACAGGTGGGTGCCCTGGGCATGATGGCGCACACCTGTAGTCCCACTACTCAGGAGGCTGAAGCAGGAGAATCACTGTGAGTTTGAGGCCAGGCTGGACTACTCAGCAAGTTCAAGACTACCTTAAACTACAAAGCAAGACCCTGTCTCCAAAAACCAACAACAACCAAAGGCCCTTGGCTAAGAGTCTGGTGTTACAAGCTACCACAATATAAACTAAAGTAATTATGGTAAGATGAACAGCTCTAACGACAGATAAAATGGTATGCTAAAAGAAGCTGAATTATGTACATGGATCAACTCCCAATGGTGCATGTAATCATTTTGTACTATAAACATGTACTAATAAAAATGCAATCTTATAATAAAGCAGCTAATTAAAATTAATGGAAGCAGAAAAAGAAAGGAAGAGCTAATGGGAAGTACAGTATGGAGATAAAGATGTAAGCAGAAGTACCCCCCCCTTTTTTTTTGGCTTATACCATTCCAATAGCTTTTCTTTTTTCTTTTTTTTTGGCAGAACCGGGGATTGAACTCAGATCCTTGCATTTGCCAGCCAAGCGCTTATCCTACTGAGCCATCTCCCCAGCCCCAGAAGTAGCCTTGTTGGGAAGTAAGCTCTAAACTGGAATTACAAGGGGAAACTGCTGTTCAGGGAGGTGAAAGGGTACTAAGGGTAAAAGGATGCTAACATTCAGTACAGCTACAGCTTCAGGTAAAAGAAAGATGGCAGGTTCTGAGCAGAAGAAAGCAAAGATCAGAGAAATATTATTCTAGTTATAGTGCAGAGAGAAATTTTAAAACACTATAATGAGCCAGGCACGGTGGTGCATGCCTGTAAAAACACTAATGACAAAATAGACTAAACACACAAAAATCAGTTAAGAGTTGGTTGTGGTATATTCTTTTTTTTAAATTTTTATTTATTTGTGTGTGTGTGTGTGTGTGTGTGTGTGTGTGTGTGTGTCCAGCTCAGCCCACCAGGGGGCGGGGCTGGATGGCATGTGGTGCTGGGAGATTGAACCGTGGTCCCTGTGCTTTGCTAAGCTTGTTCTAAGTAGGTGCTTTAGACCACTGAGCCATCTCACCAGCCTGGTTGTGGTATATTCTTGGAAGACAAAAGTAAAATATGTCGGTACTAGAAGTGAAGAGATAAAGTTCTGCTATATATATTTTTTTAATTTTATGTATTTGGTTGTTGCAGGGTCTCACTACACAGCTTGGACTTGTGGTGATCCTCCTACTGTCAGCCTCCCCAGTGCTGTGATTATAGGCATGCCCACTACTCCTGGGCTCTGGCTAGCTTAGCCCAACCTTGGGGTGGGGCCAGCATAGCATGTGGCGCTGGGGATCGAACCACGGTTCCTGCACTTGCCTAACTTTAGTTCACTCAGCTATCTCACCAGTCCAAAATTCTATCTTAACAGCAGAACTGGGTATTTATATTTGACACTTGTTATGATGTTAACAGTTTGTTTCTGGATGCCCCTACAGCCTCATGTCATGGGGTGATGGACTTTTGGAGGTGGCTAAATCTAGAGATTGTGAGTGGTTTATGGTCCAGTGCTGGATTGGGGGTGTGAGTGCTATATCCACGCTAGGGCAGGTAGCCTGCATATAATATAAGGGACAGAAAGAGGCTTGTCTCTGTCTTTTTCCTCTGTTGTTGCTTTTGCCATCTTTTGCCACCATGAATGATTTACCCTCTGCCCTGTGCCACCCTGCCTTGGAGCCATGCAATTGTTTAACTTTTTTTTCTTTTTGAGATAGGGTCCCACTATGCAGTTCAGGCTCGCCTGGAGCTCAGTTTGTAGCCCAGGCTGGTCTTGAATTCAAAATGATCCTCCTGCTCTAGCATCCCAAGTGCAGGGACTACAGGCCTGCACCACCACACCCAGTGGAGCCAGCCAATTGTGAACTGAAATCTCTACCTGCTGTGAGGTAAACAAAACTTTCCTCTTTTAACTTTTGGTGTTGGGTATTTTGTTGTAGCAAAGAAAAAGTAACAGAAATTTAGCTTGTGTCTAGATGTTCAAAAGCCTCAAGCTGGGGCCAGGGAGATGGCTCAGTAGAATAAGCACTTCCCTGGGAAGTACAAGGGTCTGAGTTCAATCCCTGGTTCTGCAAAAAAAACACCCAAAAAACCAAAAAAAAAAAAAAAAAAAACAAAGCCTCATGCAATATAGGAACCCCGTAACCAACAGTTAACACATTTAGTGTGTGAGATCTTATAAATATTATCTATGTGAAAGGCCATGCAAGGTAATCCTCAACAAAACTCTATAGTATGGGAGTGCATACTCACTGATGAACATGCAAATTACTGGGTAAATTTAAAAATCACTCAGTTAATTACTATGAAGAATATAAGATAGCTCATTAATTTTGTATTGTTATACATTTAAAGATACTACTTTGGATGTATTTTATTAAATATAATTATAAAATTAAAACAAAAGCCTCATGCAGTCATTGGTGGAGCTTTTTCAGCAGTGGTAGATCTACATATAATATGTGATGTTAAGATCTAATCATGGTGCAATGTTAGGCTCAAAAGCAATAGGATTAAGAGTGTTGCTGCTACTACCCTAAGGAGCCTGATTAAAACATAAGGATAAAAAGAACTGTGGTCAACCCTGGTCGCTTTTGCTATTTTTTGCTTGCCATGAACTCTTTCTCCTTTGTGATGTCCCTTTGCCATGCTGCCTTAGAGCCAGTCTATTATAGATTAAACCACTACAAACTGTGAGCCAAATAAACCTTTCCTCCTTTATCTTTGAGTGTCAGTTATTATGTCTCAACAACAAAAAAAGTAAGCAGGACAGAATTTGGTACCAGAAGTGGGGTCACTGCTGTGACTATACCTAAGCCTTTAGACATGGCTTGTGGGGAGAGTTCAGAATGGATTGGAGATGCTGGCTGAAAAGGTAGAGCTAAAACACCTCAGGCAATACTTGATGGGAGATTCTGGTCAGAGTTCAAAAACCAGAAAGCTGATCAGAAATCCTGCAGGAAATACCAGACTTGGAGGGCCAGCCAAATAGTTCAGCAGATTAAAGCACCTGCAAGCAGGCGCAGGGGCCAGGGGGTTCGATCCCTGGGCCAGTCCCGCCCCCAGGGCATGCTAAAATAGCAATTGAGACTGGGCATGGTGGTGCGTGCCTGTAATCCCAGCTCTTGGAAGGCTGTAAACAGGCAGATCACTACGCGCTCTATATAGTAGTGAGACCCTGATCACTCTGTAGACCCTTCCCTAAAAAAAAACAAAAAACAAAAAATAGACTTGGGGAGTTTTCTCCTAGGAAGAAAGGCTGCACTGGCTGTTGTGATTCCAGAGCTTTTTGTTCATGTCTAGAGACTTTGCGCGAGACTGAGATTAAGGACTGCAGACTAATTAAATAATCCTGCAGAAGAAATTTCAAAGCAGTCTAATGTTGCAGTGGTGGCATGGTTATCGTTGGGGGCTTTTAGCCAGATTTATGTTGAGAATATAGAACAAAGAACATAGAAGAATGTTTTAAAATGTCTTGAGTTTGGCAAGAAAGGAAGCTCCAATAAAGCTGTGGACTACAAACACAGAGCAGAGATCTTCACTGCTGAGGATAGGAAAATAAAAAAACATGGCCTGCTGGTATCACAGGCAGCAGCAGGACTTCACCCTTTGCAGCCTCAATACTATAAAAGTAAAAAACTTTGCTTTGAGAATGCCCCAGAAGATCAGGTTTGAGAATGGGGGAAACCTAGAAAAGTCTTCCTCAAGATTTAGTATATATAGGACTGGGGAGATAGCTCAGTAGAATAAATGCTTGCCAGGCAAGCGCAAGGTCCACCAAAAATAAATAAATAAATAAATAAATAAATAAATAAATAAATAAAAATAAGGCAAAGATTTAGTACACAGGCACTGGACACCTATAGCCAAGAGAGAAAAAGCCTGACTACTGCTCCAGCTAGTAGCAGACCTTGGTGTCACACATGTGGTGGTGGTTATAGATGCACAGAGAATTGGGAGTTGTGGGGTCAGAAAGGTTCCCACCTAGATTTCAGAACAAGGCCTAGGAGGCCAGGAATTGTATCCCTGAGCGGGCAGTGTGTAAAGCTGTAATTGTATGCAATTTTTTTTTTTTTGTACCAGAAATCAAACTCAGACCTTATGTTTGCCAGGCAGATGCTTGTGCCACTGAGCTATATCCCTGGCTCTAAAGCTATAAATGTAAAGCCAAAGGTATAGTGGAGTCCCCAGAAGGTTAGAAAAGGAAGGAATGTGGATCATCAGAAAAAAAAGCTGTAAGGAGTGAGCAAAGGCAGCCAAAGAAAAAGACCGTAAGAACTACAATCACCAATAGTACCACAGGAGCTGAGCCATCCATACCCTTTAAATGTTTTAAAATCATTCATTCATTCATTCATTCATTCATTCATTCATTCATTCATTCAGTACAAGGTCTCACTGTATAGCTTGGACTCATAACGATCCTCCTGTGTCAACTCCTCAGTGCTGGGATTACAGGTGTGTGCCACCATGCCTGGTTTTGGTGGCTGGCACAGTGTGCCTGAGGTTCCAGGTTTGGCATGGCATGCAGTAATGGGAACTGAACCTGGGTCTTTATACTTGCCAGGTAGGTGCTTAGACTGCCGAGCTATCTCCCCAGCCCCACAACCATACCCTTTAAAGTTCACAACTTGCCATTAGTGACCAGGGATGCTGGAAGTAGAACTAAGATTTAACATTTGCCCTGATAGATTCTGGTATTGCTTTGCTCACTTTCCTTGCTCTACCCCATGGTAATTTTAAAAATAAAAATGTTATTTCTTTTCATTAAGTTTTAGAATTGTCTAACTTTCTTTACATTTGTACAAGGTCTTGCAGCCAAGAGTTTGCCTTAAATCTCAAACTTTAAGACTCTTTAGTAATGCTAAAACTATTAAAGCTTTGTCAACTTTTTCTTTTTTTATTTAATGTATTTGGTGCAGGGTCTACAGGGTGTTTAGGGTCTCACTACATAGATGGGGCTCACAGTGATCCTCCTGTTTTCAGCCTCCGAAGTGCTGGGATTATAGGCATGTGCCACCATGCCCAGTCTTAATCCATGTCTCAGTGTGCCCTGAGGGTGGGGCCAGCATGGCACGCTGGGAAATCAAACCCTGGCCGCTGTGCTCTGCCTAAACAGGCGCTTTAAACTGCTGAGCTATCTGGCCAGCCCTTGAAAACATCTTAATACTAAATGCTTTTTACATAAAGAGATATGCATGAGGGCCAGGGAAACAGCTCAGTGATCTAAGTGCCTGCCTGGCAACTACAAGGACCCAGGCCTGATTCCCTGTATCACATGCCATACTGGCCCCACCCCAGGGTTAGTGGAATGGGCTACTGAAACCAGGCATGATGGGGCATGTCTGTAATCTCAGTGCAGAGGAGGCTGAAACCGGTGGATCACTAGGAGTCCAAGCTACATAATGAGACCTTGTACCAAACACATAAATTAAAAACAAACAAACAAATGCATGAGTCTTGGGGGACCAGGGACAAAATGTTATGGCTTGTGGGTAGATGTCCCAAAGTCTCATGCAGTCATGAGGGGGCTTTTTGAGAGGGCTGGATCTAGAGTGTGTGATGCTGAGATCAATTTATGGTGCAATGCTAGGCTCAAGGACACTAGGATTATGGGTGTGAATGCTACTTGCCATAAGTAGCCTAGATAAGATATAAAGATAAAAATGGCTGTGGTCAACCCTTGTTGTTTTTGCTGTTTTTTACTTGCCATGGTCCTCTATGATGCCCCTCTGCCAAGCCACCTGCTTTAGAACCAACCAGATCAGAACCTCTACAAACTGAGTTACATAAACCTTTTCTCTAACTTTGGGTGTTGGGTATTTTGTCTCTGCAATGAAAAAGGTAACACTTCAAAACTTAAATTTTATAATCATCTTTTAAAACATGTTAAGTCTAATAGCTAAGCTGTTAATGTACAATAAAATAGCTAGATGTCATATGAAAAAAATCACTTTATAACAGGAATAAAAATTCAGAATTTGTCTCTTCCTATTTTCACCAAGACACAAGTTAGTTCTATACCTATAGAGAATTTCTAGAATAAATGAACTTCCTAGTTTGACAATCATAATGAAATATACATTTAAAAGAGCTTACGTGTCCTCCCATGGATATTCCGGTCATTCCTAGAGGTCCATAACCTTCCCTCTCTAGCCAGTGCAAGAGAGCTGCAGATTCTAAAACAAGAGCTCCTCCCATCACAAAAAGATCAGACACATTTTTTAAGCTGGACCTTCTAGCCTCACAAAACAAAAGAGAAAATAAGTATTTCATGTATTTTCATTTTAACATACGCAAATTTACATCAGGCAGCTTGATTTCTTTTTCTTTTCTCTTTCTCTTTATGAATTTAGGACAGGGTCTCACTACCTAGACTGAAGTCGTGATTCTCCTGTTTTCAGCCTCCTAAGCATTGGGGGTAACAGGTGTGCACCACCACACCCAGTCTCAATTGCTGTCTCAGCATACCCAGGGGGCAGGGCTTGGCCCAGCACGCCGGGGATTGAGCCAGGCCACTATGCTCTGTGGAAGTAGGAGCTTTAGTCCGCTGAGCTATCTGGTGGGCCCTCTTTTTTTTAAGACGGGATCTTGCTACATAGTTCAGCCAGGCCTTGAACTCACTATGTAGCCCAGGCTGGTCTCAACCTCACAGTGATCTTCCTGCATCAGTCTCCTGATGGCTGGGATTACAGGCTTGCACCATTATGCCAAGTTATCTTTTTCTTTTTAAGCAAAGTAAACAATGGAATAAATTGATAAGAGCACGGTTAATACTGTTCTATATATTAATCACCTGAAACTTTAAAAAAGTATATAACTGCTCAATAGCATATAGCATTTACTAAATTTCAATTAAAAATTAGATTCCATCTTAGTTTTTTAAAAAGAGAATAAAATAGTAAAAAAGAAACATTAGAAACAATACAGAATTTCACTAAGAAAAATAATAGGAATTCAACAATGGTTGTTACATTGCATAATGCTGTCTTTAAATTAGTTGTTCAGATTATCAGCCATAAGCCTGCAAAATTGGTTAAAAAGTTATAAAATTAAAAAGAAAAAAATTAAGCATTAATTGCTCCTTTCAATAGAACAGCAGAAATCACAGTACATTACATCTTTAAAATGTTTAATATTTATGGAAAAGTAATGTTTCCTTTTTGTTTTTTGAGATAAGGTTTCACTGTACATTCTAGCCCCGAACTCACTATGGAATCCAGGCTGGTCTTGAACTCATGGCAGTCTTCCTTCCTCAGCCTCCTGAGTGCTGGGATGACAGGCGTGGATCACCACACCTGGTACTGGAAAAATGACTATTTCTGTACTGACAATTTCTGGTGTTTTTAAGAAAAACAAATATAGTTTTCTTCCACCTTAAAAAGACATTATTAAAGTAGAACATCAACATTAACTTTTCTGCTTGACACAAGGTCTCACAACGTAGTTCAGGCTGGCCTTGAACGCACAGTGAGCTTCCTGCCTTAGTCTCCTGAGTGCTGGGATTATAGCCATGTGCCACTACACTTGGTGAAACAACATTTTTTTTTTTTAAAAAGCTAAGTAAAGGTAACCTAATACTCGAAATCCTAAATATACTGTTAATTTTCTTTCACAAAACAAGACAATTAATGAATATTGGAAATAAAAGTTTTATAAAAATATGTGTAAGTATTAATCTAAACCATAATTGTTTTATTTTTTCATAATTCTGTTTTTGGAAACTTTATGTATATATTTCTTTTCTCTCTTTCTCCTGATACCCTTTCTTTTTTGAAGTACTAGGGACTGAACCCAGCAATACTCTAGCAATGTGCAATGCTCCTGATGTTTTTTTTTAAAGTTAGGGTCTTGCTGAGCAATGTAGGCTGTCCTAAAACCTGTGATGCCTCTCAGCTTTAGTAGGTGGGATTAGAGGTGTATGTCACCACGCCCAGCAGTATGTTTCCTTATAAGTCGTATTGAAACATCTTTTTACACTCCAGAGCCATCCTTTAATAGTGGCATAAAATATTATTGGGTTTTTGTGTTTTTGAAATAGGGTCTTCATATGCAGTTTATTTCAGGCTGGCCTTGAGCTCACTGTGTAGCCCAGGATGGTCTTCAACTCACAAGGAACCTCCTGACTCAGCTTCCCAAGTGCTGGAATCAGATATGTGCCACTATGTTTGGCTATTTACTTTTGAGACAGGGTCTCACTCTGTAATTCAGGCTGGTTTTGAACTCTTTTTGTTAACTTACTCTTATGTAGCCCAGGCTAGCCTCAAATTCACAGCAATCTTCCCGCCTCAGCCTCCCAAGTGCTGCGATAATGTCTGCATTGTGTGGAAGTCTTTAATTCTCAAGTCCACCTCAGTTTGTTCTCTTCCATAGAAGATACTGATGTGAGGCAGTATAGAGAGTAATCTATATTGATAAAACCAGATCCAACTGTTCAAAGTCATTTTTGTTTTTAGAAAATTGAGATATTTCTAAATCTCTCTTGTGGGTTTTTTGTTCGTTTGTTTTGGGAAGACAGCCTCACTGTGTAGCAGAGGTCAGCTTTGAACATAGAAACTAATGAAACATACGAAAGGACTAAAGTGAATAATGAAGAAACAAAAAAACTGGAAGAGCTAATCAAAGGGTTGAAAACATGAACGACAAATTTATCATGAATATAAAAGTCACAAAAAGGTGTCAGAAAGAGATACTGGAGGGCTGGGGACATAGCTAGGCCATCTAAATGCCTCCTGGCAAGCGCCAAGGACCTGGGTTCAAACCCTAGTACTGCACGCCATGATGGCCCAGGAACCTGGGTACACTGAGCCAGCCACTGAAACTGGGTGTTGTGGTTATGCCTGTAATCTCAGTGCTAAGGAGGCTGAGACAGGAAGATCACTACGAGTCCAAGCTGTGTAGCAAGACCCTGTACCAAATAAATAAATGAAATATTAAAAAAAAATTTTTTAAAGATACTTGAAATAAGAAATTACACAGGATTCATACATTGTAGAAATAATGTATGCTGTGAAAACAGGGTTTCTGAGGTCAAAGACAAAATGGTAAATTATGAAACATTACTCAGAGAAACTTTCAAAATGGTAAAAAAAAAAATCATCAAAATGCAAGTAAGAGCCAGAGAGACAGCTCAGTAGAATAAGCGCTTCCCTGGCAAGCACAAGGGCCTGAGTTCAATCCCCAGTTCAATAATAATAATAATAATAATAATAATAATAATAACAACAACAACAATAATAATAATAATAGATGACTCAGAATACCAACCTAAGGATAACTAGAGTTAGAAATTCCAGAACACATGAAATATGAAAATCTTTTTTATAGAAACCATAATAAAAATTTTTCCAAGTATGAAGAAAACTTCCAACATACACAGTAGAGTTTACAGAATACCAAATAACAACAATGAAAAAATATATATATATTGTTTTGGGTGGAACCGGGGATTGAACTCAGGCCTTTGCACTGAGGCATTTCCCTCACAAAAGATTTCTAAAGCACATCTTGGTCAAAATCTGAAATCTTCAATGAACATATTTTTTTGTTTTGTTTTTGAGACAAAGTCTCACTATGTAAGTCCAGCTCACCTTGACCTTGCAGTGATCCTGCTGCTTCAGCCTCCCGGGTCTACACATGTGCACAATGCCTTGTGGAAGGCCTATTATTTTTTTATTGGCACATTTTATTTATTTTTATTTATTTATTAGCACTCTGTGTTGAACTCAGGACTTTCTGCTTCCCAGGCAGGCACTGTGGTGCTAAGCTGTCTCCCTGGCCCTTATTGGTACATGTTAGATATACACAGTGATAACACACATCATGGTGACTCTGTTCCTAATATATCATATTGTTTTTCCTATTCCTGTCCCTTCCCTTCAACCCCTTTCCCTCTTAATTTACAAAAGCTTTGTTTCTAATTTTTGCCTTTTATTCTTTTTTTCCCTGCCATTTCCCTTCTTATCCCCCTCCAACCTCCCTTGTTTTCCCTTCTCAATTAAACATTTTCTTCCCATTTCTCAATATTATACACTTTGGTCCTTATTTACATTTTCAGTTTCTCACACCAGAGAAACAATGAGGTATTAAAATATGCACATCCAAATTGTTTTACTTAAGAGTATGGTCTCAAGATGAACTTATTTAGCTAGAAATACCTCATTTGTCCTTCTTTATGGCAGAAGTAGTACTCCCATTGGATAAAAAAAATGCACATCTTTATAAATTCATCAATTGATGGGCACCTGGGCTGTTTCCATGGGCATGTATATATCACTGTTTTACATTGCTATTAATTTTTTTTTTAAAGACACCAAAAAAGAGAGCAGATATTGATGGGAGCTCTAGTTCTAGGTTTTTGAGGAATCTCCACATTGATTTCCAAAGAGCTTGCCTCAGTGTACACTTCCAACAGTGGAGAAGGGTTCCTTTTCACTACAACCCCATCAGTATTTGTTGATTTTTTTTTTTTTTTTTTTTTGTGGCCAGCTCAGCCTGCCCTGGGGGAGGGGCTAGAACGGCATGTGGTGCTGGGGATTGAACCAAGGTCCCTGCGTCTGCCTAAGCTTGCATAAGCAGGCGCTTTAGTCCACTGAACTATCTCGCCAGCCTGTTGTTGATTTCTTGGTAAGAGTCATTCTTTTTGGAGATGGAATCTCAGCATTATTCTACTTTGTATCTGTCCAATGACCAGTGATGTTGAACATTTTTTAATAAATTTGCCATTTCTACTTCCTCTGAAGTGTATATTCATTTTAAATGCCCAGCTCTGGACTGGGTCTTTAAATTTGGGAGGTCTGAGTTTTGAGACAGCTGTCTTTTGTTTGAGGAACAGCTAGCAATTTTTTTTTTCCCCCACCTGGAGCATTGTTTCTTCACTCTTGATTTATTTTGATGTAGAAAAAGCTTTTTAATGCGATGAGACCCTAGTTGTTGATTCTTTGTGATATTTCCTGTGTGATCAGGGTTTTATTCATTAAGTGTTTTTTTGCCTATATAAATGTATTCTAAAGTTCTACCTATTTTATCTTCTAGTAGGTTTATTGTTTCTATTGTAATATTCAGATTTTTGATCCACTTCGAATTTTGTTAAGTGCATAGTGAAAGATATAGTTCTAGTTTTCATCTTTGGCATGTGGAAAGTCAGTTTTTCCAGCACCTTTGTTAATGATACTATTTTTCTTCTAGTGAAGGTGTTTGGTTATAGACTAGACTAGGGTACACAGTAAGACCCAGTCTCAAAAACTAAAACACTAAGTATGTATAGATGAGTAAACAAACATATAAATAAATAAATCAGCCAGCCAAAGAAAACACAATATAGTACATTATGGAGATATAAAGTAATTGCCAAAGTTCATAATTTAAAGACTGGAAAGAATGTTTAACCTTTAGATTTTGTATACTATCTATGCTTGGCAAGAATAAGAATGTTTAGCTGCATAGTATAAATGTAGTATAAAAGGAAAAAAATTCATTTTTTCAAATACAGTTTGGTTTTTTTTTCTTTTTTTTGGAGGAATCGGGGATTGAACTCAGGCCCTTGTGCTTGCCAGGCAAATACAGTTTTATAAAATATAAAAACTCCTTATTGTAGCTTATTAGACTTAAAATGCAAAAATCTTAAGAATTAAAGCCAATATTCTTATTCTTTTATAACACTCCCATAATACATGCATTTTTTTTGACATAAGTAAATGTATCTTTAATATGTTTTACATATTTGATATCATATTGAGTATATCATTTGTAGTTACATGCACATTTAACTTAGAAATAGTTTACTGAAGGCTACCAAAAATTTTAATATTGCTGAACATTTAATTTTAAAAAACTGCAAAATGGAAGGTGATAAATACTTACAGTTGGTCCTTGGGCTTCCTGCAGCCATTTAAGAATATGGGTCAAAGAGATAGTTTTAAAATGTTAAATGAACTTTTGTGGCAAGACATATTAACTTAGAATAGTTTAATTTAAATACAACTCAATAACTAGGACATAACTATTACCTAGCTACTTCCACAGGCCATGAACAAGTTTGCAGGTTTTTGTTACTTCTTTTGCAGGAGTGGAGATCAAATACAGGCTTTTGTGGTAGGCAAGTGCTTTCTCTACCAGGGAGCGATAGTCCCAGTACTTTTTAGTTTCATATCAGGCTTTGTTAAGTCACCACAGTGCCCTTAATTTGAAACTCTTTTGCCTTAGCTTCCTTAGTATCTCAAAGTATAAGTAGGTGCTATTATGTCCAACTATGTTCCATTTCATTATTTTTTCTTTTAAATTGCATAATTTTTGAGATAAAATCACACTATATAATCTATCAATTTAAGGTATATAATTTAATGTTTTCAGTATACTCACAGGTTTGTAAAACTGTCATCTCAAATTTAAAATGAAGCTCACTGATAGTTTTTTAGTGTAGTTATATATTTATTATAAAGTAATCTAGAAAATATAAAAAAGCATTTACAAGAAAAACTATAACCAAGATATATATTGTGTATTTCCTTCTAGTGTCTTCCTCATGAACAAGTGCTTGGTTTGAAGTCCAGGGTTTTTTTTGCATGTCTATATTATGCCACATGTTTTTTGTTTTGCTGCTGGGGAGTGAATCTGGAGCCTTGTGCATGCTAAGCATACATTCTGTCTCTGAGACCATATGGCTTTATATTCTGTTTTGTATTATAACTACTTTTCATACATTACAAATTTTAGTATCACTTGAAACATTAAATGCTTATTATTTAATTAAGTACTATTATGCAGCACTTAAGTATTCAATACTCTGTTTATTTATTTTGCAGAAGTGGGGATTGAACTCAGGTCCTTGTGCTTGCCAGGGAAGCGCTTATTTTACTGAGCCATCTCTCTGGCCCCTCAATACTCTGAATAAAATAAAAGATTATTTCCACTAATCAATGAGAAAACTGAGGTACAAAAAGGTTAATAGGTCCCAAGTCACAATGGTAGTAAGTATACAGCCATAAACACAAGCAACTGTAAAATTCTAGAAGAACCAGTTTACTCAGTCATTTCTCCAATGCTCACACATTTATTCCTAATAGCTTATAATTATAAACAAAACTGTGTAAGTCTTTTTATCAGTTTTTGTTTTAGTAATTTATATTTGGAATATATCTCCCAGAATCAAAGTCACTCTACCAAATAATGTAAGGTTTTAATTTTTTTTCTTTTTGAGGTGATGCTAGGCAACTGGTCTACCACTGATCAACACCTCCAGTTAAGATGGAAGATGTCTTAAGGTTCTTGAACACAGAGGAAGAATGATTTTCTAAAGGGCTAAACTGATTTTCTGCCATTTCTCCAGTACTGCTTTTTATTTTCAAAAACTATTGGTAATTATTGTTTTCACTTTACAGTCCTCTTATTACCAGTAATATTGAACATTTCTTTAATCTGTGTATAAGTTTCATTTCTTTTTCTGTGAAGTTTGTCATCTTTTTATTATTATTATTATTATTATTATTATTATTATTATTAATGTATCTATTACAGGGTCTACAGGGTCTCACTACACAGATCGGACTTGTAGTGATCCTTCTTGTTTTTCGGCCTCCCAAGCACTGGGATTACAGGCACGCGCCACCATGCCCAGTCTCGACTGATGTCTCAACGCATCCCAGGGGTGGGCTAGCATGGCAGGCTAGGGATTGAACCCCCAAGTCTGTCATCTTGAAAGTTAGGTTAAGAACTATTCTAAGCCTCAACTGATACTGTAAATGCATTTCAAACATAAAAGTTTTAGTAGTAAGCATTTGACTTATTAAAAAGGATAGTATACCTCAAGAAATAAAAATACAATTTATCATTGTACAGCAGAAGGATAACCCTTATATTATTTTTTTAAAGGGCATAAAATAATCTTACACTCTTTTATTCTTATTTTCTGAAATGCTGACTGAACTAGTTTTGAAAAGCTGGATCTAGGATTTTTTTTATTACTAAATACAAAAATAAGTAAAAAAAAGTCATAGGTATTATAAAAGGATATAATAAGGGTTTTCTAACAACAGTGAAGCCATTCGGGCTTCTTTAATCATTGGACGGGCCATTAGTGTCCGTCGCCTCCAGTAATGCTAGGAAGAGAAAAGACAACAAACTTAACAAGCACAGTAAACACATCTGTGATGGAGAATATGTTAAAAAGTTACTGAGGCTTACAGTGTTTAATAAAGTCTTACATGATCTCCTGTTCCAGCAAGATGAATGCACACAGGTCTGTATTTGCTTTTCCACTCTTTAGGCACAATAAATTGGAACCTGTTTAGAAGAAAAGAAGTCTCTTTAAAAGTATTTTAATAATACAACCTTTAAGTTCTTAAAATTTGTTATTATCTGGATAAAAATAGCAATTAGGACCGGGTGTGGTGGCACAAAGCTGTAATCCCAGCACTCAATAGGCTGAGGCAGGAGGATCATTTCAAGGTCAAGGCCAACCTGAGCTACACAGTGAGCTCAAGGCCAGCCTGAACTGCATGGTGAGACCCTGTCTCAAAAAAGTCAACAAAACGAAAACAGCAACTAAAAATTTCACTTTTAATTTGTAAGATTATTTTTGTTGTTGTCTGTTTTGTACCAGTGGAACTCAGCACCTAGCGCTTGCCAGACAGGTGCTTATGCTGCTGAGCTATCTCCCTGCCCCCCCCTTTTCTTTTCTTTTCTTTTCTTTTCTTTTCTTTTCTTTTCTTTTCTTTTCTTTTCTTTTCTTTTCTTTTCTTGAGACAGAGTCTCACTAGTTCAGGCTGGCCTCAAGCTTACAGAAATCCTACCTCTATTTCCAAAACATAGGGATTTACAGACATGCATAAATTTGTAACTGGTTAAACTACACTCGGTATCCAAAAGCTGCAAAGATACTTTACTAGAAGCTAGCTAGCTTGCTTGCTTTCTTTCTTTCTTTCTTTCTTTCTTTCTTTCTTTCTTTCTTTCTTTCTTTCTTTCTTTCTTTCTTTCTTTCTTTTTTTATGGTGCTGAAAACTACACTCAGGACCTTATACAATGCTAGGCAATTACTCCACCACTGATTTGTATCTGTAGTCCACTAAATTTTTTTTCTTTTGTGGATATATCAACATAGCCTCAATATTCAGTTCTATCTTTTTCTCTTTGCAGGAAAATATTTGGGTATATCTCCTATTGATGTCTTAGTAAAATAATGTGCTATGTTTTTTACTTTGTAGTATATGATAGGATCTAATTCATTAAAATTTTGATATTTGGAGATAAAGCTAATCCATGCTAGGAAAAGAGACAGTTTTCTCCATTTGTTTTTGTCTTACTGAAATGTAAAGTGGACACAGTAGTATTAAGTACATTTATTATTTGCTTTTTGTGGGGGACAGGGTTTTGGGTTTCACTGCATAGTGCACGCTGGCTTTGAAATCACTGTTGCTTGCTGGGGAGATAGCTCAACGGTCTAAGTGCCTGCCTGGCAAGTGCAAGGACCCAGGTTCAATGACATGCTGGCCCTGTGCCACGCTGGCAACCAAAACTGGGCATGGTGGCGCATGTCTGTAATCCCAGCTGTGTAGTGAGACCCTGTACCAAATAAATGAAAGAAAAAGATTTTTTTGAAAAATCACTGTTGCTAAGGCTGGCCTCAAATTCTCAGGGATTCTTCTGCCTCAGCCTCCTGAGTGCTGACATTACACCGGTGCACCAACCATACCCCGCTATGGAACTATTACTACTTTCCAAACTCTAAGAATCACTAAGAGGCCAGGCGTGGTGGCACATGTCTGTAATCCTAGAAGCTGGGAGGTTAAGGCAGGAAGACTGCATGAGTTTGAGGTCTCTCTGGGCTATGTGAGTTCAAGCCCAGCCCCTCAACTGCATATGAAGACCCTGTCTCAAAAAAATAAAGCAAGCATCACTAAAAGTTTTGTCATGTATTTTAGGCCAACTTGGGCTACATAGTGGATATAAGGTCAGCCTGAACTACATAGCAAGCCCACATTCCATCAAAAACATTAATAAACAAAAAGTACTGCGATTGTCAATGTTCGGTTCAGATCTTTCCTGGTGCAGGGAACCTATTTCTCTTCTCCTCTTCCTTGCACTGTAATATTTCAATACCTGGACAGCAAATCCCAGAAAGGCTCTTTCTCTGCTGCCTGCCACTCCACCATCTTCCTGGAAGCCCTGCTATTGCCATAAAATACTGGACTGGCCAGCTCAAGGTCTGACTTAACATGGCTGCATTCTTAAGCAACACAAAGCCTCTATTTTGAACTTAAGCTGCTTGAACAGAAGGGCACTATCATTACTACTGTCTATAAATGACAAATACACTTTAGGAATGGTTCAAAGATTGTTTTGTGCTCACAGGAACTCTACAGTTATTTTTTGTTGTCTTTTTTTGAGACAAGGATTCACTGTGCAGTTCAGGCTGGCCTTGAACTCACTATGTAGTCCATGTTGGCCCTGAACTCAGTGATATTCCTGCCTCAGCCTCCCCTTGCTGGGATCATAGGTGTGAACCACCATGTTTGGGCTAGAACTCTAATTTTCAATCTTGTAATCAGAAATAACTAATATAAACACTTTTGCTTCATTTTGTATTCTCTGCATTGTTCCATGTTCCGATATGTGAAAGATTTTAGGGAAAGGAAAATACTTGTGAATTTAGTAGAATATTGGACATTCATGTGCATGTATTCTTTGTCCTATGCCAATAATGCACACAGTGACTTCATTTATGGAAGAATAGCTTGAAGTTCACAGGAATCTTTTTCTTCTTGGTACAAGAGATTGAATCCAGGGGCTTATACATGCTTGGTAAATACTCTACCACAACTATACCCACAGACCTTAAAAACATTTTTATTGTTGTTTTGAAATAAGGTCTTGCTAAGTTACCCAGGCTGGCTAAATGCTTTCTGTCAATCACAAGAATCTCTGAAATTGATTGATGATTGCTGAAATGGGACAGCAAATAATAAAGGGACATTAACCATGCCAAACTTTCAACATGTTTGGAAGTAATATAATTTTCTAATAAGGCCCCACACTTATACTTAATGAATAAGCCTTATATTCTAAAGTGAGTTTAAAGGCTTCCAACTCAACAGCCAAGGATGGTGATAAACAGCTACAGCAAAGGCAGAAAATATTTTTTGGTCTATCTAATCACCTTTACAATTTACATACAGTAATTTGCAACCATTTGTACAGTCTGATGAATTCTGAAAGAGATACATATACTGGCAAACTAACACAGCTGGCATAGAAAACATTTCACCCTTCCTAAAACTTTCCTCTTAGTCATTTGCAACCAATTTCTCCTTCAAAGGTGGTCCCAGGGTAAACATTGACATGTTTTCTGTTACTAAAGATGAGTCTGTATCTTCCAGAATTCCATATAAATGGAAGTGTATGAACTCTATATAATGGAAATACTGTTATGAACAGTACAAAACATGTGTAAACCCAGTGCTTGAGAGGATAAGGCAAAAGAACTGAGAACTGAACTTGGCAGGGATAAATAGTAAGTTTGAGGCAGACTTGGACCATATGGCAGCAAGAACCTGTAAACAAAACAGTAAGAAAAGGGCTGGAGATGTAGCTCAGTATGAAGGCCCAGGGTTCAATCCCTAGTACCACACACACAAAAACAAAATAAAACAAATCCCCACAAACCTGAAATACAAATTCTAACCCTAGAAAAAAGAGGGAAATCTCAAAATTCATATAAAATAAGTTTCAAGGGGGCCTGCCCCTTAGCTCAGTTCTTTAAGTGGCTGCTTCAACAAAGCAGTCAGGCTAGGGTTGCTGTGGTTTGATCCCCACAACTCCAGCCAGCCAAACCTGCCCTGAAGGCATTCGGACCACCCCCACCCTGCAAAAAAAAAAAAAAAAAAATCCTAAAATAAGTTTCAGAAAAAGAGTAAACTGGACAATAAGGAAATTCTTGGAAGAACATGATAGAATGCTTTCTATTTGCTTCCTCTCTGTCCTATTATTTCATTTCAATTCTTTCTTACCTATTTTTGGATTAATTATTTCTAAATTCTATTTTATCTCTGATTACTAGCAATTCTCTGTCTCTTTTCCTAGCTGTTCTCTGGTTTACAATATACTTTTTAATTTAACAGAACCTGCACTATTGGGTTAATTTTACCAAATGACCACATACTGAATGTGAGGGCTAGAAGGAAAAGGGCAAAGTAAAGTATACCACAAAAACTCAAACAGAAATTATTAAGGAAAAGTCAAAAGATACAGAAATTTAATCTAGCAGTTCCAACATTTTCCTAACAGAAATCCCAGAAGCTGTGCAGTGGTCCACGCCTATAGTCTCTTCACTAAGAAGCATAGGCAAGAGGAATCACAAGTTTGAGGTCAGCTGGTACAGCTCGGCACGATCTCTTCTCAAAAAACAAAGGAGGGAGGCAGGTTAGGGATGTTCTCAGTGTTACAGTACCCTGGAGTTCATTCCCTAGTAATGAACAACCAGAAAAGAGAGAAAGATACAAAAAAGGGAAAAAATAATTCTAAAAAATAATGAACATCATTGGATATAGATAAGATCATAAAAGTTCCTACACAGAACTGGTTTATGAATGTGTAAGAATCAGACTGTCAACCAATATTTCAACAACAGTGGATGACCAGGAGTGGTGTCACACACCTGTAAGCCCAGCACCCCCTAGGGAAGCTGATACAGGAAGATCACTTTGAGTCCGAGACCAGCCTGGGGGCTACAAAAGTGAGGACAAGGCCAGCCAGAACTGTACAGGAGCCTCTGTCTCAAAACAAAAATAACAAAAATAACACTGAATAACGTGGAAATGTACAGACCTTCTAAACTTTTTTTTTTTTTGGCAGAACCAGAGATTGAACTCAGATCCTTGCACTTGCCAGGGAAGTGCTTATTCCACTGAGCCATCTCCCTGGCCCCAGACCTTCTAAACTTTAAAGGAAGTTATTTTGAATTGATAATTTTATGTCTAGCAAGAAATTAAAAGGCTTTTTTGTGAGCTGGGAAAAATTTTATGCAGCTTAGTTGCTTTTACCCTTTAGAATAAGTAGAAAGCTACTGTATGCCACATTATGATAAAAATGACTTAAAAATGTATTTGTTTGATATTATACATAAGTATATTGATTTATATTTATTGCTTTAAAATGATCAAAATAAAGAAGCAAAATGAAAAACATTTTCCTGCTTATGATTATTATTTACTGACATTTAATTAATTTTTTTTTATGCATTTTGTACAGGACCTTACTATGCAGCTCAGACTCCTGTATTCAGCTTCTCCAGCGCTGGGATCATAGGTATGTACCACTACGCACAGTCTTGGCGGCAGGCTCAGTGAGCGTGGGGGTGGGGCCAGCATGGTATGTGGTGCTGATATTTAATTTATTGAAATTATAAATTTATCTTTAATCTTTAAATTTAATGTATGATATCTAAAATAATGTCTATTAAATTATAAATACTGCTTTTTCCCACTCTACAATTAGCCACATTCCTAAAATCATGAGCTGAGTGACAGCATATTGCCTGTAATCGCAGGATTTAGGATGCTGAGGCAGGAAGAGTGCTATGAGTTTGAGGCCAGACTGAACCTCAGAGCTTAGACACTATCTCAAAATAAATAACTACATAAAAACAATAAAACAAAAGCTCCAGAATAAACATGAAATCATAACATATGAATGATCTGTATTTTGCTATTTTATTACTTTCTGTAATGTTGAAAGTCACACCCAGGGTGTGTACATCTCATACAAGTGCTCGCCCTCTAAGCTACATCCCCAGTCCAGCTATAATGGTATTTATTTATGAGACAGGGTCTCCCTATGCTTTTCAGGCTGGCCTTGAGCTAACTTTGTAGCCTGCATTAGTTTTAAACTCACAATGATCCTCCTGCTTCAGCCTCCCAAGTGCTGGGATTACAGGCGTGTGCTACCACACCCAGCTTACATTTTGTTATTTAAATAATAAACTGAGCATAATTTTCCAAGTACAAATAAACAACATGTTATGAACAACTTTAATGCTAATGCTACATAGTAATAATTGCTGGTTTTATTATAAAGCACACACATTTAATAAATGGAGCAAAATTACATAAAAGCCAGAAGCATTTTATTTAAAAGTATGCAAAATTTAATGTGTGCTATACCTACATTAAAAAAATTAACTCAGTTACATGCAAATGTTTGACATATGACACTGAAAAATGAAATTCTTATAAAATACACATAAGCTATCTCTTCAGGAATGTTTTGACTGAAGACAACATTACATTTACCTTTTTATTGGAATTCAATTTTTGATAAAATTTGCTCAAATTAATGCTGTTTAAAAATATTGTGGTTCATTTGGAATTTTGACAAAAGTACATTTTCACTATGAGATATGTGTTAGATTAACAGTTCATTTCACATTATACACAGAAATCCTATTCTATGGTACATTCTCACCATAGGGAGATCCTAAGCAGTCTACAACTATGGAAAAAAGCAACGTTTGAGTTTCTTCACTGTATTTGCCTCGAATAATTATCCTCTGCCTCAGTAAAAGTGGAAATCCAAAGCAAATCATGGAGGGGCCGGGGAGATGGCTCAGTGGAAAAAGCACTTCCCTGGCAAGCTCAAGGGCCTGAGTTCAATCCCCAGTTCCACCTAAACAAATAAATAAATAAACAAAGCAAATCATGAATAATGAACTGAATGACTACAGGACAAATATATTTCTCCCACGGATTGATTAACATACATTCAGTATAACACTATTAACACTTTCCTACTTATGAGGCAATGTGACCAAAAGTTTAAAATCTGTGCAAATCCTCCCCACCCCCAAAGTGCTTGGAATTGAATACAAGGCCTTTGCACAGGGTTTTGCTATGTAGGACAGCATGGCTTTGAATTCATTATGTAGCCCAGGTCAGCCCTGAACTCAAGGTAGTCCTCTTGCCTCAGCCTCCTGAGTGCTGGGATTACAGGCAAGCTCCACTATGCCTGGCTTTTTAAAAAATTTCAGACAGGGTCTTCCTAAATTGCCCAGGCTAGGCTCAAGCTTATGATCTTCCTGCCTCATCCTCTCAGGGCTGGTATTACCTGCATGTGTTACCATACTTGGCTTCTGTGTGACTCTTATAAGCCTAGAAATTCCACGTGTAGAAATTTATGGCAGGATAACTAATAGGTAAGGCTATGTATACAAGGGTGCTCACTGTTCGTTCTTTTTTTTTTTTTTTTTTGCAGAACTGGGAATTGAAATCAGGCACTTGCGCTTGCCAGGCAAGCACTTATTCTACTGAGCCATCTCCCTGGCCCTGTCATTGTTAATGTTATTTGTTTTTTCCTTGAAGTACCGGGGACTGAACTCAGGACCTTATGCTTGCCAGGCAGGTGCTTATTCTACTGAGCTATCTCCTTCGCCCCTATTGTTTTGTTTTCCGAAGTATTTAGTATGGGGTCCACATGGTCTCACTGCACAGATTGCATTTGTAGTGATACTCCTATTTTTCAGCCTCTCAAGCACTGGGATTACAGGCATGCACCACCAAGCCCAGTCTTAAATACCTATCAGTGCATCCACGGGCGGGGCCAGCAGGACACACCTGGGGATGGAACCTGGTCCCTGCTCTGCCTAAGCAGACACTTTAATCCACTGAGCTATCTGGCTGGCCAATGTTGTTTCATCTGAGAAAATATGTCCACTGCGTAAAGACTTGCTACACTTTAGGCAAGTGCAGGGACCAGAGTTCCATCCTGGCACTACATACCACGCTGGCCCTGCCCCTAGGTGTGCTGATCGTCACCCAGATGGGTGTAATGGTGGTGCCTGAACACACAGGAAAAATAAAACAACATCATAAAAAGTTATTAGTCCTTGTTGGAATCATCACTGAATTTTTTCTCTTTTTAAATACATATTTTGGAGGTTTTTAAAAAAATTTTATGTATTTGATACAGGGTCTCACTACTCAGCCTGGACTCATAGTTGTCCTATTTTCAGCCTCCCCAGTGCTGGGATTACAGATATGCACTATCATGCCCAGTGTTGGTGGCCAGCACAGCATACAGGGGATCAAAGCTGGGTCCTTGTGCTTGCCTAGGTTGGTACTTAGTCCACTGAGCTATCTCTGCAGCCCCTTTTACAGAATTTTAATGCAATGAGATAAATTACTTTCCAAAAATCTTAAGGAAGAAGAAAGGAAAAACAGAGGTCAGTTTGTGTCACTTAGCAATCTATACTTATCAAAATTTGGTTGTAAAATTTACTGAAGAGATAAGAAGTAACCTCTCCATTCTCGTCTTCCACTAGAAGAACCGTTCTTGAGACTATTTTTTAGGCTGAGTCAAAGACTCCTCTCTCTCTCTCCCCTCTCTTTTGGCAGGGTCTTTCCATATAGTTCTACATGGCTTCAAACTGATTCTCTTGCCTCAGCCTCCTGATTACAGGTGTGTATCACCACAACCAGCTTCATTCATATATATATATATATTTTTTTTGTTTTGTTTTGTTTTTGCTGCACTAGGGCTTGAACCTAGGCCTCACAGATATTAAACAAAAGTTCCACCACTGAACTTCACCCCTGCTCCTTCCTCTTTTCTTCATATGAACACCTTCAACTGTGTTCCATATAAGGGGAGAACTTCTAAGAGGACACAGTTCCAATGAAAGAACTGATGGAACATGAAGACCTAAAATTACTTTTTTTTCTATATCCTTTAACCGACAGGCTAAAGAGCTGCATATATACTTATACTTTTTATATAGCCTGCACATAATTTTCATTCCTTATTTTACTTATTCATATCAATAACCATATTCATAAGCTTTTTCTCCCCTCCACTCTTCCCCTTTCTTGCTCCCTTCCCTCTTTTCTGAGGCATGGTCTTTCTGTGTTGTCCAGGCTGGCTTTAAATTCCATCGATCCCAGGCTGGCCTCAAATCCATGGTGACCCTCCAGCCTCAGCTTCCTGACTGTTGGAATTGCAGGGACATGCTGCCACGCACATTGTCTATTTCTGCTCTATAAAACTTGATTCATAGATTAAGTAACTGACCAAAAGTCAGTAGGTCAATATGTAGTAGAATTGGAGTTCCACGCAGATCTGTTTAATTTCAAAGTTCTCGTGCTTAGGCGGGCCAGGAATATAGCTCAGCAGCACAATGTCAGCCTGGCAAGCATGAGGTCTTAAGTTCAATTCACCATGCAAAAAAAGGGGGGAGGGCAGGTTAGATACCTCAGCAGCATAGGCACCTGCCTGGCAAATGCAAGGTTCTGAGTTTGATCCCCAGTATCACCAAAACAAAAACAAACAAAAAAAAAAGAAGCCAAAGCAACCAAACAAAAAAACACCCACAAAACAAAACAAAAAAGCCCCCAAAAGTTGTGGTTCTTTCCCCTACATGATACTGCTTACATTTTACTTTGAAGTTATTAACATAATTTTAAAATACTACTTTAGAAGTAATGCAAGCCAGTGTGGTAGCACACACCTGTAATCCCAGCACTCAGGAGGCTGAGGCAGGAGGATCGTTTAGTGACCAGCCTGTACTACAAAGTGAGCTCAAGGCCAGCCTGAACTGCATAGTGAGACCCTGTCTCAAAAAAAAAAAAAAAAAAGAGAGAGAGAAAGAAATAATGAAATAGTAACTGACTACAAAAGTTGCTTTTCTGTCAGTTCACCATATATGTTCACTATATAAGTAGTGCATTTTTTTTTTTTTCTTTTAAATGTATTTGGTACAGGGTCTTACTGCCCAGCTTGGACTCATAGTGATCCTGTCTTGAGCCTCCCCAGCACTGGGATTACAGGAGTGCGCTATCACACCTGTACTCGGATGCTGGCTCAGCACACCTGGGGTGGGGTCAGCATAGCAGGCAGTACCCAGGATCGAACCCTGGTCCTTGCACTTGCCTAAGCAGGTGCTGAGTCCGCTGAGCTATCTTGCCAGCCTTTAAGTAATGAATGTTTTAGAACTGGAATTTATTCGGGATTCCAGTATAGTCACATAAAATTTAGGTAGGTTTCTATTTCCATTACAGAGTAAAAGCTTCTTCACTGAAGGATTTTCACATATACACATAAAAGCATCATTGCTATTGTAAACAAAAATTTTACATGAGAAACTACTTACCAGAAGTGGCAAATAGAGAGGAAAACAGTAAACCATCTTGTTCTTTTTAAGTACACAGAATTAGGTAAAGCATAAAACAGAAAATCATGGAAAGATCTAGCTTCAACACTGGTTTAGAACTGAAAACTATTTTAAAAACTATTAACAAAATTGCAATAGAATTGACCTTTGTACTCTGTGATGAAAGTTCCAACAAAGCAAATAATTTTTTCCATGATTCTGGATGGAGACCCATAAGGTCAACATTGGACCTAATCACTGCTTTGATTTGGTTCTCAACCAACTTGATTTGGGACCAGAATTGTGGAAAGAATTCAAGCTCAAGAACAGAGGTACTGGCCGGGCATGGTGGCATACACCTGTATTCCCAGCACTTGGAAGGCTGATGTGGGAGGACTGTTGTGATTTTTGAAATCAGTCTGGGCTACAAAGTGAGCTCAAGGCCAGCCTGAACTGCATAAGATCCAAAAATGCTAAGTTTCAGCTAATGTATATTAATGAGTTAAAAATCTTGGCTGTCAAAAGAAAAGGAAAGTAAAAATAAAAAAGCTTTTGTAAATAAGGAGAAGAGTGCTGAAGGAAGGAAGGGAGCCCAGATCTGCTGGGCTGGGGATGTAGCTCAGCAGCACAGTGCCTGCTTGGTAAGCACAAGGTCCTGGGTTCAATTCCAGGTACTACAACAACAACAACAACAACAACAACAACAACAACAAAATTAGATCTACCCTGTTACTAAAGTGTGATTTGAAATAACATGGTATGATATGATTTTACTGAACAAAATTAATTTACTAATTTAGCTTTTCCAAAACATCTTACCTTGCAATAACAGATTCAACTGGCATGATATTAGGTACATAATGGGCCATTGGGGAAACAAAGTGTCCATCTAGGATCTTACAGTCTGACTGCTCTTCAATCTAAAAGGAGAAACAAAGATGGAAGTAGACTATATATTAGTCTATATGAATGTTTATATAATAAAAAGGGTCTACTGAATTAACACCTTTCTGTAGTCCATAATCTATTTCCTTTTGGCTCTACTCTGTTTTTCAAAGGACATTATTCCTACACATTTACTGTCTTTTTATTGCATTTTAGTAAGGGTCTACAGGGTCTCACTACATAGATCGGGCTCATAGTGATCTGGCCTGTTTATAGCCTTCCAAGAGCTGGGATTACAGGCCTGTGCCACCACGTCCAGTCTCAATTGCTGTCTCAGTGCACCCTGGGGGCAGGGCCCGCATGGCATACTGGGGATCAAACCCTGGGCCACTGAATCTGCCTAGGCAGGCGCTTTAATCCACCGAGCTATTTGGCCAGCCCTATCTTTTCTTTCTTTTTTTTTTTTCTGTATTTTTGAGACAGAGATTCACTATGCAATTCAGGCTGGCCTTGGACTCACGTTGTAGCCCAGGCTAGCCTTCCTTTAACTCAAAGGGATTCTCCTGCCTCAGCCTCCTGAGTGCTGCAATTATAGGTGTATACCACCGACCCTGGCTACTTCTTTCTATATGTTTTACTATACACAGCGTTGTTGGGAAAATAAATAGTAAATGCCATTCACATATTGACATAAAATAAATAAAATACATATTAAAAAGATTCAATAGCACTCAACAATGTAATCATATGAACAATTTAAAAATTACAAAAATTTACCACAAATAAGAGTTGACATCAAATACAGTGATTTGGTAATTATAACCAATTGATGCAGAGTCAAAGGTCAACATGTTAAATCAGAAAAAATGAAAATTATCTAACATTCAGATGCCTAAATGTATACTTCTCTCAAATACAGTAGCAATTTTTTTAATCAAGCCAACAGTAAAAACTGAAGTCAAGTAGCAGAAAAACAGCATAGATTTTTAATAATTCAACAGTTTCTTGTTTTGTGTCTATAAAACTAACTTCAACAACTCTCTCTGTTTTGGTGGTGTTGGGGGTTGATCTCGAGCTTCATACCTGCTAGCCAAACACTTTACTACTGAGCTATATTCAGTCCGTCCGACCATCTGTCCTTCCTTCCTTTTGATCTTTTTGAGACAGGGTCTCACACTATGCAGTTCAGGCTGGCCTTGAGCGCATACTGTAGCCCAGGCTGGTCTCAAATTTGCAAAGATCCTCATACCTCAGCCTCCGGAGTGCTTGGATTACAGGCCTGGATACATTCAGAATTTTTAAAAACACAAATTTTAGCTAGTTGTGCAAGTGTTATTTATTTTAAAATACATAAGGAAATGACTTAAAATACTAGTATACCATGAACTGAATTTCCATAAACTTCTGCAAGTCATTTTCAACACTTTTCTAAATTGAATACTTTAATTGGAATTGCACTGCATTGAAGAAAATTCTTAAGGAAACTTAAAATTGGTATTACATTTTTTCTAAATCTAAAAAGTCTTTCCAATTTAGGTCTTTTTATGCCTTACTATATGGTCTTCTCTCTATATATTTTAGAATAAATTATTTGATAAAAGAGGCACCACAAAATGATTACTAATTATTTAACAAGGCAGAACCAACTAATATAAAAGGCAATATAATGCAACAAAAGTGTTGGTATACCTGGTAAAAGAAATTTTATATATGTATTTATTTATTTATTTATTTATGCAGAACCAGGGATTGAACTCAGACCCTTGCACTTACCAGGCAAGCACTTACTCTACTGAGCCATCTCTCCAGCCCCAGAAAGACATTTTAGAACCACATATATGTATACACAATATTTAGCAATTAACAACAAAAAGGTAACCCTTTGCAAAAATGAGTGAAGATTTGAAGACTATGTCTCTAAAGACATACAAATAGCCAGTATTCACATCAAATGATGTCCAACATCATAGTTATGAAAATTCAAGTTAAAAACCACAAGGAAATATATTTATACTCACAAATATTGGTAAAGATATAGCAAAACTGATACTTTTTACTTATACATTGCTGGAGAGAATGTAAAATGGAGTAGTCTTTTGGAAAACAGCTTTATTTTTTCTTCAAAAGTAAATATAGGACTGGAGAGATAGCTCAGTGGTCTAAGCACATGCCTGGCAAGCGCAAGGACCCAGCTTGATTCCCCAGTACTGCATGCCATGCTGGGCTGCCCTGGGCCCACTGAGCTATCTCAAAACAGGAATGGTGGCACACATTTGTAATCCCAGTGCTGGGGAAACTGAGACAAGAGGATCATTACTAGTCCTGTCCAAGCTGTGTAGCAAGATCCTGTACCAGATAAAAGATTAAAACAAAAATCTTTATTAAAAAAATGTAAATATAAGTCAGCCACGGTGGCTAGTGACCAATAATCAAAGCACTCTGGGATGTGTAAGCAGGAGGATAGTAAGGTCAAGTCCAGCCAGGATAACTTAACAATTCAATGAGACCATATCTTGAAACAAAACACTGAAAAAAGGCATGGTATACTACTCAGTGTGAAGGTCCTGAGTTCAATTCCAAGTACTTGAGAAAAAAGTTAAATATACAGTTAAATATACTACAGCAACATTTAAAATAGTAATTGTGTATCTATACATTGATCATGAAATAGCTGAGAATAAAAATCAGGAAAACAGCTACATTCACAATGGAAATAAAATCCATACCTACAGATTAACTAACCAAGGTGGTAGAAGACCTCTATGATAAAATTACAGAACACTGAATAAACGAACTAAAGACAGTAGAAGATGAAGACTTCCCATTTTCTAAAAGTCAGCACAATCAACATTGCTAAAATGGTCATATTACCAAAAGTGATCTACAGTCAATGAAATCCCCATCAAAATTCCAATGACATCCCTCACCAGACTAGAAAAAAAAATCCTAAACTTCACATGGAAACACAAATAACCCCGCATAGTCAAAGCAATCCTAAGCAAAGTAAGCAAGGCAGAAGCATACTGATACTTGACTTCAAATTTTACTGTAAAGCCACAGTAACAAAAATAGTGAGACTGCATAATAGACACAGACCAATGGAACACAAGAGAAGGCACGGAAACAAAGCCATGTAACTGCAGCCACCTGATTTTTGCCAAAGGCACCAAAAACATACACAGAGAAAAGACAGACTCTTTAAAAAATGGTGCTGGGAAAATGACATCCACTTATAGAAATCTGAAACTAGATCCTTATCTCTCATCCTATACAAAATCAATTCAAAAGGTATCAAAGATCTATGAACTGAAACTTTGAAACTGCTAAAAGAAAACAATGGAAACACTTGAAGCCATAGACACAGGCAAAAACTTCCTGAACAGGGCTCTGATAGCACAGGAAAAAAATAGCAAGAACCAACAAATGGGACTATACCAATGTAAAGTTTTTGCACAGCAAGAGGAAAACCAAAAGAGTAAAGAGGTACCCTACATTACTTTTTTTTTTTAAGTTTGTATTTTAGGGAAAGGTCTACAGGGTATTCAGGGTCTCATTACTAGATCGGACTTGTAGTGATCCACCTGTTTACAGTCTCCCAAGAGCTGTGACTACAGGTGTGTGCCACCATACCCAGTCTCAATCACTGTCTCAGCATGCCATAGGGGTGGGGCTGGCACGGCAGGCCTGGAGATCGAACCCCCTGGTCCCTGTGCCTGCTTGCAGGTGCTTTAATCCGCTGAGCTATTTGGCTGGAACAGGACAAAATCTTTGTCAGCCACTTTTCCAACAGATGAGTAACATCTAGAATATATAAGAAACTCAAAAATTTAGTATCAGATAATCAAGTAGACTAGTCAGTAATTTAGCAAATAAGCTGAACAGACAGTTCTCAAAAGTACAACCGGCAAATAAACATATGAAAAAATGTTTAACATCTTTAACCATTAAAGAAATGCAAATCAAAATTACACTGAGATTTCTTCTCATTCCAGTCAAAATGACTATTATCAAGAACAGAAAAAATAATGCTGATGAAGATCTGTAGAAAAAGGAACCCTTCTACACTTCCAGAAGGACTGTAAATTATTATAGCCATCACAGAAATTAGTATGGAGTTTCCTGAAAAAAAAAAAATTGAACTACCAAATGACCTAATATATCATTCTTTCATATACGCCAGGAAGAATTAAAGCCAGTGTACTATAGGGACACCTACATATCCATTTTTATTTTATTACAATTCATAATAGCCAAGATATGGAACCAGTCAATGTACAGATACATGGATGAAAAAAGGATGGTATTTATATAAAAGTACAGTGTTATTCAGCCATAAGGAGCAAATTACATCATTTGCAAGAAAATGGGTGATTCTAGAGATCATCATGTTAAGCAATATAAGCCAGACATGTAAAGACAAGTATTGCATGTTTTCCCTGGTATGTGCAATGTAAGAAAGATGACATGAAAACAGAAGGGAGGAATTCCAGGAAGATGATGGAGTGGTGAGCAGCAGAGAAAGGTTCTCTCTGAGATTTGGTGTTCAGACATTGGAATACAGCAATGTAAGGATGTGAAGGAAGTGGGTCCCAAGGACCCAAGGAGGATCTGAATGGAGAGGTGAAGCCCGTGGTGAGAGCACAGACAAAAACTACCATGAAGAAGGAGGTGGCAGGTCTTGCTTTCTCCTTGATCCTGGACTCACTGCATGGGAGAGGCACGCGCATGGTGACTACTGGCAAGCCCAGAGCTCTCCATGGAGAATCATACTAGTGAAACAAAATAGTAGACACAACAGACTGCAGTGGCTGCAGTGACATTCAGGTTTAGAGGTCCTAGAGGGTACGGAGATGGCTATCTTAAAGAGGGGCCAAGTGAGTTCAGAACTCAGAGTAACTGAAGGCTCCATCTAGCAGCGCCAAGCTGAGTTCAAGCTCTTAAGTACAGACTACCGCAGAATAAATGGGTCTGACTCCAGCTGCATGACCAGAAACCATGAACTTTAGGGAAAACAAAGGTACGTGCTGTCTATAGAGGATTATCTATTATCACACTGCAAGGCTACCGCTGGCTTGCTGGGATTACTCGAACTGCTCTAGTCTTATGTCTGCCCACGTCAACCAGTGATAGAAGAGACACACCTTGAAGTGGACACTTTTTTCCCCTTTTTCGTTTTTATTTTTCTTTATTGTTTGTTCTTATTTTCTACATGAGTGTGAACATGGCTTCTAATTTTGTCATTGTGGTTCTGTTGTTTTTGTTTCTGTTTCTTTCTCTTTCCCTGTCTTCTGCAACAGTTTTCCAAAGTTCGCATGGTCCTTTGTTCTATAGCCTTGCTTCTAGTTTCATCTTCTTCATCAACGTCTCTATTCTCCCCCGAACCTCTTCTAGATTTTTCCCCCGAGAGTAAAACTGCCATGCTAAGGTTTTATTTACTAATGCAATTTTCTGGTTCATTATAGATTTTGTTATATGCCTATGGCTGAAGGTGGCAAGTTAATACCTAACTCAGTCTGTCATTTTCTAAGCTGCATTTGATGCTGATGCTATTGCTAATGACACCACTTTAGCTAAAGTAACTTAAGTGTTCTAACCAGTTGTTCTTCCTGGAATCCCAAGACTGAGATTGACTAAAGATTATAGACTGTGGCACAGTGAAAAAAACTAGGGGCTTGGCTAAGTAAGGAAGAACTCCTTATCCCCAATAAATTGAAGATGTATGAGCTTGCAACACACTCAAAATCCAAAAGCTACCTAAACCTGCAAGACCCTGCTTTGATACAGTCATTTCATAAAGGTTCTACATACTAGCAAAAAAGCTACCCATCATAGGAAATTTAGAAATATCAATCCAGGAATTAAAATAAAAAACCATGAACAAAAAAAAAGAGAAGACTCTTAAAACAAGATGCAACCTCAGTCATCCAGCTCAAAAAAGACAAACCCGAAGTCAAAGACATGCAGCAATCCAAAACCTACCTACCATCTTCAATTTATTGGGGATAAGGAGTTCTTCTTTAGCTCAGCCCCTAGTTCTTTTCACTGCGCCACAGTATTTTCTATAATCTTTAGAAATCACTCTCTGAAGTGATAACAGTGGAAGAAAGCACATGAAAGGGCATAAAAAAATCAAATTAGAAATAATTTATCACACAATTACAAAGACGGTGACTACAATGAAAGACACACTTAGTGACTAGAGCAAATAAACTTTTTTTTAAAGGCTTTTTTTTAAAGACAGTATAAAAAAATCAAATCAGAAATAATTTATCACACAACTACAGAGATGGTGACCACAATGAAAGACACACTTACTGACTAGAGCAAATACACTTTTTTTTTTTTTTAAAGGAGCTTAGGAAAATGATGGAAACCATGAATGCCCAAAACAGGAGAGAAGTGCAAGCCATGAAACATATTCAAACATATTCAGGAGACTGAAAATTCCATCCAAAGTATATACAGCAGAATAAGCCACTGTGAAGACAGAATCTCAAGATACAGAACACAGAATTGTGGTTTGTGATCAAGAACTGAAATATTTCTTAAAAACAGCAAGGGAGGAAGCGAGATGCGGTGGTGCACACCTACAATCAGAGCCCTCAGGAGGCTGAGGCAGGAGGATTGTTGGGAGTTCAAGACCAGCCTGGGCTACAAAGTGAACTCAAGGCCAGCCTGAAGAACATGGGAAAACCCTGT
>NW_004524644.1:5093228-5101378 GCF_000260255.1 Octodon degus | reverse complement strand
AGGTGGATCACTACAAGTCCGATCTAGTAGTGAGACCCTGAACACCCTGTAGGCCCTTCCCTAAAATACAAAAAAAAAAAAAAAAAAAAAGAGAGAGAGAAAGGCAAGAATATTATAATGATTTGGCAACACCAATATGAAAGAATGGTAAATAGCTGAGAAAGAGCCTCTCTGAGAGTTGCTGTCCAGACAAGGAGGGAAGTAGGTCCTCTGGCCCCCAGGAAGGATCTCAAGTATGAACTGAAACCCACATGGAGAGTGAAGAGAGAAACTGCAACAAAGAAAGAGGGAGCTGGTGGCACCTTCTCCCTGTGATGTGACTCACTTTGCAAGAGGAGAGACTAAAGCCTGTGGACACATGCTAACTCCTGGAAACCCCAAAGGCCTGGAGAGCAGTAGACAGGAAGGACTGCATTAGCTGGCAGTCAGTGTTGAGGACTCAGTTTCTCCATGGCAGACAGTGACTGGCCAGCAGTCTTCTTGGAGTGGGGCTGGCTGACATCAGAACTCAAAGCTGCTGCTGGCTTCATCTGGCAGTTCCAAGCTGGACTCAGGCTCACAGAAGGTACACTGACAGCTGCAGGTAGAATGAATGTGGTCTCAACCAGAAGGTCCAGGCTTGCTGAGATTATCCACTACACCATCAAAAACCTACGGCTGTCTTGCTGGGATAAATCAAACCAGATCTGGACTCTCCACACACTGTCTACCAGTGACAGTAGAGACAAACTAGAAAGTGGACTATTTTTTCTCTCTCGTTTGTTGTGGTACTGTCTTTGGCAAATTAATGGTTACCTCAGTTTGTCATTTTCTAGGATGTGTATGATGCCATTATCATTGCTCATGGTACCACTTTAGCCAGAGTGACACAACTGTTATTTTTAGGGCGGGTCTCACTATGCAGTTCAGGCTGGGCTTGAGCTCACTTTGTAGCCCAGGCTCGTCTTGAACTTACAGCAATCCTCCTGCCTCAGCCTCTTGAGTGCTAGTATTATAGACATATACTATATCCAATGTGACATAATTGTTCTAACCAGTTGTTCTTTCTGGTATCCCAAGATAAGACTAACATTTAAAGAAAATGCTGTGGCACAGTGCCAAAAAACCAGGGGCTGGGCCAAGCAGACAGCAGCTTCTAATTCCCAAGAAATTGAAGCGGTAGGATGTACCAACAGATTCAAAATCCAAAACCCAGAACACATGGAACATACCTCTGAGAAGCAGTCATTTTCTAAGGGTTCTAGATGCTAGCAATGAAGCAATCCACCATAGGCAATCACCTCAATAAGTTAAAAAAAAAAAAAAAAAGACAAGAAAAAGAAATCAGAAGATATTTAAATAAGATGTAACCTTAGTGCAGTGGTTGACTGATTGTGTCAACTTGAGAAGCTAAGAGCTTAACTAAATTGGCTCAGCAATTCCATACCCCAGGTGTGGAGGCCACACTCTAGAGTAACTCATTACTCCAAGGAGAATGAAGAAGGATGGAAGATCTCATTCTTCCACAAAGGAGCTCCAGTCTTCACCATTAGCTTGGATGTCATCTCCTGGCTGTAGCGCAGATTCTTGGCTTCTGCCTTGGATCCTTCAGCCCTCTGGTGTAGACTCACCAGCCTTCCATCACAGGTCCACTGGCATCCTGATACGGACTTGCACAGAAACACTGCAGTGGGCTCCAGACCTTGAACTGAATCCTTCAGTCTCCAGTGTGTAGATGTCCTCTGTACACTTCCTTATCCGACTCTGTGGCTGACCACTGTAAGCTGATCTTGGAACTTCTTATACATTTGTACATCTTGTATTGTGTCTGTACCTTTAGTAAAACCCTAATACACTCATATCCAGTTCACCAAAGGCAAACCCAGGATACAATGAGGTGGGACAATCCAAAAGCCATCCAACTGGCTTCTCTGAAGTGGTAATAACAAAGCAATTGAACAAGGCTCTAGAAAATATCAAATCAAAAATAGTTTCTCAGACAATTGTAGAGATGGGTGTCCAGAATGAAAACCATGCTTAGTGACTCTAGAGCAGATACAGATTTAAAAAGAGAAACTTGAGAAAATTATGGAAATCATGAATGCTCAGCATAAGAAATGGAATCCATAAGGCAGATTCAAGCAGATATCCAGGAAATAAAAATTCCATAGGAAGTATCCACAGCAAAATAAGCGAATTGAAGGGCAGATATAAAGATTGGCTTGTGATTAGAGATTATGAAAAGAAAGATTTCTAAAAATAGCAAGGGACCATGAGAAATCAGTGCAGCAGATGAGGTAAAGAATAATTTAAGATAGACTGGAATCAATGAAAAAGGAGATAACACAAATGATATTAAAAAAACTTCATGGGCCAGTGAGATAGCTCAGAGGACAAAGTGCCTGCTTTGGCAAGCCCAGAAACCAGGGTTCCATCTCTGGTCCCACATGTCCTGCCAGCCACCACCCTGCCCCTGGTGAGCACTGAGCTACTAAGCCAGATGACAGTCTGGGCATGGTGGCACATGCCTGCAATCCCAGTGCTGGGGAAACTGAAAACAGGAGGATCACCTTGAGACCTGCTTAGTGAGACCCTGTACCAAATACACACACACACACACACACACACACACACACACACACACACACACAACCTGTTCACAGATATCATCACAGAAAACTTCCCTGGTAGATAAAAAGAATTTGACATACAGATAAGTGATGTATACAGAACTCCAATTACCATGATAAAAACAATCTATAGCCAGACAAAACAATCAAGATTCCAGAAATTCAAGATAATAATAGAATCTTTTTTTTTTTTTTTAATATATTTAGTCCAGAGTCCCACTGTGCAGCTTGGACTTGCAGTGATCCTCCTGTTTTCAGCTTCCTCAGTGCTGGGATTACAGGCATGCTCCACCATGCTCAGACTGTATCACTAGCTCAGTGAGCCTGGGGGCAGGGCTGGCACAGTATGTGATGCCAGGGATTGAACCCCAGTCCCTGTGTTTGCCTAAGCAGGTGCTTAGTCCACTGAGCTTTCTCACTGGCCCCACGCATAGAAACTTAGGAGCTGTTAGGGAAAAGATACAAATCACCTATAAAGGAAAGCCCATCAGAATCACAGGCGATTTCTTAACACAAACTCTGAAAGTCAAGGAGAGCTTGGATTGAAGCATGTCAAGGCCTATAAGAAAATAACCGGCAACTCAAATTGATGCACCCTGAAAAACAATCTTTCAAAACTGATGGAGAAATAGGACATTTCCGTGACAGAGAATACCTGACTAAATTCATGAACACCAAACTGGCACACCATAATGTCCTGAAGGACATTCTAGAAAAAGATAACAAGGATTACAACTCCATGAATCCCAATGGAATGAATCTACTAGGCAAGGCAAATAATTAAACAAAGGGGGGAGGGGAAAGGAAATATTAACAGGAAAATAACATGACAAAGGTAAGTCAATACAGATCAGTTATAGCCATTAATGTTAATGTTCTTAATTCATCAATGAAAAGAATGAGTGACAGAATGGATCAGGAAGCAAGACCCAGCAATATGCTGTATACAAGAAATACATTTAATTCAAAAAGAAATTCACAGAAAGTCCAAGGATGGAAATAGTCCATGCAACAGGAACCCATAAAAAAGCAGGGGTTGTGTAGTGGTTAACTGTCAGCTTGAGAAGTTCAGAAGCTTAACTAAATCAGCTCAGCAATTTCATACCCTGGGATATGGAGGAGGCACCCTAGGAAGGATCTCACTTAAAGAATATAAAAGGGAGCTGAGGAAGGAAGGAACATTCCATTTCTTTGGAGGAGCGTCAGTCTTTGCTATCAGCTTGGACTTCGTCTCCTGGCTTCTAGCCTAGACTCTTCGGCTTCCATCTTGGAGCCTTCAGCCTTCTAGTATAGACTCATCAGCCTTCCATCACAGATGTAATGGCCTTGTGATATATAATTGCTGAGAACAGTGCAATGAGCTCCAGACAATAGGCTGAATCCTTCTGCAGTGTGCAGACACCCTGTACACACTTCCTCATCAAACTCTGTGGCTGACCATTGTAAACCAATCTTGTAATTTCTTTCTTTCTTTTCTTTCTTTTTTTTTTTTTTTTTTTACTGGGGATTGAACTCAGGACCCTGCACTTGTAATCTTTTATACATATGTACATGTTCTGTTGTATCTGTTCCTCTAGTAAAGCTCTCACTGATACAGGTTGCTATTCTATTTGCAGACAAAGTAGATTTCAAGGCAAGATTAAGAGACAAAGAAGCTCACTTACTTCTTTGCAAAGGGAACAATTCAAAAAGAGATAGCAATCATAAATATATGTGCACAAATACCAGTGTACTCACCTATATAAAAGAAATCAACAGACGTAAAAAATCAAATAAGCACTAATACAACTATAATGGGTACTTTAAAACTCACTTCCACAAACAGACATGTAAACAAGAGAAAAAGCCAATGAAATACTAGAACTGAAAGCAGCATTAACAAATGGACTTAGTAGATGTCACAGAGCGTTCCACCCCACAGCATCACAAAACACATTCCTCTCAGCTGCACATAAGACGTTCTCTAAAACAGACCACATAGTAGGTCACAGAAACATGCTTAAGTAAATGCAAATGAACTGAAGCTATCCAGACCACGGTGGATGGCAATTAGAAATCAATGGCAAAAGAAAGAAACTGTAAGAATTTTATAAATATGTGGAAATTACATATAAGACCTTCTTGAATAACCAATGAGTTATAGATGAAGTTAAAGAATTTGATAGTTTCTACAATTAAACATCAATATCAATGGGACTTATTGGAACTTATAAAATGAAAGTTGTCCTATAAGGAAAATTTACTTATTTGTTACGTATTTGTTTTTGGTCTTTCTGAGACAAGTTTTTGCTATGGAGTTCAGGTTGGCTTTGAACACACTTTGTAGCCCAGGCTGGTGTTGAACCCCTAGTGATTCTCCTGTTTTAGCTTTTTCCATGCTGGCATTACAGGCATGCACCACCATGTGATGTGTGGCTCTCAGAGGAATATTTATAGTGGTGAATACACATATCAGAAAAAGAGTGAGCTTAAATAAACAATTTAAAGCTGAACTTCAAATTTCTAGAAAAAGAGCAAGTCAAGATCAATGTTCAGCATTGGTGAGATAGCTCAGTGGACTTAAGCACCTGCTTTGGCAAGTGCAGGGACGAGATCGATCTATAGTCCCTCATGTCCCACCAGTCCCCACCCCGCCCCTGGGGCATGCTGAGCTAGTGAAAGAGAGTCCAGGCGTGGTGGCACACACCTGTAATCTCAGTACTGGGGAGGCTGAAAACAGGAGGATCACTATGAGTCTGAGCTGCATAGTGAGACCCTGTAACAAATACAAGAAGGCAAAAATTAAGGCAATGGAGACTAAGAAAATACAAAGCATCAATGAATCAAAGAGTTGGTTCTTTGAAAGCTTAAGTAAAATCAACAAACCCTAGCCAACACTATCAAAAAGTAAAAAAAAAAAAAAAAAAAAAAATTCAAATCCACATGAAGGGTCAAAACACAACAGTTCCTGAAGAAATCAAAAAGATCATCAAGGGGCAAGGGATGTGGCTCAGTGGTACAATGCTTGCCTAGCAAGCTGGAAGCCCTGGGTTTGGTCCTCGGCACCAAAAATAAAACAAAACAAAACAACAACAACAAAAAATCATCAATACTTACTCTAGGAACCCATATTTTAATAAGATGGAAAAATGCAGAAGAAATGAATAGACCCCTAGATACACATGAATTACCAAAATTGAAGCAAAATGATAAAAAATCTAAATAAACCAATATGACTTGGTTTATTTGGTTGATGAAATTGAAGATGTAATTAAAAAATCTACCAATAAAGAATAGCCCAGGTCCTGATGGATTCAGTGCTGAATTCTACAAGAAATTTAGAGATAAGACTTAATTCCACTACTTTTCAATGTTTAATGAAATTGAAAGGAAAGCAGTGCTCCCAAGTTCATTTGTTTCTATGTTTTTATTTTATATTTAGTACAGGGTCTACAGGGTCTCACTACATAGACTGGACTCATAGTGATTCTCCTGTTTCTACCCTCCCAAACACTAGGATTATAGGCGCATGCCACCACACCCAATCTCAATCGCCCCGAGGTCAGGGCTGGCATGGCCCTGGCATGGGAGACCGAACCCTGGTGCTGCCCTCTGCCTAAGCAGGTGCTGTAGTCCTCTGAGCTATCTGCTGGTCCTCTGAAGTTCATTTCTGTAAGCCAGCATTACCCTGATACCAAAACATGAGAAAGACCCAATTAAGAAAAAGAACTAAGCCAATCTACCTAAACAACATAAATGCAAAAATCCTCACTAAGTATTGGCAAACAGAATGTGGCAAATCATGAAGAAGATTATACAAGATGATCAAAATGGATTCATCCCAGGGATGCAGGGATGATTCAACATATACAAATCAATAAATGTGGTATATATAATCATGTTAACAGAGCCAAGGATGAAGACCTCATGGTTATCTTGAGAGGCAGAAAAAGTATTTGAGAATGACCAACACCATTCATGATAAAAATCCTATAGCAAACTGGAATAGATGGTCTTTACCTCAATCTGATAAAAGCCACCTATTATATACCACCAGTCAACATCATAATAAATGGACAAAATCCAAAGCTTTCCCTCTAAAATGAGAAACAAGACAAGGAGGTCTATTATTACTACTTTTATTCAATATAATTCTGGACATATTAGATAGAGCAATTGGACAAGAGAAAAAGAATATAGGAAAGGAAGAAATTAAGTTATTGTTTGTAAGTAATATGATATATATAGAAGACCTCCAAAACCCCACCAAAATACTTCTAGATTATTCAAAAATCAATGGCATTCCTTACACAAACAACAAATGTACTGAGAGAGGAATTAGGGAAATAACATCATTCACAATAGCACTCACCCTCCAAATGAAACACCTGGGAATCAATCTAATGAAGAAAATAGAAGACCTCTTTATTGAAAACCATACTCCTCTCAAAAAAGACGACTAAAAAAAGATATCAGAAACTGGAAAGGTATCTCTTGCATAGGAAGAGCCTAGTGAAAATGGCCATGAAAATGGCCTAGTGAAATGGCCATAAAAACTTGTTACACAGATTTAATGCAATTCTAATCAAAATTTCAATAGCCTATCTCACAGAATTAGAATTCATTTGGAATCAGAAGATTCAGAATAGCAAAGGCTGTGAAACAAGGCCAAGGCAGGGAAAATCACAATCTCCTACTTGAAATTATCCTACAAAGCTACAGTAAGAAAAACAGAAAGGTATTTGGGGGGAGACCTGAGGATCAGGTCTGCATCTTTAGAAGATGCAGCAATAACTCTATACATAGTCACCTTATATTTGAAAACAGTGCTAAATATGCTCAGTGAAAGAAAGCCTCACAATAAATGGTGCTGAACAAACTGGCTTTTTATATGCCAAAGATTAAAACTAGACCTAAGGGGCCAGGGGTATAGCTCAGAGGCATAAGCACCTGCCTGGCAAGTGTAAGGTCCCTAGTTCGATCCCTGGTACTGAAGAAAAAAAAGAAAACTAGACCCACATCTTTCACCATACACTGTACTAATTTCAAAAGGGATCAAAGATCTAAATATTAAAACAGAAGCACTAAATATACTAGAGGACAGAATAGGCAGAGTTCTTGATGACACTGCTGTAGGCAAAGACTTTATGAATAAAAGTCCAATCACACAGAAACTATCACAAAGAATAAAAAACTGGGATCTTATTACAATGCTTTTGCACAGGAAGAGAAAGCACCAACAGAGTAAAGCACAAATCTATAGGGTGGGGAAAATTTTCTGCTACTTGTTCTTCACATCAAGTACTACTTTCTAGAATATATATACGGAATAAAAAAAAAAAATCAGAATCCTACCAAATTTAAAGATCAAAACCCCAAATGGGCATTTGAAATAGACACTTTAAAATGTTTGATATTTAGACAGATAGGGTAAACCGAACTGCACATATTACAGGTTAATAATTAGCTTCTCTTGTGGAGGGTTAACAACCTAAGTTAGCAGATCAAAATTGGAGAAAAGGAAGGGCTGCATGGTTAGCCAACATTTTGGCCCTAGCCTTT
>NW_004524644.1:5091960-5092583 GCF_000260255.1 Octodon degus | reverse complement strand
TCTGCTTCTTGTACTATGGATAACCACTAAGAAGATAACAATGTACAGTGTATTGATTATCAAAACTGTCCTATTAATCAGCAAAAAAATAAAATAAATAAATAGACACTTCTTAGATGAAGAAATAGAATTGAAAAACAAATGTATGAAAGAATGTTTTAACATTACTGGTCATTTGAGAAATACAAATTAAAATAACGCTAAGATTCCATCTCACTCCGAAAGGAGCAGCTATTATCAAGAAATCAACCAGTAACAAATGCTGGCAGAATTGTGGGAAAAAAGAACCCTTCTCCTTTGTTGCTTAGAGTGTACAATGCTGCAACCACTGTGGAATTCTGTGGAGATTCCTCAAAAACAGGGCTAGAGGTTCCATTCCACCTGAATATTCCTCTTTTTGGTATTTTCCTGAAGTAATTAAAAGCACTGTAATAAATGGCACTGGAAAAAATAGCTTTCCACATGCCAAAGATTAAAACTAGACACACGGGGCCAGGGATTACACAGTGATACATACACACCTAAGTTTACAGCAGCACAGTCTGCAACAGCTGAATCTTGGAAACACCCCTAATATAAATCAAGTAATTAATGGATTAAGATGATTAGGGCTTTTTTTTTTT
>NW_004524644.1:5089886-5091764 GCF_000260255.1 Octodon degus | reverse complement strand
TGGCTGAGACCATACTCTTAAGCGAAATAAACTGGACATACATGTTCAAATTTTGAATGGTTTCTCTGGTGTGAGAAGGATTTTTTTTTTTTTTTTGGTTTTTGGCTCTGGCTGCCTTAAGGGTGGGTCTGCTAGGCAGATGGAGGTGGGGATTGAACCGAGGTATCCTGCGCCTGTGTTTGCATGAACAGGCACTTAAACAACAGCTACCTGGAAGGCCCCTCTGTTGTGAGAAACTGAAACTGTAAATAAAAATCGAAATGTATAATGCATATTAGGAAACAGGAAGAAAATGTTCAAATGAGAATGGTAACTATCAAGGGGGAGGAAGAGGGAAGGAAGGGATAAGAAGAAAATGAGAAAAGGAAGAAAAAAATTAAACTTTTTGTAAATGAGGGGAAGAGTAGGGGAATGGGGGAGTATGAATCAAGTTAAATCCTGCAGATACAAATTTCTTATGATGAATGTGCTCATTATGTCTATCTAAAATGTAACAATAAACTTTTAAAAATAGAAGAAAAACTCTTAATAGGAGGAAGACAACAAGGGGTAGAAGATGTAAGGACTAATAAAAATGGATGTGGGGCTGGTGAGATAGCTCAGCAGACTAAGTGCCTGCTTAGGCAAATGGAGGGACTGGGGTTCGATCCCTGGCACCACATGCTGTGTTGATCCTGCCCCCAGGTGCGCTGAGCCAGTCACCAAGTCTGGGCATGGTGGTACATGCCTGTAATCCCAGTGCTGGGAGGCTGAAAATAGGATCACTGGGAGTCTGAACTGCATAGGGAGACCCTGTACCAAATGCATTAAAAAATAAAAAAGATGTGACCAAAATATATTCACGTACGAAAATACCACACTGAAATTCAGCATGTTTTAAATTGACAGGGACTAAAATAAAATGAAATATAGAGTTGTCATATGACCTAATAACTCTCAAATATACACAAAATAGAATTGAATGTTCACACAAAAAGTTCTACAGAAATGTTCAGAGCTACACTATTGACAATGGACAAGAAGTAGAAAGGATCCAAATATCTATTTTTTTCTGTTCTGGTACTTACTGGGCATTGAACTCATGACCTTGACTTTGCCAGGAAGGCATTTGTGCCACTGAGCTATATGCCCAGCCTATCTCTATCATTTTAAAAAGGGATTAACAAAATGTGGTATAACATACAATGGTATATTATTTACTAATAGAAAAAAAAATACAAAATCTAAGAATAGCATGCTGGCTGAGCATGATGACAACAGCCTGCAATCTCAACTACACTAGTGGCTGATGCAGGAGCAACACAAATCTGAGGCCAATCTGGACAACTTGATGAGAACCTATTTAAAAATAAAGTTTAAAAAGGATTGTAGATATAGCCAGTAGTACAGTTACTTGCCTCGTATGTGTCAGGCACTGGGTTCAATTCCCAGAACCACAGAAATTTTACAAATAATAAAATAAAAAATCATACTAAGTGAAAGAAGCCAGACATGAAAGACCATATACTTTGATTCCATTTATAAGAAATACCTTAAATAGGAGAGTTCACAGGGAAAGACAGTAGATTAGTCATTGTCATCAAGTGGGGAATGTGCAATAGGAATAACAGATAATGTGTGTAACATTTCTTTCTGGGACAATAGAAATTTTCTGCAATTAGTGAAAAGAATTATGGTTGTACATCTTGTAAACTGTATACTTTGAAAAGATGAATGCTCCAGGACTCTGAGGCAGGAAGATTACAGTTTGAGCACAGTCTGGGCAACTTAGCAAGACTCTTCTCAAATTAAAAAATAAAAAGGCCTGAGCATGTAGCTCAGCGTGAAGGTTCATGTGTTCAATCTTCAGTACCATCAAAAGAAAGAAAGAAAGAAAAA
>NW_004524644.1:5087088-5089784 GCF_000260255.1 Octodon degus | reverse complement strand
AAAAAAAAAAAAAAAAAAAGACATTTTATGGTATGTGAATTATACCAAAACTTTGAAAAATCAAGAGAAGATGTGTAGGAACATACTCCAAAATCTTTTTTTTTTTTAGTAGTAAAGATTGAACCAGGGCCTTGACCACATTAGGCAAAGTGCTCTAACTAAGCTACGGATCTAGTCCTTTTAATTTTGACACTAAGATCTTAAAAGTAATCCTTCCTTGAGACACAAGTGGAGATAAGTGGCAGAAATTGGCAGAGATCTTCTCTACTCTACTCTACTCTTCCCTTGCTCTCTCTTCCTCTTTGTGGTATTGAATATTGAATCCAGGCTTTCTCATGCTAGGTAAGTGTCCTTCCACTGAGCTACAGCCTAATCCTTTTCAAAAGATCCTGCCTGGTGTTATGGTTTGTATCTAGTTGTACCCCTAAAGCCTCACGCACTCTTTGAGGTAGGATTCCAAAGTTTGATTAAACCAGGATCCACTGCTGGGATTATAGCTGTGAGTACTACACCCACCCTGGGGCAGATAGCCTGAATACAACATAAGGAATGGAGAGAAGCTTTCTAGCTGCAGCAGCTGCCGCTCTTCCTTTTGCTGTCTGCTGTTCTCTACCTTGATGAGCTCCTGCCCTCTTCCATGTGCCACTCTGTCTTGCAGCCAGCCTACTATGGACTGAAACCTCCAATAACTATGAGCTAAATAAACCCTTCCTTCTTTAATTTTGGGGGGCTGGTATTTTGTCCCAGCAATGAGAAAAAAGTAACTGAGACATCTTGAGAAAGGTCTCTCATTCAATGGGCAAGGCTGAGCTAGAACAAGCAATCCTTCTGCCACAGCCTCTTCAGTAGCTGGGATTACAGAGGTGAACTACTTCTGTCCTAAAGGAAACTTGTGATTTTTTGGGATTCGGTACACTTTGTTTGTTTGTTTGTTTGTTTTAAATTTGGAGCCTGTAATTTTTAATGGAAAACAAAAACAAAAACAAAAACAGAAATTAAAAAAAACAACAAATAGAAAAGGTAGGTCTTCCAAAGATGTTCAAGGGTTGGGGAGATAGCGCTGTGGCCTAAGCATCTGCCTGGAAAGTGCAAGGACCTGTGTTCAATCCCCAGTACCGCATGCTATGCTGGCCCTGGAACCCTGGGTACGTCAGGCTGGCCACCAAAACTAGGTGTGGTGGTGCACACCTATAATCTCAGCACTGACGAGGCTGAAACAAGAGGATCACTTCAAGTCTGAGATCTGTAGTGAGACCCTGTACCAAATAAATACACAAAAGATTATTAAAATAAAATTTAAAGATATCCAATACTTAAAAGACACAGAATTTATTTGCTTGATGGCATTGAGGGCTGTAAGAAGCCCACCCACTATATTCAATAATATCTCCAATAATATCTCAAAGTATTCAGTTGCAGCAACCTAGAAATATCTGGCAGAAAAATAGCCAGCTGCTTAAAAAGCAAAACCATTTCATAAACATTCCCATCTCTAGTTTTATGGCATTTCTTTCTCTTGGTAATTAACTACATCCCATAACATTTTTCCTTGTGTTTTTTAATAGTTATTTTAGAAATATCTCCTTCTGGGCCAATTCTCCAAGTAGTTTACTCCCTTAATACTTACATTCTTCTTTAATGTTGAATAATTTAGTTTATACCTCTTGGGCTTCAGATACAAAACCAAACTCAAAAGGATCTAGGCTAAGTACTTTGTATTCAGGCTAATAATATGCTCACAAAATATATATGAAAATAATTATTAATACAGCTGGTTAAAGTACAAATAACATTCTTTAAATATTACATGACAATCCACTAGCTTCATGTTCTAGTGTTTGTTGTATTCTTGGCACATATTTATGTTCAACCGAAAGTCCTGTAGCTATCTTTTTTTTCATTTGAATACCTTATCAATATATACTGGATAATCGCTTGAAACCAGATTCTGGCATCTTTCTCGGTTTCCAATCATCTTTCTGAATTCAAAAAGTCTGTTACAAGAAAGGAGACAAAAAGGAAAAAAATTCAATTTTATATACCTACCACATTACATTGAGATTAACAATGATTAAAAATTAGCAAATTCAGTAATAAACATTAAAATTTAATTTTTATCAAACAAAAAAATGAAAGGTACCAATACAAAAAATCATTTTCTTAGGTCCAGACTGTCCTGTGAGCTATATATTGTATTTTATTCATTTATTTATAGACATGTTCTGTAGTTCAAGCTGGTCTTGAACTTTCTTATGTAGCTGAAGGTGGCCTTGAACTCACAGAAATTCTCCTGCCTCAGCCTCCCTAGTACTGGGATTATAGGTGTGCGCTACTACACTTGACCTCTAGGTATTTATTTATTTTGGGGGGTGGTTGTTTTTGTTTTTGTTTTTGTTTTGAGAAAGGGTTTCACTATGTAGTTTATGCTGGACTTGAACTCATTTTGTAGTCTATGCTACATCAAACTCACAACAATCCTCCTGCCCTAGCCTCCCGAGTGCTGGGATCACAGGGATGCATCACTATGCCTGGTTTTATTCTAGTTTTATAGTCATGACAGATCCACGTTACCGAAGAAAAATCAATGCCTGAAAACTAATCAGTTTAATAATTAGTATTTAGGGACCAGGGAGATGGCTCAGTAGAATAAGCACTTTTCTGGCAAGTACAAGGGTCTGAGTTCAATCCCTGGTTCT
>NW_004524644.1:5082232-5086988 GCF_000260255.1 Octodon degus | reverse complement strand
TTTTTGAGACTGGATCTTGATATACAGTTTTGTTTCTTTTCTTAAGACAAGGTTTCACAACGTAGTGTAGGCAGGTCTCAAAACGGCTATGGAGCCCTGCTTGGTCTCAAAGTTGCCATCCTCCTGCCTGAGCCTCCTGAGTGTTGGAGCTATGGCCATGACTCACCACGCCCTCCTAGTCTATGTTTCTGAGACGATTTTGATAGGGGTCTTACTCTACATGGTCCAATGTTTGATGCTATGAGCTAAAATCTGAGAAATAATTAAAAAGATAAAAGGAAGCAATTATATTTTAAAAATAATTTAATGTTTAACTTCCTAGGAAATCACTCTGTATTTGAAAGGAAAGAATTTTTATAACTGTAATAAAACAGATTCAAAACACGTATTCAGGAAAAAAAAAAAAAAAGATTACCTTTTGAGATCCTCTGGCCTTCCCCAGCCTCTAATAAAAAGTTTTGTGAGGAGAAGTCTCCGGTAGAGAACATCTAACTTGCTCACACCCATTAGCAGCAAACAGCATCTAGAAGCAAAATTTTCAATCATTTTAATTTTTCCTTTTTTCTCTCTTTTCATTTTTTCTCCCCCAGTGACCAGGGTTTTATACGTATTTTGCAAGCACACTATCAACTGAGCTACATCCCTTGCCCAAAATGTTTTATATTTTAAACAAGATAGGAAATCAATCTGCTAACAAATTCTTTGAATATCAGGTAAAATTAAAGATTGAGAGTAAATTCTTGAATCAATTCCTTGGAAAATCAGGGAAGCTCTTATTCCACTGAGCCACCTCCCCTGGAAAATCAGGCATAAGAAGTATTTGTTGAAAAACAAGCATGAGAATGAAATAAGTTAGTATATATAAATCACTTACATGATGCTCTGCAAAATTGTTATGCCTATTAATAATAACATGTATTTTCATGAGCTATAGTTCGTTAGTTGACCTTTTCTTTGGTTTTAAATTATTCTGTCTTTATTTTTTAAATTCAGTTTAATGAGAAAAAGATAAAATAGCAATGAAACAGTTTCAAAACAGGTTAGGATAGTTACTATAATTAATACATTACATATTGTTGTCTTCATAGTAGTTATTCAGAAGACAAGATGCAGACATGTCATCTTCTCTAAACAGTATTAGTACAAACCTTTCTTCTCATGGAACTAAGAGAAAGTAGTTGTATGTGTATCCTAACTATCATATATATGTTACATCAGGTTTTTGAAAATAGCAGTTAACGGGTAGAATTCTCACCCTGACTAACTCTATATGCTGATATCTGTGAACTAAGCAACTACACTGCAGACAGCAATGTGCAATACTAAAACCATACTTAAAATACCTGTCATTTTGGTCTTCTAAATGTGTACTACTTCTAATGTCATATCAATTACTGCTAGATTCTCTTTTAAGTAAAAAAAAAAAAGGTAATAAAAGTAAACAAGGGACAAGAAAAAAAATGTAGCAGGATTGTACTGCTACAATATCGTACATGGTTCGATTTCTAAATTTCTGTGTAAAAAATATGTAATTGTTTTTTACATTCTATAGGGATTTAAATTTTAGAATATTCATGGTTGTTGGAAAATAGTAGTTTCATTTTATGTCTAAGGTATGTGATATTCAGACAGATACTGATGTTAAGCTTAAATGCCTCTGTTATAGGATAATATCATTAGGCTTCTCTTCTGGATGCTTAACAACTAAAGTTTGCAGACCAAAAATTGGACAGATGGGCTAAAATGTTAGTTGACTCTACAACAAATGATAGCTATATTTGTCCTCTTATTCCCATCTTGTAAGAGGCAAAATTAAGTTTGTTATAGAAGTACTTACATAATAAAACTCATTTCTATAATTCTTATATTGAGGAAATTAAAAATGTAACATTAATTGAATGGATTTAATACTATAGGTCTACGGACAAGAAAAACTATTTTTGGAAGTTTGTGTAAATGGATTCAAAGTTAATACCTCTATCATGAAATTGAGTTCAAATGTTCATCTGCAAAGAATATACTTAGCTCACAGGCCACAGAAAAACAGGCAGGCTGGCCAAGAGTTTACTGACCTGAGTTAGAAAATCAAATAAGTCACAGGTATGTCACAAATATCACATGATGCCATCAGACTATAAAGTAGTATTAAACTAATGAATCTAAAACTTTTAGGCCAGGGAGATGGCTCAGTAGAGTAAGCTCTTCCCTGGCAAGCGCAAGGGTCTGAGTTCAATCCCTGGTTCTGCCAAAATAAAATAAAATAAATAAAATGAAAAAATAAAACTATTAACAATTGAATATTGTTTTTAAGAGGAAAATTCTGACACATGCTACTATATGGTCCTACTGGTGAACCTTGATTCCATCATAAAAAGATAAACACTGTATGATTCTATTTATATGAGATACCTAGAATACTCAAGCTTGACAGAAAGAAGGAATAACAGCAGTTAAAGAGTTTGGGGGAAAGGAAAAGAGGGAAAGTTGTTCTTTAATAGATACAGTTTCCTCTTTGCAAGACGAAAACTAGAGGTGGACGGTGGTATTTTTTGCTCAGCAATATGAATGTACTTAATAGCACTTAACTGTACACTTACTTAAGATAGTAATCAACATTAGAATATTTTACCTTAATTAAAAAGAAGGGAAACAATTTAGAATTTGGAGTTAATTTGTGAAAACTGTCAGAATCAAAATGGAGTCACTTATCTCAAATACTTAATGAAACAGAGCTGGGAGGTCATAAAACATTTTCTTCACATGAAAAATGTTCCATAGCACTGGTCATTCAAGAAATGCAAATTCAAACAACACTGAGATACCATCTCACTCCAGAAGGAGTGGCTATCATAAAGAAATCACCCAACAACAAATGTTGGAGAGGCTGTGGGGGAAAAGGAACCCTTTTCCACTGCTGTTGGGAGTGCAGACTGGTACAACCACTATGGAAAGCGGTGTGGAGACTCCTCAAAAAAACTAGGATTAGGGCTTCCCTTCAATCCAGCTATTTCTCTTCTGGGTGTTTTTCCAAAAGAACTGAAAACATCATACCACAGTGATGCATGTACATGCATGTTTATAAGAGCACAAATTGTCCTAGCTAACTTTTGGAAACAACCCAAATGCCCATCAACTGAGGAAGGGATAAAAAAGATGTGGTATTTTTATACAATGGAGTATTATACAACTATAAAGAAAGATAAACTTGAGGCTTTTACAGGTAAATGGATGCAACGAGAGGATATACTGGTAAGTGAAATAAATCAGACCCACATGTATAAATATATTGTCTCCCCAGTATAAGAACCTGAAAGAATAAATAAAATCTGAAAGGCACAACCGACATACATAGTAAACTGGAAAGAAACTGAACATAAGGAATAAACAATTGAGGTGAAGAAAAGAAGACAGGGAAAAAAATACCACGTAAGTATATATAAAGGAGAAGATGATGGTATTACTAATTTCTATGTTTTTTGAAGGTAGCAGTTAATGTTAAAAATTTTTACTTTGACCAATTTTATATGCTAGTATCAGGGCTGGGGAGATAGCTCAGTAGAATAAGCACTTGCCTGGCATGCGCAAGGGCCTGAGTTCAATCCCTGGTTCCGCCAAAAAATAAAAATAAAAATAATACATGCTAGTATCTGTAACCTGAGCAACTACACTGAAGACATTTTGCAACACAAAAACCATGGTTGAATACCTTTCATCTTGTGTTTCTAAATGTGTATCATTTCTAATGTCTTATCTATTATTTTTATACTCTTTAAAATACATCAAAAATAAAAAAAGGATAATGAAAAAATTAGGTTTAATGAAGAGTGTTTAATTGATCAATCTTGCATGCATCTATCTTGTAATCTGAGCAACAAATTTGGTAGCAATATATAACAATGACTGTTAATTTTCTATTCTTATTTTGAAATTCTGTACCTTTTTTTGGTTTTATGCTGCTTTTTTTGTCTTGGTTCTTGTTATTTGTTTTTTCCTCTTAAAAAAAAAGGTGTTCATGCATATTTGCCTGATAACGATCATAAAAACTTCACCCAAGGGGATGGGGATATAGTTCAGCAGCATAAGTGCCTGTCTGGAAAGCACAAGGTCCTGAGTTTGATCCCCGGTACTCCCACCCCAAACCCCCCCCCCAAAAAAAAAAAAAACCTTCACCCCAGCTACAGCTTTGCAGTTAAGGCCATTTTTGAGGGTATCTATTCAGCAACGGTTGGTCCTAACAGCACTACTGCAAGTATCCTTAATAATCCACAAACTTGTAATCAAAGTCATTTCTCTGAGAACCCTTTCCTAGCCATGGCCAGTACATGTCACTGCCTGCAATCAATCCCTATAACCATGGCACTTTGCTTCAAGCAACCTGCATATACTTCTTCCCTTTTGTCTTTGAAAGGTTCCCTTTCTCTCAACTAGATGTGACCATCAACCTTCACAGCATGCCTATCGCTGAGTGCAATACCTTTCACATTCCCAAGTAAGCTTATTTCTTTGGAAAGCCTTTATTTCATTTCACTTGACAGTACTGGGGATTGACTCCAAGGCCTCTGTACAACATGCTACATGACTAGACATTTTATACATATACGTTTTTATTTTTAGCAGGTCTCATCAAATTGCTATATTGCCCCAGTGGGGCCCAACCTTGCAACAGTCCTTTTTCAGTCTCCCAGACTGCTGGGATTACAGGTGTGTGCCACCATGCCTGGCTTGTTATTTTAGGTTGACAGTCTCCTTACAAAAT
>NW_004524644.1:5060984-5081093 GCF_000260255.1 Octodon degus | reverse complement strand
CAGAACTCGTAGCAGATGAAGTAAAGAAGCAACTGCAGAAACATAAGCAGGAAGCCCAATCTGAGAAAAACACTGCAGTAAAAGAATTTCTAACTGCTTATAAGGAAGATATTGATAAAAAAATAGAGGAGATTAGAAAAATGATGGATTCCTTGAATGAACAATACAGGAAAGAAATAGATCGCATGAAGCAAAATTTTAGTAAAGTCAGTTGATGCTTTCTTTTCTTTTTGCTAATAGCCTCAATGAGCAAACTAATTCATTATCCTATTTAACTTAGAACAGAACTCAAGACTAGTATTCTCTTCAAAAAGGGACACTACAATTGCAGCTTCACTACGATGTTCAAATAAAAGAATATGAAGAAGAAATCTTTTGAGACTAGTCTGTTTCCCCTCCATATTCTCCTTTTTTCCCTTTAGTATTAATTTCCAAAAAGCTAGCTAACCTGGAATTTCTGCTTTATGACGTCATATCATTTCAAACAAGCTGTCAGTTCGGCTGAATTTTCATCTAGAAGCATAAATGGAAAACAACCCATTTTCAGGGTTTTGGTAGACTTCCTTTACTTGCAACTGTTAAAGACTCAAGAGTTTGAAGTTTTTGCTGTTTGTCAACCTTTCATTCTGGAGAATATCCACACTTCTTCATCATTCAGCTTTCTCCATAAAAGTTCACAACCTGGCAGCTTACGTCTTTAAGGCCCGAAGAGTAAGAGTGAACTAAGCGAATGACATTCCATTGTCTTTGGCATATTCCTATTGGTTAAAAAATAAGTCATAGATTCTGGCCAAACTGGACAGGAGAGGATCACATAAATGTATAACTATTACAGGACCAAGTTATGAGTACTGCCACAGATACTGTATGTTTTCAATGAGCTAACATCCTCAATACCAAGTAACATTTCATACACTTGATAAAAATTTGTTTATAAGCCAATGAGCCCCTGAAAATGTGTAAATCGTCTTTTTATACTCTATATTAAACAAATAGTAAAAGGTACATTGATTTCTAAAATACTGTCTTCACTATACATTACAATAATTTAAAATGATTAAAATGATGGAAGTATATGTGCAACATAAGTTTAAATTGGTTGGCTAGTTTTTCTTGAAATGTCAGTGTAGCAGGCATGGTGAGACACACCTGTAGTCCCAACACTCTGGAGGGCTGAGGCAGTATTTAAATTTTGCGCCCCATTTCTCAGCAACTTAGTGTCTTAAGGAGATCCTGTCTTAAAAAGGGAAGTACTCCATTGCATTAAAAAAAAATGCACACACGCGCACACACATACATCTTTTTTATCCATTTCTTGGCTCATCTGCATTTTGCGTTGTTTCTAAGATTTAGTTATTACAAACTGTGCTGCCATAAACATGGGTGTGCACATATCACTGTGATCTGATGCTTTTAGTTCTCCCACAAGCAGAATAGCTGGGTTGAACAGGATCTCTAATCCTAGTTTTTTGAAGAATCTCCACTCTCTCCACACTAATTTTCATAGTGGTTACAGCATACTGCACTTCCACGAACAATGGAGAATGGCTTCTTTTTCCCCACAGCCCTGCCAACACTTATCACTTGAATTCTTGATGACAGCCATCCTTTCTGGAGTGAGATGGAATACTGATGATTTCTTTTGCTGTGAAAAACCTTTTAATAAGATGAGACCCCAGTTGTAATAATTTAATAATTTGTAATAATTCCCACGCAATTATAGTTTTGTTCATGAAATCTTTGCTTACCTCCAGTGGAATACTACTCAGCCATAAGGGAGGATAAATGAAGCATTTCGAGGTAAACAGATGAACCTCGAGACCACAATCTTAAGTGAAGTATCTTGGATATTACATGTGTAAGTATTGCATTGTCTCCCTGATGACAGACTGAGAAAGTAAAGACCAAAATGTGCAAATATGTGCAATAGGAAAAAGTTTATTTTTATATTAATTTTGAGAATGAAGTAGCAACGAGACAGTTTCAAGACAGGTTAGTGACAGTCACAATAATTAATACATTGCATATTGTTGTCTTTGTAGTAGTTAGTCATAGTACAAGATTTAGACATGATATCCTCTCTAAACATTATTAGTTCAAAAGAAACTGTTTAAAAAGGTGGGGAAAAGGATGCAGCTCAGTGCAAAGAGATTGGGTTCAGGCCTTAAGTCCCCTTCTCCCATATACCTAAAAAGAATAAATCTGGCCTTTAACCCCAGTTGTTATGGTGCCAAAACCTTTGGAATTTTCTTTTGTTTTTATCTTTTTGAGATAGGGTTTATCTATGCAGTTTAGGCTGGCCTTGAACTCCTAGTGACCCTCCTACCTCAGCCTCCTGAGTGCTAAGATTCATGCACCACCATGCCCAGCCACCCTTGGAATTTTCTGAGTTGAATGCCTATGTTATGGTAATAAAGTGATTCACATGATTGGGGCTGAACTATATTCTTCAGACCAGTCTGACCTCAGAGAAGGGGACAGGGTGGGAAATCATGTTCAATTAATTTGGCCAATGACATAATCATTCAACAGTATATAGTGATAGCCTAGTAAAAATTCTGGCCACTGGGCTTTGTTGGAGACTTTTAGTTGATAAACACGTTGGTGTCTCTGGAAGGTGATGCTCTTGACTGCACAAGGACAGCTATACATGGCAGATCCACATTACTTCTTTCATATGTTTCTTCATTTGTCTGTTACTGGGCCTTATCCCTTATAAAGCTGCTCATTTATTTGTTTAGAGATAGAGTCTCGCTATGTAGTTCAGGCTGGCCTTGAACTTATCATGTAGCCCAGGCTGGCCTCAAACTCATGGGCATCCTCTGTTTCCACCATCCAAGTGCTGGGATTACAGATGTCTACCACTATTCCTGGCTAGGCAGAAGTTGTGATTTTATTACTGTACAGAGATATCATGAGTTCCAGCACACTGACTCACAAGAGTCTTAATCTTTAAACTTGTGGGCAAGTTACTCAGAAGGGTGAGTGATTTGGAGATCCCTGAAGTGTGAGTTGCACTGGCAGTGGCACCTGGAAGACTGTGCCCTTAACTTGTATTGAGCTCTGCATTAATGATATGTGATGAGTGTCAAACTGAACTGAAGCTTATCCAGCTGGAGTGGAAACAGACTAGTATACTCTTTACACAATTTGTATAATTCTGACTAGTGTTACGTATTTCAAAGAGGACAAAACCTTGGATATATTTGGGGGTGGGGGAAGGAGAAAACATAAGGAAACACAATTCTGAGCGATAAATGCTAAATGATTTTCATTATGGTACTCCTTGGGTCTTTCTGGAATTGTTAAAAGAGAAAACACTGAGCCAGGCATAGTGTTGTACGCCTGTAATCCTAGCTATTCAGGAAACTGAAGGAGGATCCAAGTTCAAGGCCAGAATGGGAAATTTATTGTGATCCTGTCATTCATTCATTCATTCATTCATTCATTCATTCATGAGACTGTGATGCAGTTCAGTTGTAGAAAGCCTCTATGTTCTATCCCCAGTACCACAAAATGAAACCCTGATACATTTTTTGTGTGCATTTATTAAACTGCAGAACAGTGACATGTCAGTATAAACTAGGATTTCAGTCTTTTGCAAGTATTATAGTATGGGCCGTTTATTTTCTCTACTAAAGCAGAATGTTCTAGATTCAACGATTTCGTTCGTAACACCCACGACATCAACAGCAATTAGCAGATGCCATGTCAGTAAAAAAGATAAATTTAATAATCCAACTCAAATACTTTACAGTCAAAAGTAATATACTGTTTATAAGATTTAATTCTTAACATTTTCAACATTCTCTGACATGTCAGAAGATAAAACTAAAGATAAACATAAATAGAAATTTTAAGAGAAACAATAAGAAAAATGAACTTTTCAAATATTTTGTAATATACTATATTTATTATACACCTAAATTATTTAGCCTTTCCTGGTTTTCAATCCTAAAGTAGAAAACTTTACCATATCACTTTGATTCCTTGCATAATAGGCCGTAAGAGTCTGTACTCCAAGCTGGACTTGGTTGGTGGTGCACATCTGTAACCCCAAACTCTAGGAGGTTGAGGCAAGAGGTTCACAAGTTTAAGCCCAGCCTGGGCAACTTAAGGAATCAGCAAGACTCTGACTCAAAATATAAAACTGTACTTGGGATGTAGTGTAGTATGAAGGCCCTGGGTTCAATCCCTGGGACTGGAGGTGGATGAGGGTGATTAAAGCATCAGCACCCCTAGTCTACAGCCAGCATACTCCTTGCTGTATTTACCTCAGTAAACAAGTGACAAATGAGGAACACAAAGCAAATCACACACATGCAGCTTACTATCAATATAGTTGTTGGATTCTGAATTATACAGGTCTTCTTACTTCCTTTCTCAGCAGAAAGAACAATATAAAATATTGGGGGTTTTGATGGCTTAATCTTTCTAGGCAGGGCTGGCTGTGTTCAGGATATGCAGTGCCACCATAAGCAAACAACAGTCCATGCCCAGGGTAAACACAGCTCCAATTTACCAAAAGGAGGCAATATCCAGGGCTGTACCAGATATAAAAACCACTTATTTTAAGCTTGACTGACACCAGTAAACTTTTGCAGAAATAGGACCTGCTTCTGAAGTATATCTCAAGCCAAAATAATACAACTGCCATCTATGTTTTTAAATAGCTAATATAAAAGAGGAAAACAAAGTGAAACAAAAATAGAAGTTCCAGCACAATGCCAAGGAATCATATGTCTTTCCTAGAAATGAGCTCTGCTGCTAAAGTGACATTCAAGGTCCAGTGTCATCCAGTACTTTTACCTCCTCTTTGGAACCTAGTTTTTTCTGGATAAATGACCCTATTTTTTTTCTGGATTTCTATCTATAGATTGTTTACATATATCTCAAAGACATAAATGTAATTCTAAATAACACCATGTACTAGAACCTTCTCCACCATCTTCTAAATAAAAAGACCTAATTTTTGTTGAGTAACTTTTCTTTTCAATCACTTCTTTCCAGCACAAGTAGTAAGCAAGGGTTTAGATACTCAGATAGCTACCTTTTAGCAACAAAGCTTAATTACTTTTAATCTTACACTGGAGAAGAGTAGAAAAATAGGAAGTTCACTTGTTTGAGAATAGTATGGATACCTACTCTGAACACTCATTCAATGAAATCCAATCATTAGCCTGTTTTAACCTTGTATGAAACATTCAGGAAATAATCTAATGTCTTTTCAAAGGCCTTTACTAAGACTTTTTAAAGAATATTTGCTTTGGATGTTAAGTGTATGTGGATTCCCAAGAGACACTTGGACCTTACTTAGATTTCACCAGCTGTGCATGTTCTCATTACATGTGTTCCTGGGCTCTGAAGTCATCACTTGGAGGCAGCAATGGAAAACAGTAGTGGCAAAAGACCCAGGTTCATCTACTGGCTGTGTGACCTTGAGGAAGACACCTTAGCATACAAATGTGAACAAATACTTGACCTAACAGACCATCACAAATTACTTCATTTACAAAAATTAAATCGCCTTGTTTTAGGAGATAAGGGGAGAGTCTTGCTATTGTTTTACAGGAAGCCTGGTAATAAACAGGACAGCCTTTACATTTAAGATCCTGTGTTTCCCGAATTCAAGTTTCTGTGAATTGTAGCCTGGGCCTTCACAATGAGTGTGCTATATCCTCAGCCTTTTATTAAAATTTTAAAAAATTTTTAAATAAGGTCTTGTCAAGTCCCTAAGCTGTCCAAACTGGGTTTGAATTTGGAATCCTCCTGCCTTAGCCTCCCAAAGTGAGTTTCTACTGTCACACTCAAATTTAGGTGGCTGTTTCTTAGATAGTGATCTATACAAGTTACTTCAATAGTCTTCTCTATTTGATACAATTTTCCAATTCCTACCTCAAAGAATGTGGGAATGAAATGAAGTTTTGGGCTGGGGAGACAGCTCAGCGGCATAAGCACCAGACTGACATGGACAAGGTCCTGACTTCAATAGCCACTACAGCAAAAAAGAAAGAAAGAAAGAAAACAAAGAAAGAAAAAAAAAAACCGAGGAAATTTTAATTTAATAAGCACTAATCACATATATTCCTATATAATTAATCAATATCATATAGAGATGCGTATCGTTTTTGTTTGGTGCAAAGTTAAAGTTCCTTTGTCCACTATATTTGTGACATATACTGCTATGCTAGCCTCTGGAGTGAGGCAACATTACCTGCCAATCACTGGACTCTGATGTTTTTGTATGGTGTTACAAATGAATTTACTTCTGAACAGAAATCACCTCCAACTTAGCTGTTTACCATCTCCAACGTGGCTGTTTACTTGACTGGATACACAGACGGTCACCAATGAGATAAAGATTAGAGGAGACAGCAATGCCACACACAGCATGTAACTAGTAGGAAACCTGGCTTAGGTTATAAATATTAGAACTGGGTTAGTGTACCAACTCTTGTCATGTCCAGCGTGACTCTAGGTAGTTAACCTCTCTGCATCTCAGTTCTTGGTCAAACGGAAATTCGTGCGCTGCACATCTATCTCATGGAAAAGTCATGATCAAATGAAATCACACGACAATATAGCCGGCGATAATAAAACGTTACTTCAGGAGAAACACAGGCTGACTACTGCCATCAATCAGCCTATGAGCCTGGCTGTAGGGATAAGGCGTTAATTGAAAAGACCAAGTAGGAAGCAGCACTTAGTGGCAGAGAAAATACCCTGGTTTTTAAAAATTGCCGTCTTCCTTGTGTGGCTGCCCCACGCTCTAGGAGCAGGCTCTGCCCTTCCCAGAGGCATCTCACAGGGGCAAGGCCGAGTTTCCGAAGCTTTGGGGCAGCCACGGTGAGGTGCTGCAGGTGAAGGTGTGCCGTAGTTACGCGCCGGAGAACTGGAAGCCGCTGCCACCTCCACCTCGGACGCAGGCAGTGACAGACGCTGCCGCTCTCTCCGACCCCGGCCCGGCCCCGACCCCGACCCCGCCGCGCCCGGCCCCTGCCTCGCCGCACGTACGCAGCGCGCGGAGCACACTGGTGCCTGGCGCGGCCGCTACTTACTGGCCGCGAGCAAACGTCTGGCCTCCAGTGAGCCGAGTTCCCAGCGCCGCCGCTCTCGAGGCTTCTGAGACTCGACTCTGGTCAGAGGTCAAAGGCAAGTGCCACAGCCTCTCGAGGAACAGCGGATAGACTGGCGAGCCGCCGCGAGGCGCTGGTAGAAGGACCGCGCGGGGGCGGGAAGCGGCCGCTTCGGCAACGCCCCCGAAGGTGTTCGGCTGTCTCGGTGCAGTCGGGTAGGCCGGCAGGGGCGGACTCAGGGTGGAGGCCCTGAGCATAGGGTCCCGCCCCTACTCCTTCCCACCCAAAGAAGCCCCGCCTCCCGCGAGACTCCACCTCTGACCCCGGGACGCCCCGCCCACTTCCTGCCGCCGGGTACACGAGCGCACGCGCGCGCGCATTTTCACGCTTATTCTGACGGCTTCAGGTCGCGGGGAACTAGAGAGAGAGTAGATATCGCGAGAGTTGAGGGGTTGGCGCTATGGCGAGTCCGGGAGTCGAGGCTGAGCGCGAGCCGCTCTTAGGCGACCACACACCCGGAAGCAGGTGAGATGGTGCTGGTGAAGTGACACCTAACCCTACGCTATGGAGAATGGCGCCCTTCCTGCGTCAGCTGCCCTGGGCTGAAACTGCCGAGACGTGTCCTAGCGGCCGTGCTCCCAGCTCTGCATCTAGAGGGAAAGGCACAAGCCGGGCTTCGGGTTCTCAGTCTAAAAAGAAGACAGGCAGAATAAATGAGTTGTCTGCGACCGCAGACGATAAGGTACCTGGGAGAGTATGAGAAAGGGGATTCTTTTATTAAAGACGGAATCCTTCAGGTGAGCTAATTAGAAAGGAGCGTCGTAGGTAGATGCAAGTCACCGCCGGAGTAGGCGTATTGCAAGATACGTCCTGTACAATTTTGATGTTACTGCTTGAGAATTTTTTCTTACCTACTTCCAACTCCTTCTTTTGTTAGTTTCACAGAGATGTTGGTGAAATCCAAGCTATCTCTTTGACTTTAGCTATTGGGGTCTTGCAGCAGCTACACCACTGCATTAGCTGATCGTTTTCCACATTTGTTAATTAAAAGTTCAGCAATGGTTTTATTTTTTATTTTTCTGGAATGGTTTTAATCGGTGTGTGAAGATGTTAGATCGGTGTTAGTAATTATCTGATATCTCTTGATACAGACTAAATCTGTGGTACTAATAAATGGGCTCACTGTTGTGTGTAAAAGGTATAAATAAAAACTGCTACCTATCGAAGGGATAACAATATTTTGATCCATATGATTTAAAAAATTTTGATCCTAGTTTTTTTACAGTATTTAAGAAACATTTGCACTTTCACGCTTAAATATCTATTTTTACCTTTACGGAAATATTTTATTTGAAACAAATAATGATTGTATCAAGTAAATTAACTCAGATATACAATTAAATTGTCTGAATCATAAGTTTTGCTTATCTTTCAGCATCAAATTTTTATTTTAATCACTATTATTGAAACCCTTTGGAAAATGTATTTCTCTGGCCCCTGACTTACTCAACAAAAATATAGAATACAGTTTTATCTTTTTTGTGTGTGTTACCAGAGATCAAATCAGGACCTTGCAAAGGCTTTCCAGACAGGCACTTTTGCCACTGAGCTATACACTTGGCCCTGTCTTGTCTTTACTTGATGTTGTCTTAAGATCATTAAAATAACATCATTGCTTTACTTCTTATAATTCGTTTTTATACTTTTCTGCTGGATGTTTAAGACCAAGATAAAGCAAGACCTATGCAACAAGAGTTGTAGCTTTTGAGTCTGATAAGGTCAGTGAAATCTCCTCAGGATTTATCCTGAGATCCTGTACCTCAGATTGTAGATCCTTTGTCAGTGTCAGCCATGTGGATGAGTCATGGCCATTGCTTGGCTATTGTGCTATCTGTGAAAGCCTGAGAGAACGTTTTCTCTCCATGTGACTCTCCTTAGGCACACTCTACATCATCAATCACTTTTCTCTTTGGCCCCATAATCTCCTTGATCAGAAAATTTGGGACACTACTGAGTTACATGACATTACAGTACAAGTTCTCATATATCCTGAGTCTTAATTGACCGTGGAAGGCTAGGTCCAAAATGTTGGCTTTCCTTGCAGCCCTCCTTTTTCTCCAATTTTGGTCTGAAAACCTAGGTTGTTAACCCTCCAGAAGAGAAGCTTATTGTTATTACCATACAACCTAGGCTGTTAAGCTTGACCTCACTGTCTGAATATCAAACATCTTAGGCATAATATGGAACAGGTATTTTTCATCAAGTATTGATATGTTGAACTTTAAGTCCCTACAGATCATGATGAAAAAACATTTAAAAATTAAAATATATTTTAAAAATAGGCATAAAGAATTATTTAATTCTTATGTTTACACATATGTCCAGAAATCTAACCATATACAACCTTGAAGCAGGACAGTCCCACAACATTCCTTTTCCTGTCTCCTGCTTTCACTCACCATCCCCTTCTTTTTGAACAATCATCTATCCGAGAGACAGCACAGCAGTAACTGGCATGTCATGACAAGCAGCCCGTATTCAGAAGACCTGAATGACAGGCACTCCAAGCATGAACCTACTATTACAAATTGCCTTCTTCAGTGCATGCTGTTATGTTGAGCTGTAGGGGACTGAGGTCAACAATTTCTGACATTGCCAGTGAAGTAGAAGACCCAATAGTATTATGGACTACTGGACTCTTTTTAGAATATTTTGCTGAGTTAACACACCTATAATATTCAAATAACGAAACTAAACAAAAAAAGGGGATATAGATGAACGTCCATTTTGTATCTGTGTATTCAGAATGGTTAGGATAGATATATAGTTACATTCTCTTAATGAATAGAGGGATTTGTTGTAATAGTGTTTGTAGATAGGATATCATGTCTGCAGCTTGTACAGCAAATAACCACTAGGAAGAATGTATGCAGTGTGTTAATTATTGAAACTGTCCTACCAATTTGGTTTGAAACTGTCTCATTGCTATTTGTTTCTTAATGAAATTATGGAAAAAAAATAAAAATCTTGGACCCCCCCCCCAAAAAAAACATCATTGTTGCCAGGTTAGGAGGCTGAGTCAGGAGGATGGCTGTGAGTTCAAGGTCAGCCTGGGTTACTAAGTGAGTTCAAGGCCAGCGTGAACTGCGTTGTGAGACCGTATCTCTGAACAAAGACATCAGTACTGACTGAAATCTGTTTTGATAGAGTGATATCTATCCTTTAAGCCAGTCGAGACATTTGGGACTATTGGGTTCTGCACTTTTAAAGTGTTTATGTTAGCTGTTTACTTTTATTTGCCTGTTCTATTGCTGACATTTTTGAAATCTCTCAGCAGCTCCTGGTTTTCTTTATTTTTTTTCCTCTGAGCAAGCTCTCTTATATTTCTTTTTAGAACTTCTAGTTTGCTGTGGCTTTGACATCACGTATGTATCTTGATAGAAATACCTGTAGTTAAAGGATGCTAATGAGGGTTACAGATCTCTCCTAAAGTGTGTAAGTTTGAGTTCACAGACTTTGTGACATTTGGATTTCTTAATCCTGTTTGATTTTTCTTTTCTGTTTTCTGGACAGATTGCAGAATTCTTGAATCATAAGCCTACATTTAACCATATTACATGTCTTCTTAAAGTACCTTGCACATTCAGTAACCCTGTCCAAATTAAGCCTACGTAAAAGATTTACTTGCTTGTTTTGTTTTTTAAGACAGAGTCTCACGACGTAGTTTAGGCTGTCCTTTAACTCACTCTGTAGCCCAGATTGGTGTCAAACTCACAGTGATCCTCCAGAGTGCGAGCTTTTCAGACATGAGCCACTGCCCAGTTCAGTGTTTTGCTTTTTAAAGGTATCTGTGTCTCCTAAGTATATACAGTGATGCATGAATACAATCATAAAGCAGTAGTGTTTATTCACAGATAGATCAGTGCAGCTGAAACTAATATTATTAAATTATACCCGTCATACCATTTTTATAGCATTAGGGATGAGAATAAAATGAATAGCACAAAGTTCTCATAATATGATAAGGGATATGCAACCTCTGTAGATTTTTTTCCAGTCAGATTTTATTAGTATATTTTAGGTACATATAATGATCACACTCATTGTAGAGGATTTACACCTGTACATGATATAATTGGATTCTTTTTTTTCTATTCCCTTACCCTCCCTTCAACCCCTACTCCCCTCCTTATTTACAAAAGCTTTGTTTCCATTTTTTCCTTCTTTTCTCATGTTTTATCTACCCCTCAAAAACAAGAAACCGGGGCTGGTGAGATGGCTCAGTGGTCTAAAGCACCTATTTAGAACAAGCTTAGCAAATCACAGGGACCTCGGTTCAATCCCCCAGCACCACATGCCAGCCAGCGCCGCCCCCTGGTGGCCTGAGCTGGCCACACACACACACACACACACACACACACACACACACAAATAAATTTAAAAAAAACAAAACAAAACAAGAAACCTTTTCCCCCTCCCTTTTTTGCCTCTCCATTTGAACATTTTCTTCCTGATTTATAATACCTGTTACACTTTTTTTCCCCCCATTTTTGTATTTGGTACAGGGTCTCTCACCACTCAGATCCGGACTCGTGGTGTTCCTCCTGTTTTAAGCCTCTCCAGTAATGGGTTTACAGGCATGTGCCAACTTAGCCAAACTCTGTTGCTGGCTCAGCATACCCCGGGGGCGGCGCCGGCACCGCCTGTAGGACAGGGAATTCAACCCTGGTCCCTGCACTTGCCAAAGCTAGTGTTTTGTTCAGTGAGCAATCTCACCAGCTCTCCTGTTACACATTTTGGTCCTTATTTACAATTTTATTTCCTCACACCAGAGAAACAATGTGGTATTTACATGCATGTGTCCAATTTATTTTACCACTTAGAATGGTTTCTCTTTTTTTTTTTTTGGCAGAACTGGGAATTGAACTCAGGCTCTTGTGCTTGTCAGGGAAGCGCTTATTCCACTGAGCCATCTCCCTGGCATTTTTTGTATTTTAATGAAGGGTCTACAGAGTGTTCAGGGTCTCACTACTAGATCGGACTCGTAGTAATTCGCCTGTTTACAGCCTCCCAAAAGCTGGGATTACAGGCTTCTGCCACCTTGCCGCCTCAGCGTGTCCTGTGGGTGGGGCAGGCGCTTTAATCTGCTGAGCTATTTGGCTGGCCCTAGAATGGTTTCAAGGTGCATCCATTTACCTAGAAATGTCTTATCCTTCTTTATAGAAGCATATGTGAGGGTTGGTTTTATCTCCTGCAATACAAAGCATACTAAATGGCAATTTGGAATTACAGTCATGCATTTAATATGTCTTGGATACTTTAAATGACTTCTGTTCACATGTTTTTAGTAGAACTGTTTTCTAAAGAAAACTTTCTGGGGGCTGGGGAAATGGCTCAGTAGAATAAGCGCTTCCCTAGCAAGTGCAAGGGTCTGAGTTCAATCCCTGGTTCTGCAAAACAAACAAACAAAAAGCAAAAACAAACAAACAAACAAAAAACTACTTCCAAATTGTTGCCCTGTCAGAATCGGTGTGCACTCTGTTACATCTTTGGTAGTGGTAGTCCTGTTTGCCTCATTTTGTTAATGTGCTGTGAAAGATCAAAAATTTGAATATGTAGTGTATGTGATACACAATTGTGAATTGGTGGGACTTAAGTAATACTTTGTCAGCATTTGAAGATACTGGCACTTAAACCTTGTACAGAAAATTTGCCTCTAAATTTGAAGCTGGAAAGTCACTGGGATAACTGAAAAATGAATACACGGCTTTTTTTGGTATGTGTGGTAAGAATTGTGTACAGGGGCCGGGGAGATAGCTCCATAGAATAAGCACTTGCCTGGCAATTGCAAGGGCCTGAGTTCAATCCCCGGTTCTGCCAAAAAACAAAAACGAATTGTGTACAAAGTGAATTGTGTACTGATCCTTAACACAACCAATAAAATCTCAAATATTGAAGACAAAAAAAAAATCTTATCCGTTCAGTAGTTGCTGGGCGTTTGCAGCCTTTTTAAATTTATCTGAATTGTTGGACCACAAGTATGTCAGATACTGGATTTGGGGCTTTTTAAAATTTTGGAATGTTAAAGTTAATTTTATACAATATTTTTAATGCACTTACATCTGCCCATCATAGGAGGGCAGGTGTAGGATTTTCCACTTGTGGTGTGTCAGTGCTTGAAAAGTTTCAGATTTTGGAGCATTTTGGATTCTGGAATTTCAGATTATAGTTGTTCAATCTATACTGTTTTCTTCTTTACTCCTAGAGAGTGGGACATTATAGAAACTCAAGAGCATTATAAGAGCCGATGGAGATCTATTAGGATTCTTTATCTTACTATGTTTCTCAGCAGTGTAGGTAAGTATTAGAAATTACACATAATTTTAAAATTCATACAAAATGTCAAAAAAAAAGTTAAAAAAAAGGGGGGGGGCTGGCCAAATAGCTCAGCAGATTAAAGTGCCTGCAAGCAGGTCTCAATACCTCGGCCTGCCTTGCTGGCCCGGCCCCCGGGGCATGCTGAGGCGGCAATGGAGACCCTGAACACCCTGCAGATCCTTCCCTAAAATACAAAAAAAAAAAGAAAGAAAGATTATTTGTATTGTGCCAAAAATATGTAACAGGTTGTGTACGGTGGTGCACATCTGTAATCCCAGCACTTGGAGCTGAGGCAGGAGTTTGTGAGTTTGAGGCCAGCCTGGGCTACAAAGTGAGTTCAAGGCTGACCTAAATTGCACAACAAAACCCTGTCTCAAAAAGACAAAAAATAAAAACAACTAAATTTACCACCTTACCATTTCTAAGTTTGGTAGTATAAAGTATATTCATGTTATACAACCATCCTATGAAACAGGAGTGGCCTGTAACAATACAGGAGGTATTGTTACTTGTGTACATTATTGTATGTTTTATACGTGGCTTACGACAGTTCTTCACTCAGTACAGCTCAGGCAGGTCAAATTGGACACCTGTGCTTTAGAATATTTTCTCTCACAAAACTAAAACTTTGTCATTTTGTTTCGCAAAACCAAAGCTTTATACACACTAAATAATTTCTTCTTTCTCTCTCCCTTGATCCCTAGCAATCACATTCTACTGTTTGTTTCTGTGTATTTCTCTGCTCTTGATACCTCATATATGTGGGAATATATGGTATTTTTTTCTGCAACTAGGTTATTTCATGTACCATTATGTCTTTGAGATTTTTCTGTGTTGTAGCATGTGACAGAATTTTTAAAATTTTTTTAATACAGTCTTGTTATGTAGTCCAGGCTGACCTTAAGCCTGGACTGGACTATGTAACCTAGGCTGACCTCCAATTTGTGCTCTTCCTTTCTTAGCTTCCTGAGGTCTAGGAATGTACTTGTCTACCATCATGCTTGGCTTTTTTAGAATTTTTATTTTTCTGAGACATGTTTTGCTATGTTGCCTATACTGTCTTGAGTTCATGCACACAGTTGAGCCTTGCCTCCTAAGCTTGTGGGACTACAGGCATGTATCACTGTACCTGGCTTTCTTTTCCCTTTTTCTTAAATTATTTTTTTAAATTTTTTTAAAGAGAATACCAAATAGTTTTAAAAAATAACATTAGAGACAATACAAATTTTCACTAAACAAAATAATTGAAATTCAACAATAGTTGTTATATAATGTTATCTTCAAATTAATTGTTTAAATAATCAGATACAAACATGCAAAATTGGATTAAAAGAAGTTATAAGAAATTAAAAGAAAAATTTAAGCATTAGCTGCTCCTTATGAGAGACCAGCAGAAATGAACAGTGCAGTTATACAAGCTATCCTGCTCCCTTCCCTTTAAGGCTGAAGAGCAGTGCAGTGTAGATGACAGAAACTTTTTCCTCCGTCCTCTTTGGTGCCTGAGGCCTATGATTTAAGTTGACAAAGACAGATTGCAGGAGAAGCATTCAGATTTGCCATTAATAGGTTTATATAATATGAGAGTGATAAATTAGGAAAAGAATGGGCAAAGGTTTTTATAGGCGTTAAATTATGGGAAAGTGAAAAGCAGTAAATGGGGAGACTAATGGAAGATAGCGGTGATCAGTAAAAATTGTATGCAAAGACACATCTCGATATAGAATCCCCTATCTCTGGTGATAAAAATATTGTCTTTTTGGGATCAGGAGAAAAATTTATACCCTCCTTTAAAGCAGAAAGGGAGTGGAGAAAGACCCCTTTTTGCATTCACTGTTTATTTTCATTCCTTTATATTTACTCATTTTCTCTGTGTCTGTGTGCCTGTGTCTCCTTTTGTCACAGGGTATCATTGTGTAGTTCAGGTTGATCTCAGACTTGCTTTGTAGCCCAGGCTGGCCTCAGACTCCCTTTTCTTGTCTCAGTCTCAAGAGTGCTGGGATTACAGGCCTGTACCACTACATCCATCCTCTGCTGTTCTTCGGTTGCCTTCAGCTCAACATAATCAGTGTGCCAAAGAAACATATATTGGGGATGACATAGTCCAATCCCCTTCAAAATATACTACATTTTGTTTATCCATTCATCTGTCGGTAACATTTGGTTAGTTCTACTTCTTAGTTATTGTGCATAGTGCTGCTATGAACATGCATGTGAAAATAGCTCTTCAAGATCCTGCTTTTAGTTCTTCTATATACCTAGAAGTGAAACTGCTGAATCATATGATGATTTTATTTTTTATTTTTTGAGGAATTCTCATGACAGCTCTATCATTTTACATCCCTACCAACATGCAGGGTTCCAATTTTTCCACATCCTCACCATCTTTTTTTTGCAGGGGATGGGGAGGGCGATGAACTGGAGATTGAACTCAGGGCTTTGACACTGAGCTGAATCTCTAGCCTTTTAATTAAAAAAAATTTTTTTTTCAATTTTGGGACAGGATCTTGCTAAGTCGGGGCCGGGGAGATGGCTCAGTAGAATAAGCGCTTCCCTGGCAAGTGCAAGGGCCTGAGTTCAATCCCCGGTTCCGAAAAGAAAAAAAAATTGTAAAGGAGGATCTTGCTAAGTCACAAAGCTAGGCTTAACCTTACAGTCCTCCTATCTCAGGCTCCCAAAGTGTTGGGATTACAGGTGTGCACTCCACACCAAGATTAATTTGTAGTTTTTGTTTTTTGAGAGATGGTCTTGCTATATATTTCAGGATGGCCTTGAACTCAGTACATAGCCCAAGGTAGCCTCGAACTCAGCAATCTTCCGGCCTCAGCTTCTTGAGTTACAGTGGTGCACCACTACACTGGGCTTCTTTTAGCTTTGTTTATGAATGTGTAGATGTGCAGTTCTTGGTTGTTTTGTTTTTAGTACTGGGTATTGAACCTGAGCCTTGAGGATGCTGGGCAGGTACTTTACTACTGAGCTCCCTTATCCCCATCCCTTTTTAAATTTTTGAGACAAGGGTTCACTAAGTGGCCAGGCTGGTTTCAGATTTGTAATTTTCTGCCCCACTCACCCCCACCCCAGAAACAGATTACAGGCATGTCCACTGTGCCTTGCCATTTACAGTTTTTTGTTTCAGTTATTTAAGAAACAATTACATTTTAACAGAAAAAAACCCCCCCAAAACAGTTATCTTTAGTTCCCCTGCTTGTGTCCTGTGTGCACACACGTGCTGTGCTAGGTACTGCGCGCAGGCTGTGGAGCATGATGGACAAGGACCTACCATTGAGCTATACAACCCTACGTTTTGCCTTTATGTAGTTTTTTTTTTTTTTTAATTTTTCTTAATTGACATGTTGAACATTTTGTTTACATGTTTCTTTATTGCAAAACTGTTATCTTGATTTCAGTCTTTCAGTCCTTTTATTCATCAAAATCAGTTTGTCAATTCAAAAGACATAGGAATGAAACTACTACAATCTTTAAAAACAAGGTTTTATAAAAGGAATGAAGTGCTTGCTGACATATGTTAACATAGAAGAATCTTGAAAACACTGTACTAAAAGAAAGAAGCCAGACATAGACCACAGATGTGAGCCTATTCATCTCAAAGGAACATCTGTAGAAAGAACATTGGTGGTTGGGTTGCTTTGGGTTGGTGGGAAAGAAGATTGAAGGTCATCTCAAGGTGAGAATTTCCAAATTTCTTTCAAATGACAAAAGTGTTCTGAGATCAACAATGATGTTTGCACCCATCTATGATTATGCTAAAATCCATTGAATTGTGTGCTTTAAAAGGGTAAATTGCATGGCTTGTGAATTGTATCTCAATAAGTCTATTTTGAGAGTAGGCTTTTTAAAATCTCTGGCTTTATTGTTGAAAACTAACAAATGGTGTTGCAGTTATCATAACAGTTCTTAAGCAGTAAAGGGTAGCAAAGATCATCGATTTTTTTTTAAGGGATAGTGATCTTGAAGTATTCCAGTTCTTTATAGCAACTGCTTCCTTTATTTAGATGAATGTTTTTCTATGTCCTTATCCCTTCTATAGTGAATTCTTTCTTCCAAACAACACAGACTGTCAGGCTAGCCCTTTATAACAGTGTGGCCTTTCTCTCATTTATTTCTACTATAAAAACTTCAAACTCTCAGTAATTTCTATTTTGTAATAAAGATATATTAACGAGGAGAAATAGGGCCTCGACTTTTATTATTCCTCAGAGAATAAAATTCCATGTTTTTTTCAAACCTTTAATGTTTATTTTTTCTTCTGATAGTTGAAATCTCATTGCTTGATAAATTAAGGATGTATGTACATATATTTGTAGATGCAGGATGGTATTTTAAAATCCATGCTATAGTTCCAGTTTTCTTTGTAATACTGATTAAAATATAATTATAAGTAACAAAGTTTTTCTCTTTACAGGGTTTTCTATTGTGATAATGTCAATATGGCCTTATCTCCAAAAGGTTTGTACCTGTCAATCTATTCCTCTCTGAAGTAACTATATGGGTAGTAACTCTTGTGCACGTAAGCCCTTTCTAGGGAATCTCTTTGGTATGCTGTGGTTTAACCTCTACTATGGTAGCTTGAGAGAACAGTTCCTTAGAAGAGCAAGAAAGGTGACTGCATGCTTTATTGTTCAAAGCAGAGTGCAGTTGGAGTAAAGGAATGTTAAACCAAGACAACAGGGTGTTCCCAGACAGGCACGGGCAGTGGGAACATGTCACACATAGCTGTGTGGTTGTAAGCTGCTTTCACAGCCTGTCACTGCTCTCCCTAATAAAGAAAGGAAAATGAACTAGAGATATTCTGAATCTTTAAAATATATAATTGATAATTCTGAGAAATACTTTCATGTTTTTTTCATAGAATTAATTTGGGTTGTCAGATAATATTGTGAGAAGCTTAGGCAATATGCAGTTGTCACTCGGTGACCTGGGGAATTGGTTTCTAGTCCCCGCCCCAAGGGTTCCAAAGTGATGCTCAAGCAAGTCCCTTTTATAAAATGGTGTATTTCAGCTGCTCATACAGGGGAAACTAATCATCTCTAGATTGCCCATCATAACTAACAAAATGTAAGTGCTATGGGCTATAATACGGGAACTGGGTATGGGATGTATAGGATCTCTGTAGTATATATATTTATACATTTTTCTGAGTTTAAAACTATTCTTAAAAAAAAACTATTCTAAAGGAAAATTTTTATTTAAAAAGTATTTCTGTGTATCAAAAATCCTTTAATTTCTTGGCGTTTTATCTAGTCTTTTTAAGTGCCCAAAATCCGAGAAAAAAAAAAAACAAAAAAAAAAAAACAGGCATAACTTTAAGGATTAGTTTTACTTAGCACAATGTTTAATTTTGAAAAGGTACAGTGCTTTTTATGGTTTTCAAAGGTAAGTTAATTCAGTATGTGAACTGGTAACTGTTCTTTTAGCAATATTAATAATAACTTTTCTGGCCAGCCATGGTGGCACATACCTCTAATCCCAGCACTGAGGAGGCTGAGGCAGAAGGATCTTGAGTTCTAGGCCAGCCTGTGCTACATAGCGAGTTTAAGGGTAGCTTAGATTACATAGCAAGAATTTGTCTCTCAAACAAAACAGAGAAAAAAAACTAAAAGCAGTATTAATTTCTCAAGACAATTTTATGATGCTCTTGAGATCATTGTGACAGGCACAGCACTAAGTTGTCAGTCCTGTTTAACAGATGGAGATCCGGCTGAGAAGAAAAATTCTTTGCCCAAGGTCACACAGCTACAGAATGGCAGAACCAAGTCCATCCGAAAGGAAAACCTGACTCTTCACAACATTCTGTGTTACCTACTACCTTGCATATTTTAAGTTCTTAACTTAAGGTAACTATCTCTTATAGAATAGTATGTTGGAAAGCATTGACTGGCTTTAAAACCATCTGTGTGATAGATAGGTCAAAGGCATCAAAATCTCTCCTCCTCAAGACAAATCTGTGTTACTCTAAATTTGTATTTGCTGGTCCTGGCCCATAGGTAGGAAGCAGTGATGTGATTCCTTAGGATGGGTTGCCAAAGGTAAAGTTGATTTCCAGAAAGACTCACATTCTTTTCTTTTTCTTGTACCAGGAATCAAACTCAGGACCTTGTGCTTGCCAGGCAGGTGCTATGCTGCTGAGCTATATCCCTAGCCCAAGACTCATGTTCTTAAAACCTAGACTATAAGTTGGGATGATTGGTTTTATGTAGTCCCAGGATGATAGGAATATTCATACATGAGTTATATTAATATAACATGATAATAAAACTTACATTAGTATTTCTTTTTTTTAATGTATTTAGTACAGGTTCTCACTACACAGTAGTAATCTTCCTGTTTTCAGCCTCCCAAGCACTGGGATTAGAGGTGCATGTCACCACACCCAGTCTTAATCCATCTCAGTGCAGGCCTGAGATGAGCCCCATCCACTGCGCTCTGCCTAAGCAGGTGCTTTAGTCTGCTAAGCTATCTGGCCAGCCTTTAAAACTGACATTAGTCTTCTTCCTCTTTCTTTCTTTTTCTTTCTTTCTTTCTTTCTTTCTTTCTTTCTTTCTTTCTTTCTTTCTTTCTTTCTTTCTTCCTCTTCTTCCTCCTCCTCCTCCTCCTCCTTCTCTTCCTCTTTCTCTTCCTCCTCCTCCTTCCTCCTCCT
>NW_004524644.1:5029094-5060742 GCF_000260255.1 Octodon degus | reverse complement strand
CTCCTCCTCCTCCTCCTGCTCCTCCTCCTCCTTCTGTTGTACAGGAGATCAAACTTGGGACCTTGATATTAGTACAACAAAGAAATCCCTCATGTACTGGAGGTGTAGCATTCCCTAAGTGGGTACTGTATGCTGACATACTATTCAGCATCATATATCTGTTGGCTCAAATAATTTTCATAAAAGCTCTGTGCATTATCCTCATGAAGAATTAAGGCATCCTGCTTATTTTCTCAGGCCATTAGGATTTTTCAAACCTAGATATGTAACTGGAACCTGGCTGAGAAGTTCTTTGTTGACAAGATCTGTGTATTAATTTTTGTGTCCCTAATGCCTTAAATAAGTTTGTGTTAGAGAGAGGGTTTCAGTTGGTTTTCTCTGTCAGCCTGTCTGTCTGTCTCTTTTTCTCTTTCTCTGACTCTGTGTGTATGTGTGTGTGTCTGTGTGTGTTTGTGTGTGTGGCTTTTTAAGAAAGGATCTCGCTATGCATCCCAGACTGGCCTTGAACTCACCGTTTAACCCAGGCTGGCCCCAAACTAATGACAATCCTTCTGCCTCAGTGCCCCAGGTGCTGATATTAGAAGTGTGCGCTGCCACACCTGGCAACCTCAGTGACTATTAATTGAATAAGTAAGCCATGAACTCTCAGAAAATACTGTAGTTGAGCTTAGAATATCCATACGTATATCTACATTCTTGGAACAAGGTGCTAGTGCTCCTGAAACTTTGATGTCAAAGTTTTTAGAGAATATTTTGAAGTTCAGTATCTTCTGAGGGTTTTGTTTGTTTGTTTGGTTTTTAATTTTTAAAGAAGTCATAGACACTTTATCTGAAGTAACCAAAATTAAGCAAGGTGACAGATAATTACTTGGCAATATTACAGATTGGGTAGAAGTCTTAACAGAATGCTTTGTGTATGCACTTGTGAGAGAGGGTATTGAGGCAGCTTGGGGTGTGGTTAATCCAAATGAAAATGGAATGGGAACTTTCAAAATTAGTAATGTGTGAACTTAGGGTGGTTTTTTTTTTTTTTTTTTTTTTTTTTGTGGAACTGGGGATTGAACTCAGACCCTTGCGCTTGCCAAGTGCTTATTCTACTGAGCCATCTCCCGGCCCCTGTGAACTTAATTTTGAGGCCACAGAGATGGCTCAGTAGAACATGGTGAGCTGGAGGCAAGGAGGCAGCCAGAGTGTGGGGGTTGGGAGGGCCTCTGGTGAGAAAGGGCCTGGAACAGCCTGTGCAGAAAGGCCCAGAGGCTTGGAAACCTCAGTTTCACCACTGGCAGATAGAATTGGGAAAAAAGAGCATGCGGAGAAAGGAGGCTAGAGAGACAGGTTAGCTTTTGATCTGTTGTTTAAGAACAGCTGGTTTCAGTTTGATTCTGAAAACAGCATGATAGAGCTCCTTGGAACTAGATAGGACTAGAGAACAGGATGTGCTGTTCCTGTCACGAGAGGGAGGGCGACCTCCTGGAGCACAGGTGACGGTGCCTGAGGGACCCTGGTCTGTATCTCCCAGAGCATTTTTTTTTTTTTTTTTTTTTGCTTGTTACAGATAGAGCAGATGGTGGCTTTCCAGGTACTGTGAAGAATATCTAGTTCCAAGGAAAGTTTCTCCCAGTCTCTAGAAGGGTCAGCTCACTTCTGTTCATGAAATGACCTCTTGATTATCATTAGCTGATGCCCCGAGAAGATGCTTTTTATGTCTTGTCAACACTAAATAGTTAACTTTAACATTGAGTTTCCATTGCTTCTTTGAGGACCTTTTATGATATGAAATTATTAGTTTATATTTAATAAAAAGGGCTAAACAAACTAAAAGTAATATTTCTGAATAAAAACTGAAAAAGTGCCTAAACTAAATATACTCATTTTGTTTGTTTGCTTGCTTTTGAGAGAAGGTCTTGCCATGTAGTTTAGGCTGGCCTTAAATTCACTGTGTAGCCCAGGGTGGCTCAAACTCGCAGTGGTCCTCCTGCCTCAGCCTCCCGAATACTGGAATTATAAGCATCTGTCACTGCATCTGGCTTTACCAAAATATTTCTGTTTTAAGCTTCTTAAAGATGTCTTTAGGAAAAAAAAAAAAAAAAAAAAGATGTCTTTAGGAAGGAAAAGTCCATGATTTTTCTTTACACTTACCTTTGTTTAAATGTATTTTCTAAAAAATTAATGGTCATTTTCCAAACTAGAGTTCACTGCATTTAAAAGATCTTTTAATTTGTACCATAGTCCATTATCTTTTCTTTCTTTTTTTAAGAGTAGGAAAATTTATTGGGGAAGAGGAAGGGGGAATAATTATAGCTCTTGAGAGACAAGAGGGGCCCAAAATGGGTTGCCACCATGGTCTGTTTTCTTAGGATAAAGTTTTTTCTGAAAGTATCTCCTTTGGAATTTTAGTCGTTTGAGTCTTCCTTCAATGTTCATCATGATATTTAAGCTTTCTTCATGGCTATGGTTGTAGCTCAGGGCTAGAGGACATGCCTAGCATGTGTAGCATTCTGGGTTCAATCCCCAGCATCATGAAAACAAAAAACAGAATTCCAAAACAAAAAAGCCAAACTTCCTTCTAAGTGGATGAAGTCCTCAATTGTGGAAGTAGAAGAATTAGTAATAGTTTTAATGAGAAAAATGACTATAATTTTTTTTTTACACATTTGACTATTGTACTCAGCTTTAAAAAAGTATGATGCTAATGGCTGTTTTGTGTATAGGAAAGTATAAATCTCAAAAATTATATTCTTAAGATTTAAAGAATACCTCACATTATAGTTTACAAAGATATTGATCCATATATATATATATATATATATATATAGTAATTATCTTCTTAATAAGATTTGGTGAACTATTAATTTCTATAATCATTTTAAAAGATGAAAGGTGCTGGGTAGCCAGAGAAGCCTTTATTTTTGTGTGTACAGCTCATTGTAGCACATTTAATTGTATAGTGAAAAGTTTAAATCTCTTACTATGAATAATAAACTTTGTTGGATAACAATTCTTAAAGCCTTGTATGTATGTTTCTCTGCAGATTGATCAGACAGCTGATGCACGTTTTTTGGGCTGGGTTATTGCTTCATTTAGTCTTGGCCAGATGGTAGCTTCACCTATATTTGGTTTATGGTCTAATTATAGGCCAAGAAAAGAGCCTCTTGTCATCTCCATCTTAATTTCGGTGGCAGCCAACTGCCTCTATGCTTATGTCCACGTCCCGGCTTCTCATAATAAATACTACATGTTGATCGCTCGTGGATTGGTGGGATTTGGAGCAGGTAATGAATTCGTGTGTGTTTGTTCCTGTCAAGTATACACTTATCCTGATACTTATGGCCCTCTCTTAGCTGGCCTCTTTCCTTCTCAATGTCATAGCCTACAGCCCCAACACATATCTCTCCTTAAAAAGCTAGATAGCTCTGCTGTCCTTCTGCCTTTGTTCACGACGCCTATTATCTATAGCTTCTCTTTTTTGCTCTCATTGTTCTTTATTCTTCAAGAGGCAGGTTAAGTTCTACATCATACATGCAGCCTTTCTGGCTACCCTGCTCCTTAAGGGATCATTTGTTTCTGTTGTTGGGCACTTGCATTTAATCGTTTTTGCCCTTTCTCACCAATTAGCAAACTTTTTGTAATTAGAGGCAGTTTATGATACTTTTTAATATTCTGTGGCTCCTAGCACAGTCAGTTGAGCGTTATAAGCTCTGAATAAAAATTTAGAGTTAAAATGTTAGTAGATTTTTCCTGTTTCTTATATCACAGATCTTTGTGTGCAATTTGTTGATACCTCTTGTTTAAAAACAGTTGTAGCAATAACTATTATGCCATTTAGTCAGATCTTTCTGAATATTTAAAGTCTGATATTCCTTTTTTATATTCTTACAGTGCCATTTCATCATTCATTCAGAACTAGTTTCTTGTTGCTGAAAGTACTGTGTCCCATTAATTCATATATTTGTTCAGTAAAAATACCTTACATTTGTTGTATGACTGAAAAAGGGAAGAAGTGACCACACTGTTGGCTAGCATTTCGTCTGTATCAGCCAAATTATTTGAACTTTATAAACCAAAAGAAATTGCGTTCATTTTGTGTTATTGTCTTTTCTTAGGAAATGTAGCAGTTGTTAGATCATATGTTGCTGGTGCTACTTCCCTTCAGGAAAGAACAAGTTCCATGGCAAATACAAGCACGTGCCAAGCATTAGGATTTATTCTAGGTCCAGGTAGGTATTTTTCACTTGTAATTTGTAGCATTTAATTTGGGAAAAATTTGTAAATTGGTATGTTTATAATATATGATATTTCCATTACTTGTTAGAAATTGGTCCACATACATACTGCACTTTAAATCTTCCAGCATTTTTTTTTTTTTTTTTTTTTTTTTTTTTGTATTTAAGGGAAGGGTCTACAGGGTGTTCAGGGTCTCACTACTAGATTGGACTCATAGTGATCCTCCTGTTTACAACCTCTCAAGAGCTGGGATTACAGGTACATGCCACCATGCCCAGTCCCTATTGCCCTCTCAGTCCGCCCCAAGGGCAGGGCTGGCACAGCAGATTCTGGTCCCTGAGCCTGCTTGCAGATACTTTTTAATCCACTGAGCTATTTGGCCAGCTCTCATAGTGCACTTTAATTCCTTTTTTTTTTTCCCCATCTCATTTCCCTCCCCACCTTCGTGGGAAGACTCTTGAGATTCAAATGTTATATGTAATGCCAAGTATAATGCTTTGGGGCCCAGAGGAAAAGGGATATGTATGAAACCTGGGACCTCAGTTACGGTAGGCAAGTACTCAGCCTCTGAGCCACATCCTCAGGGATGGAGACTAGGTTCATTTTACCTTGGTTGCATTTCTGTAAATTAAATTAAGTGCTGTTTGTCCCATTTTACAAATAAGGATACCAAGGCATAAGAGCACATAAGAAAAATTGCCCAATCTCACCCAGATAGTATATGGGAAATACAGGCTTCAAACTTTTCTCCTTTTTTTTTTTTTTTTTTTGTTGGTAGAACCGGGGACTGAACTCAGGCCCTTGCGCTTGTCAGGGAAGCGCTTATTCTACTGAGCCAGCTCCCTGGCCCCCAAACTTTTTCTCTTGCAGTTTTATTAATCTATGTCTGTGGTACCAGTGATTACATTCATCACAGGCGTTGGTCCATAACACGACATCTTAATTCTTTTGATGTCCCCTTTCTTTCCCTCCCACACTCTTCCCTCCTTGCTAGAGCCAAGCCTGTTTCTGACTCTGTCATTCACTTTTTTTTTTTTTTTCTCCTCGAATGCCTTCAGGGCACTTTTGGCTGGCTAGGGCCAGGCCCCCCTGTCAGTCATTTTTAGCTTGCTATCTCTTCAAGAATTTTGTTCCCAATAAATATGGGAAACAATTTTTTTTTCCTATTTTTTCCCTCTATTTATGGGGAACAAAATTCTTTTTTTTTTTTTTTTTTGAATAAAATTTTTTTAACTGAAGAATTTGAAGAAGTTATAGGAAGTTTTTTTTCCTTTCTTATGCTTTATCCATACATTTAATACTTTTCTTAGGTTGAAGAAAACAAAAGAACTTTTTAAAAGCTTACTATCTTCTTCCAAAGCTTCCATCCTCTTACTGAGATTTAAAAAAAAATGAAGTTTAATACTTCTGCAAGTGAAATTAATTTTACTGTGTAGAAAATGTAAGCATTTTATGCCTAGTATAATATTTAATAACAAATCTTATTTACATACAACTGATTTAAGGTTTTTTAATATTATGTGATATTACCAGTTTGACTATAACTTAGTTTACATAGTTCACACCTCATTCCCACCTTAGTTTCTGTTACTTCCTTTAATTTAGGTTAAAAAAAAGCTGGACATGGTGACTCACCTATAATCAGCTAATCAGGAGATTTAGGAAGATCACAAATTTGAGGCCAACCTGGGCAGTTTAGCACAACTGTCCCAAAACAGATTAAGAAAATGTTGGAGATAGAGATCTGTGGCAGAGTATCTGTGTTAACTCAAGTACCTCAAAAAAGGCTTAGCAGAAGAGAATCGAGTTTACCAGAGAATCTAATAATTTGGTTTCATATTCTATAAAAAATATAAGCATAAATATAAAATGAATTGTAGTCCTATGTTTTATATTACATAAGGACTTGTAGTCTTTTCATTTATTAATCTACCCTCAATACTGAGCATAGTATTTGGTATAGACAAAAATTAAAGTTCTCAGTAAATATTACTGCTCACTGGCTTGCTATGCTGGCCCTAGCCCCGTCAGGGTTTGGTGGCACACACCTATAATCCTAACACTTGGGAGGCTGAAAACAGGAGGATCACTATGAGTCCGATCTGCATAGTAAGACCCTGTAGACCCTGTATTGAAATACAAAAAAAAAGCAAGAAGACACAAACTGGGTGGGTCCTCCATGATAGTCTGTGCTTAGCGTACGTGAGGCTGTGGGTTCAGTTCCCAGAACTGTTACTCACCCTCTGTAGAGAAGAAAAGAAGCCCTTGGTAAATCACTTTCGGTAGAAACCCTTGCGAATGTACATACATCAGTGCCTCAACCTTTTTCATTATTACTTTCCTAAGGTGCCTTCTTAGATACTTGTGTCCTAGTTCTTTTATCCCCTATGAAATTCTAATAATTTGATAACGTCAGATATGTATGTATGTATGTGCCTCTGTGCTTTGTGTACAAGTTTTCTTGCCCCTATTGGTAGATGATTCCATGTTACTTCCAATTTAATGGTGTTTTATATCTTTTTAGCCTGTTTTTCCAATATAATAGTTCATCTCTATACATTTTAATAAGTTTTTCAGACTTGTTTTGCACTCATTGGAGAAAAGGGTGTGACGTGGGACACAATTAAGCTGCAGATAAATATGTATACTGCACCGGTTTTACTTGGCGCTTTCCTGGGAATTTTAAATATTATTCTGATCCTTGCTGTATTAAGGTAATTAGACAGAAATGGTAAGCCACTTTGTAGATTGTTAAATAAGCCTTTTGATTATTGGAAACTTCTGATATTTTTAGTTGTGCTCGTAAACTTTTGATCAGCTAAAGCATGGGCATCCACAATAATAGCTTGTTAAATGAGAACATGAAGATCTCTTGTGATTCAAGGTTTAGTCTTGATTTATTAACACGGTTTCTAAGTAGAGGAATGGCATGAAGACATTTTCAGTAGCCATTAATTTGCCTTAGTATCAGCCCTCAGCACATAGGTTACTTGAGCTGTTATCTACAGAAGTTATACTATTTTATATAGAATGTCTTATCCAGTTGTTCAGAACCATTTATAAATAGTGTTTAAAGTCACTGAAAATTTTCAGGTAGATCACATGTGGTGGATCACACATGCTTTTAGATGAGTTAGCTACTCTTTTCATTCTTTATTTTAATATGACAAGAATTCTACTCGGAGTGGTGGCTCCTAGCTGTAATCCCAGCACTCTGAGATGCCGCGGCAGCGTGGCCAGTTGGAGCTCCAGCCTGGGTAACTTCATGAGACCTTTCTCAAAATGAAAAATAAAAAAAGGACTGTATGTAAGCCCTGGGTACAGTCCCTAGTACCACAAAACCCCCAAACTCCAACTTCTGTCTTTTAAAGGTTATTATTAATATTCACTAATAATAAAAGAAACTAAGAATTTCAAAAATTAGAACACTGGCTGTCATGAGTTATGGTAGCCCGTGCCTCTATTCTCAGAAGCAGCATGAGCTTTTAATTTTGTTTTTATCTTTTTCTCTTGTTCTGCCCAAATTCACTCTGCAGAGCTGGTTTCTCCCATTCCCATTCACCCTTCACTTTTTAAATAAGCTTTTGACACCATTAAGAGAAAATAGAATTTATTCATAAATTGAAACTATTTTTCTATATTTTACTAAGGATTTTGTAAACACAATGTTTGTTTTTCTTTTTAAGAGAACATCGTGTGGATGACTCAGGACGACCATGTAACAGTATTAATTTTGAAACAGGTAATACTAATTTATTGGACTAAATTACTTTAGCATTATTAGAAAGCTTCTAATGATTGTGTCTATTTAGTATTTATTTGGATTTTTTTTCGAGGATAATGCAATAGGTGGCTGGGGAAGATCTTGAAAGCTAAAAGGCACCTGAATTAGTTGTGTAGTAGTACCAGGGACCGAACCTTGGCTCTTCTCAGTGCACTACATTCCAGCCGTTTGCATAGTTACTTAGCTTATTTTTGTGGTACTGGGTATCAAACCCAGGGCCTCTGCAGCCCTTTACCTTGAGCTAGGTTTTTTTTTTTTTTGTTTTTTTTTTTAATGCATGTAGTACAAGGTCTACAGGGTCTCACTACACAGATGGGACTTGTAGTGATTTGCAGCCTCCCAAGCGCTAGAATTAAAGGCGCTTGCCACTATGCCTAATCTCAGTCACTATCCAGACTCAATCATTGTCTCAGCGTGCCCTGGGTGTGGGGCTGGCAGGGCATGCTGGGGGGAATCAAACCCTGGTTGCTGCTCCTGGCCTGCCTAAGGCTCTTTAGTCCACTGAGCCATCTGGCCAGCTCTGAGCTAGGGTCCTGCTGAGTTGCCCTTGTTACTAAGTTACTAAATGTGTCACTGGGCAGGAATTCGTGACGCACTTGCCCCAACTCCCAGAATCCTGCCATCACAGCCCTGTGCTGGCCCCCAGCTCTAGGCTGAGTAGTTTCCTGAGGAGACCTACACCTCTCATCATTGGGGTATGTGACTGCAAGGCTAAAACCAGTGCTAAGAATCACATTGTGGTATTTTTAGAGAATAATGTCTTAAAAATTTTGAGGTTATAGAGTGATTTCAAATACTTTGCTACCAAAATTGATTTTCTTTTTCAATCAGTTCTTAATCATAATAGGTATGGCTTCTATTTTTCACTTCTTTTCTTACACTTTACAAATGTACTTCTTCATCCTTTAGCTCTTTCTGTGATTCATAAATAAGTACCCAGCCTGGCAAAAAAGTGTAGATAAGGCATGATTTAAGTACTGATTATGCTCTCCACAGCCAGTTTGCTCCTGGTGAGGGAAAGCAGCTTGATTCTTGCTCTAAATGAGTTTGTAGCATTGTGGAAAAGATACAGTGTTATTTTACCAAGTGCTTCCATATAAAATCATTTTTAAATATTAATAAAATAAGTGCTTAGCTAAAATATACCTGGTAGGATCTCAGGATAAATCCTGAGGGGATTTCATTGACCTTATCAGACCCAAAAGCTACAACTCTTGTTGCACAGGTCCTGCTTTACCTTGGTCTTAACCATCCAGCAGAAAAGTATAAAAATGAAGTATAAGAAGTAAAGCCATGCTGTTATGTTGAGCTGTAGGGGACTCAGGTCAACAATTTCTGACATTGCCAGTGAAGCAGAAGACCCAATACTATTAACGGACTACTGAACTCTTTTAGAATATTTTGCTGAGTTTACATACCTATAATATTTAAATGATGGAACTTAACAAAAAAAGGGGATACAGATGAATGTCCATTTTGTATCTGTGTCTTCAAAGTGGTTAGGATACATATATGATTACTTTCTCTTAATGAATAGAGGGATTTGTTCTAATGGTGTTTGTAAATAGGATATCATGTCCGCATCTTGTACAGCAATTAACCACTAAGAAAAATGTATGCAATGTGTTAATTATTGAAACTGTCCTACCAATTTGGTTTGAAACTGTCTCATTGCTATTTGTTTCTCAATAAATTTATGGAAAAAAATAAATAAATAAAAACCAACTCCCCCCAAAAATAAAATATACCTGGTAAAAACTTCCATAGTTATTTAAATTGAAAAGCGATTTGACTTAGTTTTTTGTCAGTGTGACAGAATGCCTGAGAAAAATCAGCTTACAGAGGGAAGCTCTATTTGGCTTGTGGTTTCTGAGGTTTCAGGCTGTGGTCACTGGGCTTCGTTGCTTCTGGGCCTGTGGCAAGGCGCTCCATCATCTTGGTCCTGAACAAAAGGTTCCCCTTATGGAGGAGCAGGTACCCTGAGAGAAAGCCTAAGAGGATGGCCAGGGACACGATGGAGTCCCCAAGGCACAGCCCGGCTCACTCCCTCATGACAGTCTCTCAAAACCCCACTTGTGAGCATAGCTACAGTGGGCCCTAGCCACCAAGACATGAGATTTGGGGGGTATTCTGGATAAGAACTGAAGAAAAGTTAATGTTTAAACAGGTTATGTGGGATAAGACTATAATTTCCAATTGCATAAGTCTAAGTCATATATTAATGTAGTCTTCTCTTAAAATTCTTATCGTTAGAGTACCTAACCGATGCTTGCAGTATAGTGTATATTTCTGAGATTCCTCATTAAAGTCAACCATAGGTGCAGGCTGCAGGAAATAAACCATGTTTGAAGCAAATTCCAGTCTTTACTCGGGGTACTTTGGTACATTACTTAAGAGTGTCAGCAGTGGTGATGAGTTCTCTGTGTGATTAGTGATCCTGGTTTTGGCAAGCACTGTACCTCGAGCCATATCCCAGCCCCTTCTTTGTGTGATTAGAAAGCAAAGTCAGAAGCCTGTGCTCAGTGTCTAAGGTCGTACTTCTCCTTATGTATAACAAACTTTCCAAATTATTGGAGGAAGGACTCCTTAAGGAGTCCTGAGATAGAAATATAGGCACTGTTACAAACAAAAAAGCAAAACAAAACACCCATAGAAACTTGCGTGCACAGGAAAGATGCCTCCACCCTGCCATTGCACACACACTAAAGGCAGCACACAGGAGCACATCGTCTTCTTCCTGCTGTGGATGCTTGGTGAGCGGATGCACATGCTGTGTACTTCCCACTTACATTGCGGATAGCTGATGATGAGTGTGTCGTTGAACTTCGTGGCTTAAGTCAGGCACTCACTTTGCCTTATTTTATGACATCACCAGCAAAACTGGTTATTTCCTTGCAGAAATATAAACAAGTTTTTTTTAATGGCAGTGATGGGGCTGGGGAAATAGCTCAGTGGTTTAAGTGCCTGCCTCTCAAGTGCAAGGATGGGAGTTCTGTCCCCAGTACCACATGCCATGCAGGCCCCAAAACTGGGCATGGTGGCACACACCTGGAGTTCCAGCACTGGTGAGGCTGAGACGAGAGGGTCACTATGAGTCCGAACTGCAGAGTGAGAGAGACCCTGTACCAAATAAACAAAAACAAAAAATTGTAAAATAAAAATTAAAAGGCAATGATAACAAAAGGATTTTTATTAATAAGAATTTCGTATAGCATTTAACTATGTGTATACATACTACACATTGAAGTGAACCATAAAATAGAACCAAAACTGAATTAGTGAAAATTTGAGTTTTCCAGGAAACCATTTTAAATTTAAGATGTAGGAGGCTGGAGGTATAGCTCAGTGGTAGAGTGCTTGCCTAGTAGGCACAAGGCCTGCAAAAAAAAATGTCTGTGTGTGTGTATGTATGTATCATTGCAGTATAAAGTAAGTTATCAATATGTTTGTCATGTGTGGTGGCTTATGATACCAGTATTCTAGCTTCTCAGGAGGCTGAAGCACAATTACAAGTTCAAAACCAGTCTAGACAAATTAGTGAAACCTTGTCTCAAAATTAAAAAATCTGAAAGTCTAGGAATATAGTTCAGTGATAGAGTAATTGTGTAGCAAGGATGAGTCTCTATGTTCATTACCTAGTACTACACATAAAAAAGCTAATGTAGAAAACAACACCTGCACCTGAAATTTATGAAAACACTATGTTATAGAATTACATAAATTATAATCTGTATTTTTTTTTTTTTTTTGAGAAAGCGTCTCATGATGTTATGTTGGGAGACCTCAAACTGACTATGTTTGGCCTCAGACTGTGGTGAGCCTCCTGCCTCAGCTTCCCAAGTGCTGAGATTACAGACATTATTCTTGATTGAGAAACACCAAACAAAAGAAATATGAGTAATTGCTGTATATGTTTTATCTCCTACAAAGAATATTCATTTTACTTTTAAATGTTATTTAATGTGCCCACTTCAACAGCACACTTATTAAATATTTATATTAAATATTTTAAAATTGTTTTTGCCATGTAAGTTCTGTTCTATGTTTTTTGTTTTGTTTTGGAGACTAGTCTCACTGTGTAGTGCAGGCTGGCCCACTCTGTGACCCTTCTGGTCTCAAACGTGCAGTGTGCTTCAGCCCCCAAGTGCAGGGATTCTCTGTGTGCTTACCATGCCTGGGTAACTTCTGTTCATTTTAAACAGCTTTGGCGCCTTAAAGTAATTTAAATATTTATCCACATATAATTTCTATATTATTTTAGTATTGTAAGAAAAATTATATATATAGGTAACAGTATTCTTTTTTCTATTTACCTCTAGCAAATGCAGATGAAGTTCAGATTTCACAAGGAAATATTGATCAAGTCGCTGTTGTAGCCACCAATGTTCTCTTTTTTGTGGTTCTGTTTATCTTTGCCCTTTTTGAAACGTAAGTTTTATTCTGCCTTTGTGTGAATCAGATGATATATTAACCTAGTTACTAAATGCAGTACTAATTTGGTGTATAGATATTATAAGGAATTATGTTCGGGCCAGCCAGATAGTTCAGTGGATTAAAGTGCTTGCTTAGGCAGACGCAGGGACCGGGGTTTGATCCCCAGCATGCTGTGCTGCCCACCCCCAACCTCCCACCCACTCACAGCATGCTGAGATGGCGATTGAGACTGGGCATGGTGGCATGTGCCTGTAATCCTAGTGCTTGGGAGGCTGAAAACAGGAGAATCACTATGAATCTGATCTGTGTAGTGAGACCCTGTAGACCCTGTACTAAAAACATTAAAAAAAAAGAAAGAAACTATAAGGCATATTTTTTTACCACAGTGTGAAAAGTGTATGCATTATGATTTCATTAACTAAACTGTATAGTTCCCAACTTATTATATCTAGCATTTAGTCTGGCAATTTTAACTAATCCTTGATCTTAAAAATAAAGAACTAGAATATTACAGAATCTCTGTGTCTGGTAGGCTTCAGTGACTTCTGCTTATACTTGGCCCCTTTCTTTCTTTTTTTTTTTTTTTGGCAGAACTGGGGATTGAACTCCGGCCCTTGCGCTTGCCAGGGAAGCGCTTATTCTACTGAGCCATCTCCCCAACCCTGATGGGCCCTTTCATTTTAAAAATATCTATTATACAAATAGTACATTCTTATTTATACTTATTTTTGTCTTTTTGAGACAGGGTGTCAGCATGTGGTTCAGGCTGGCCTTGAACTCACTTTGTACTACAGGCAGATCTCGAATTTACAATAATCCTCCTGCCTCAGCCTCCCCAGGGCTGGGATTACAGGAGCATACTACCATGCCTGGCCTGAATAGTATAATCTTACAAAATTCCAAATATTACAACTGTGCTTCCACTTTTGCCTCCTGCTGTGGTGGTACCACTACTAATAGTTCAGTTTGTGTTTTCAAACATTGTATTCTGTGCAACTCCGAGACAGGGTGGAGGGTGGGTGAATTGAGGGTAACACATGTAGACTAAATGATGTTATCATCTGACATCTTGGCTTACTTACCAGTATATTGTGACATTTCTTATGTCAGTACATGTGGACTTTGTTTTTCTTTATTTTCAAAATTATTGAGATAAAATGAACACTTTAGCTCATTACTAGGGGCACTGGTCTACTGTTTTAGTTTTCTTTTTTCCCCAGTACTGAGGATTGACCCAGGGTCTTTGTAGTGAGCTGTCATCCTAGACTTTTTTTTTTTTTTTCAAAGATACGCACTTGCTCAGCTGCCAAATTCCCTAGACTGGGCTTGAACTTACAGTTACTCCTGCCTCAGCCTCCCGAGTGTTGGGATTACAGGCATGCCCTGCCATATCAGGCTGAATTTTACTCTTTCATAATAATTAAAATAAATGAGGCATTGTGGTGTATGTCTGTAATCCTGGCACTCGGGAGGCTGAGACAGGAAGATCACTGTGAGTTGGAGCCAGCCTGGGCTACAAAGTGAGTTCAAGGCCAGTCTGGACTGCGTAGTGAGAGACCCTGTCTCAGAAAGACCAAACAAAAAGTATAATTCAGTGGCCTTAAGTGCAGGTATGGTGATATGCAACCATGACCATTGTGTTTCCAGAAGCTTCATTGTTCCAAACAAAAACTCCTAAACCTACTACAGACTCTCCTCCCAGTCGCCCTGCACTCTGACCCCAGTAGCCTCCTTTCTCTCTGGTGTCTTCTCAATTGCGTGTTTTAGGTGCTTTGTGTAAATGGCGCTGTCCAACATTCCCCTTTGGTGTTAGCCTTTTTTCACGTAGCGATATTTGCAAGTCCATCACAGCACATTGCAGACCTTCATAGCTTTATGGTGGATAACTTTCCAATGCAGGTGTTTTGCTTCACTTCCTTGTGCCTCTGTTGGCCAGCACTTCACCTTTTGGCTTTTTGAATAATGCTTTTGTGAGCACTGGTGTACAAATATCTGAGGCTTGGCCCTCAATTCTTAGGGTTTTTTGGGGGGGGGCGCTGGCTCAGAATGCCTTCAGGGCATGTTTGGCTGGCTGGAGTTGTGGGGATCAACTGCAGCAATCTGAGGCTGACTGCTTTGTTGAAGCAGCCACTTAAACCATTGAGCTAAGGGGCAGGCCCCAGGCCCCCTATTCTTTTGTGCATAAATCTAGAAATAGAGGTGCTAGATCAGATACTAATGTATGTTTAACTTTTTGAGAGGCTACCAGGTATGTTTTCTACACCAGCTCATCTGAATTATTTTTATTTTTATTTTTTGCAGAACTGGGGATTAAACTCAGGCCCTGTGTTTGCCAGGCAAGCACTTAGTCTATTGAGCTATCCCCCCAACCTTCCTCATCTGATTTTAAAGTTTAAAATACTGTTCGTTTTTCAAAAAAATATTTGAAGTATAAATTCCATCTCGCATGCAGTTAACAGGCATTAGAGCCTAGGAAGGGACCTGGTAAGGAGGGAGACAGTCGCATGAGGGCGAGAGCCATTCCAGGGCAGGGAGCAAGATCCGTGTATTCAGGTGTGGGGATGCAAGAGGCTGCAGAAGCAGCCGGTGAGTAGGTTCTGATCACTTAATAATAGGAACGCTGCAGAGGAATGCTTCCGGTTTATTATGAATTGTGAACATCATTATTTTAGTTTTGTTCTTGGTCCATCGTTGCAGTGGATAATGACTATACTAATCATGCAGACTTGGTGCATGTACTTAACACACCTATTTTTTCTTCCTATTTCCCTCACCTCCCTAATTTTATTTTATTTTATTTTTTTCAGAACCAGGGATTGAACTCAGGCCCTTGCGCTTGCCAGGGAAGCGTTTATTCCACTGAGCCATCTCCCTGGCCCCCCCTCCCTAATTTTAGTATTTAGCAGTATTGTTCATATATTCTTTTTTTCTTTTTCTTCTTCTTTTTTTTTTTTTTTTTTTATTTAGTACAGGGTCTCACTACACAGATCAGACTCATAGTGATTTTCCTGTTTTCAGCCTCCCTAGTGCTGGGATTACAGGCACGCGCTACACGCGCAGTCTCAGTAGCCCTCTCAGGGCACCTTGGGTGTGGGGCTGGCACGGCATGCGGGGAATCGAACATTGGTCCCTGCATCTGCCTAAGCAGGTGCTTTAATCCACTGAGCTACCTAGCCAGCCCTGTTTGTGTATTCTTTATTTTATAAAAGGCACTAGATAAGATTTTGTTTTATTTTCTTTTTTGAGATTGGGTCTTCAGTGTGTTCTTGAACTTGTGATCCTTGTGCCTCAGCCTCCTGAGCGTTGTAAGGCATGTACCTAGATCAGTTAGCATATTTTAAATAAGATAATAGACCTTGCAGAACAGTTCTGGATGGCCAGTAATGTGTGCTGCTGTAACAAGAAGAAAACAAAAACAACTGTAAAAATAGACTTTCACACCAGGTACCACTATGTACCAGTAATCCTAGCACTCTTAAAAGGCAGAGGCAGGAGGTTGGAAAATTTGAGCCCAGCCTGGGTTGTCTAGTGACTTAGTAAAACCCTATCAATTATAATTACAATAGTAATAATAATGATAAAGCTGGGGATGTAGCTCATGTGATCTCCAGTACTGGAGGAAGAAAATAATAAAAAGGATTTCTACTAGAACTGCTGTCATTTTCTGATTTTGAAAAAAAATGATGATGACTTGAAATTCTATTTGTGCAGATAGACCTGCTTATAAGGAAACACTGGCAGCTGTGTAGGTACAGCTCCCCAAAGGGAAGTCAGTACCGAAGCCCAATGCCCAAAGGTTCAAAGTACTGCTACCCTAAGAAAAGGGATTATTTTTTGCAACAGGATCTCACCATGTAGCCCAGGCTGGGCTTGCACTCGAGCAGTCTTACCTCAGCTTCCTGAGTGCTGGGATCCCAGGCGTGTGCCACCACACTCAACTGGGAAGAGATCAGTTTAGACCAAAGTATCTCCTGCTTATTTAATTCTATTACAGTGGCAGGAGTTATGACTGGTTTTGCTTGTTTTCTTTTCCTATTTTTCAGACTTTTGCAATGTAGTTATATTTCTTTATAAATACAGTCAAACTTAGGTGTGTAGCAACAGCATATGCATAAAATGTGTTCACACTTGTGCTTTTGTCAGACTGCCGTCACTGTTAAAAGGGATATAAATGGTTAAATGTGTATCGTTCCAATTTTAGTATATGTGCTGCCAAAGCAAGCACAATGTGTGTCATTAAAGCTTCTTCACTTTAAATATTACCGTGATGAAATCAAATAATTTCTCTTGTTTTTCTTAGAATCCTTACTCCATTAACGATGGATATGTATGCTTGGACTCAAGAACAAGCTGTATTATATAATGGGATCATACTTGCTGGGCTTGGAGTTGAGGCAGTTGTGGTTTTCATGGGGGTTAAATTTCTTTCCAAAATGTAAGTTCTGAGCTTGCAGTTTTCACAGTTCGTTCTCTTGTTTTCTCTCTCTCCCTCCTTCCCTTCCTCCCCCCTCCTCCCCCCCTTTTTATCTATCCCCCTTTGTATTTTTAAATTTTGAAATAGGGTTTCTGAAAATTGCCATAGCTGGCTATGAATTTATGATCATCCTGCCTCAGCCTCCCAAAGCAGCTGGTATTACAGGTGTGCATCACCAGTAGGCTTTGTTTCAAATCTGTTTTTAAAAAGTTAAACAGGGGCTGGAGAGATGGCTCAGTGGTCTAAAGCACCTCCTTGGAACAAGCTTGGCAAAGCACAGGGACCGTGGTTCGATCCCCCAGCACCACATGCCAACCAGCTGCGCCCCCTGGTGGGCTGAGCTGGCTACGCGCACACACACACAATAAATAAATGTTAAAAAAAATTTAAAAAAAAAAATTAAACAATGTAAATGAATATGCCAATAAAATAACTTGAAGCTTTCCTCTCGTAGTAGATAGTATTTAGTTTTTGAAAGTTTGCAAAGATTTAAAATTATTAAGACAGTGTAATATTTGTTTATTCAGTGGGTACATTTGGAAAATCTGGCTAAAATTACATTTATTTAATAATTTCTAATTTCTGTCCTTCCCCTCCCTTTCTCCACCTCCAGACCCCTTCCCAAGATCTTGCTGATTCCATCACTGTAGTGTTTAGCATATTCCTGTCTGCTGTGTTCCTTGGAAACCCATAGTTGGAGCTACACTTACCTTAATGAGATTTGATTTTTGCAAAAATATAAGGAGTCTATGTGCATCAGAAGAAGAGATAAATAAGACACTGTTTTGAGATAAGCGCATAAACTTGAGCATTCTGTAGAGGATTAATTGGCCCTTGCAAATGCTAACAGACTTAGGCACCCCCAATCTGCAGGCACCACATTCATGGATTGAACCAACTTTTTTTTTTTTTTTTGCGGAACTGGGAATTGAACTCAGGCCCTTATGCTTGCCAGGCAAGTGCTTATTCTACTGAGCCATACTCCCCATCCCTATTGAACCAACTTTTGATAAAGAATATTCTAGAAAAAAAAAATGTGTCTGTGTGGACTTCTTATGATTTACTAAACAATGTGGTATGGCAATTATTTACAGTGTTTACCTTTTGTTAGATATTGTAATGAATCTAGACATGGACAGAGGAGGGGGTGCATATATAAGTACTTTGTAAATAATATGAGATTTAAGTAACTCGGGATTTTGATGTCCTCACGGATGTCCTGTAATCAGTCCCCTGCAGATAACAAGTGACATGTGTATTTTATTGTATTCAAAATTTTGTTCCAGTACTTTATCTAAAGAGAGTCTTCACTACTATTCAGTTAACCCGAGGTACAATATGTGTAAAGGAGGAGAAATGCTAATTCTTTAATTCACTGAATTTTAAATTAATGAGTTGGTTCTCTAGCAGCCTTTTGTGCGTTTCCACCCACTGCTTACTGTCCTTTCGGTGTCACACTGTTGTGTCGTTTGCCACCTTCAAGCTGGCCCTGCGCCCTTTGTTTGCAAGCTCATCATCTCTGAGTGTCGTGTTTGCTGCTTTGTGAGGATCCCTGGTTCCTCTTCCAGGTCTTCTGTCCCAGACCTGAAAATCCTTTTCCAGAGGAGCCTTGTTTTTAGTGAGAAATTATATTTAGCATTTATATTAACTCATATGTAAAGGGATGGGAATTTAGCTTTGAAGTGCAGCACTGAGGGGCTGCATTAGTGTTTCACTGTGAAGTCACCATCTGTCTCCTGCAGGCTCGGGGAGCGCGCCGTTCTGCTGGGAGGACTTCTCGTTGTGTGGGCTGGATTCTTTATCTTGCTGCCTTGGGGAAATCAGTTGCCCAAAATACAGTGGAAAGGTACAGACACCTAATTCTGTAACTTTATCACACTCTTTATCTAAAATTAACAAATCATGCACTGTACTCACTTTGTTTTTACAGATTTACATAATAACTCAATCCCCAATACCACATTTGGGGAAATCATTACTGGTCTTTGGAAGTTGCCAAGAGAAGATCAGAGTGAACTACCAACTGGTTGCCCAATTGAGCAAACCTGGTGCCTCTACACCCCAGTGATCCACATGGCGCAGTTCTTCACATCAGTTGTGTTCATCGGAATAGGCTATCCAGCCTGCAATGTGATGTCCTATACGCTCTATTCAAAAATCCTAGGCCCTAAACCTCAGGTAAGGCAACTACCCTCACAGTACAGTTACATGAAATACATTTCTGGCACTCTGTTTGTTTGATATAGGGTCACTCGGGGGGCCTGCCCCTTAACTCAGTTCTTTAAGTGGCTGCTTCAACAAAGCAGTCAGGCTCAGGTTGCTGTGGTTCGATCCCCACAACTCAAGCCAGCCAAACCTGCCCTGAAGGCATTCGGAGAAAAAAAAAAAACCTTCTGATATAGGGTCACTGTGTAGCTCAGGCTGGCCTCAAAACAGTGATCCTGCCTCAGCCTTCCAAGTGCTGGGATTAGAGTTGTGCACCACCATGCTCAGTGTATTTCTTAAAATGTTAAACTGGGGGCTGGAGAGATAGCTCAGTGGCATTAAGAGCCTGTCTGGCAAGGACAATGTCCTGAGTATGATCTCTGGTACCAAAAACAAAGTTAAGATGATAGCTTTACATTTTCAACACAGATATTAGTGTTCCTTTGTTGAAATAAAGAGAAAAAATTTAATACCTGTGTTTCCAAACTATGAAGACTATGCTCTGTCACTAAGCTACAAACCAAGTCCTGGGATTGATTCTTCCCTTAGAAGATTATATTTTCAACTTTTCAAAATTAAGAATAAAAGAATTAGTGGTACAATGGTACATCTCTAGTCCCATGTACTAGGGAAACTGAGGCAAGAAGATCATCTAAGAGACCTGCCTCAAAAATATCTAAAATAATATTAATTATAAAAGCAATACTGATGATTACAACAAAAGTCAAACAACTTGGGAGTATATATAGCAGAAGAGTCCCCAGGGAGGGCTTTACCACACCAGGTCAGCTGCTGTTAGCCTCACTTGTACTCAACACACTTTATGTCTGCTCAAACATGTCCACCTTTACGCTTTAGAGAAACATTAAATTGCATGTACATCTAGTTTTCTCTGTATCTTTTAATGTAATATAACTTCTCACCATGTCTGCATGTTATTATCAGATCATAACCTACATGACCTTATTCTTTTAAATAGTTGCTTGGCATTCCAGTTTTTAAATATACCATGATTTATCTACTTAATCCAACATGAACAGTTAGTTTGTTTTCAGTTTCCAGCTGTTAAAAATAATGCCGCATGCTGAGTGTGGTGGGCATGCACATCTGTAATCCCAGAGAGGCAGAGGTGGGCGGATTGCCAAAAGTTCGAGGCCAGCCTGGTCTATACACTGTAATTAGTTTTAAGGCCAGTCTGGACTACCTGAAATAATGACAAAATAATGCTACGCTAACAGTTCTTGGGTAGACTGAATGGGACATAGTTGTGTATACTAGCTGTGGCAGTGGCTGCAAAGTCTCTTTGACAATTTATCTGACCTTCCAGAGTTTTAGCTTCTCTATTTGTTAGAGACAGCATCTGTCACTGATATTACACTAGAAACAGTAGATGAAAGCAGTGCCTATCTCAGTGTCCAGGCACCAAATAAGCGCTAGCTTTAAAAGGTACATTAATAAGGTACATTGTTTCCTGGGCTTTAACAGACCTTCCAGACCTTCCCATGCAGCAGAAGTCTCAGTTAATTGGTAGGGTGCTTGCGAGCACACATGAGCACCAGAAGTGGGAGGAGAGGTTGTCCCTTTATATCCCTTTTATTTTGCGTAAGCCAATTTTTTTTTTTTTTTAATTTTCTTTTATTTTTTGGTGGAACTGGGGATTGAACTCAGACCCTTGTGCTTGCCAGGGAAGTGCTTATTCTCCTGAGCCATCTCCCCGGCCCGGTAAGCCAACTTTAATAGTGGTTAGGTTTATTATTTTTTACTGACTGAATTTATAGAGACATTTCATTTTAGAAGCATAAGGTAGAGAAAATGATCGATTTTGCCAGTTTGGTAATAGCAGCATTGTTTTAAAATAAGGAAACCTAAGCATTCGTCTTCTTCCCTGCCCTTCCCCACACAGGGTGTGTACATGGGCTGGTTAACAGCTTCCGGAAGCGGCGCACGCATCCTGGGGCCTGTGTTCATCAGCCACGTGTATAGTTACCTGGGGCCGCGATGGGCGTTCGGCCTTGTGTGTGGAATAGTGCTGCTCACCATCTCCCTCCTTGGAGTGGTTTACAAGAGACTCATCGCCTTTTCTGTAAGGTATGGGGGGATTCAGGAGTTGCCTCGCTAAGGCCGTGGAGGAAAGTTCCTGCGGCATGGCATATCCCTGCGTGAGGCACTGTTAGTGTTGTTATGAGCCAGGCTGTAGATTTTGCACATTTTGAATAATGTGAACATACATTGACAAGGAATCACACATGTAATTATGAATATGATACATAAAAACATTCTAGGCCAAAATTTCCTTATCTCAAAAATGAAGTATTCTACTACTGCCTTTTTGGGGATTTTAGGAATTAAAGAGCAAATGGACAATGGTCTGTGAATGCAGAGCTGTATTCTTTAATGCAAACAGTGAAACCAGGAGAGCTGTGTATGAGTTAGTACAGGACGAAACTAGAAAAATCTTTTAACGTTATTTATTCAAAGATGCATTTATGGGCCCGGTGAGATAGCTCAGTAGAATAAGAGCTTGCCTGGCAAATGTAGGGTCCTGAGTTCAATCCCCAGTACTGAAAAAAAAATGCATTTATATAAAAATACATTTTCTATCATCCATTTTCCTTACAAAAATCCTGAGTCAAATCCCCATTAACCTGTCTTAAGTCTCTTCTAACATTGCACCTGTCTTGCTTTAGCTCCAGATTTTACAACCCCTAAATTAACACGAGGATGGATTGCATTGCCTTTAGTGGGGCTTTTTTTCTTTCACGTTCTAATAATTCACTTAGAAACAATTCAGATAAATTACTGCATACATGTACTAAACAGTAAATTAATTCTTGAAATTATTGCTGTTTTCTCATTCTAAACTCTACAGAAAGATCTTCACTTTAAATACTTCCCTGCGTTTAGAGAATTTTAGTTGGCTTTTAAATTTGAATGGAACCTAATACCCTAGATAGTCTAATAAGTATATGAGGCAACAACTTTTACCTAAGTTTAACGAATCTACCTGAACTTGGCTAAATCATACTATGTATACATTTCTACCTCAGTGTGAGTCTAAAGCTGATAAAGAGCTACGTGGGCCAGGCATAGTGGTACACATCTGTAATTCTAGCGCTCTGAGACACTGAGGCAGGAGGATCACAAGTTTGAACTCAGTACCTGCTATATTGCTAAACAAAACAGAAACAAAGTCCACCCCCCAAAAACCTTCTTTAATAAATGCATTATAGGGGCCAGCAAGATAGCTCAGTGGACTAAAGTGCCTACTTAGGCAAGCTTAGGCAAGCACAGGGACCTTGGTTCCAACCCTGGCACCACATTCTGTGCCAGCCCTGCCCCAGGGCAGGCTGAGCTGGACAGAGTCCAGGAGTAGTACCACATGCCTGAAATCCCAGCACTGAGGAAGCTGAAGGAAGGAGGACCATCGCAAGTCAGAGCTGCTGCACAGTAAGACCCTATAACAACCAAATACATTTAAAAAGAAAAAAAGTGCATTATAATATGCAAACATAAAAAATAATAAAATGCAAGCATAGTTCTATTTTTTTCTTTTTTGTTGGCTTTTTGAGATAGGGTCTTGCAATGTGCTTCAGACTGATCTTGAGCTCACATTGTAGCCCAGGCTGGTCTTGAACTCCAGCGATCCTCCTGCCTCAGCCTCCTGAGTGCTGGGATTACAAACATACACCACCATGTCCAGCTCTATTCTAAATATTCTTCTTAAAATTTCCTAGTATTTCTGGAAACTTTTTGGTATCAGGAATTGAACTCAGGACCTTGCGCTTGCCAGGCAGGTGCTGTGCTGCTGAACTGTATCCCTGGCTGTATTTCTAAATAAACACTAATAATCTGTCCTTTACACTAGGCTTGCTGTCATCTCAAACCCAATTTATTCAGCTATAATAAAAAGGTTAACCTGATAGAAGTTATTTTGTGGTTGAACTGGAGATTTGGGGTATTTTTTTCCCCTGCCTCCCAGAGCAACACTCTTGTGTAGTCATCAGAGCTGTAGCCAGCATTCTGGCCATTGGTCAAGTCTACAGTCCCTCTTACCTATTGCTCTGGAATCCTCCTGCCTTTGACTTTTGGGTCACTTCTAATCCTAGAGAGTAAATCCTACCCTTTGGGGAGTTTGCATAATGAAACAATAGTGATGGAAATATTAAGAGCAAGTATTTCTGTATTGATAATGTGTAATGTACGGTTTTCACAGCAATATTACAGGGTGAAGATACCATTATTCCAATTTCAGAGATTAAAAAAATGAGACCTATCTAAAGAGTTAGAATAGTAATTATAATTCAGATAAACTGTAACTTCACAAGTGGCTGCACCTTCTTTTCTGTTGAGGACTCTTTCTTTGGGGTAGAGTCCTCACATCTGTATGAAGCGCCTTGTGGCACAGAAAAGATAGGGAAGTGACATGGATTTGGGTAAAGAGCAGGGATGTAAAATTTGAGGAATAAATAGCTCAGTTGAGGTCCTGAGTGGGATAAAATGAGTATAAATTCAAATATGATATGAAACTTTAAGTATTAAAAAAAGCTAATATATGTATTTAAGAAATATTTTGGAAAATGTGAATGAACTCACGAACAGTGATTTGCCTAATTGTAATGGTTTTATAACTACTCAAAGCATCTCTATTCTGTTAACCTTGTCTACATTTAAACTCTTTTATAAGCTTTCATATAAAGCTGTTTTGCATAAAATAAAATACATTTGTAATTTTTTAGTTTGACATGGGTATACTAGTTGCATCTGTTAAAAATATATTAACTTGAAAAGAAATTCTGTGTATCATTTTACGATTGCAGATTTACTTGTAATTTATGTCTATTTTACATTGTTTGTTCATTTTCTAATAAATGAGACTGTATCTATGTACTGTATTCCTGGAACTTTATTCATTGATACTGTCAGGAGATACTACATGCCAAGTATGCAGAACTGGTGAGGACAGAGCAGTACACAGAGCACACAGTATACAGAGTACACAGAGCAGTACACAGACCACACACACCTCCTCCCTCACCAGAGTCGCATAAGTTCATGTGTCAGGTGACTGTGACCAAGGGGAGGGCAGTGGATATACAGGTAACCTGATCTGGAAAGGAAAGCGAGGTATCTCTTCAAGAAGGTATCTCTGACAAGCAGAGACTAATCTTGGTGAAGGTGGAACAAAGGGATCTGAGGCACAAGGCCTGGGGAAACAGAAGGTACATGTTGAGTACTCTTAGTACTAAGAATGTGTGCTAGCAGGCAAAATACATGAACAGGCAAATCTCAACAGGATAGACAAATATCCAGTGAAAGCTTTCAAGATTTTTAGCAAAGAGGAAAGTACAGATTTAAACCAGTAACACTTTTTTTTTGTTTTTGGCTTTTTGAGCCTACAGCATCTTGCTATGTAGTTACGGCTGGTTGCCACAACTCAGGTGTTCCTCCTGCCTCAGCCTCCCAAGTGCTGGGATTACAGGTATGCAGTTTCACCCACCTAGTAATATACTATTCTCTACATGTCAAATTGGCAAGTTCTGGTGAAAATGTATAACAATATATGCACTGCAGGTGGAAATGTAAGCATTTGATATTATTTACTAGATGGGAGTTTGAAATTATACTTAACTGCCAAGATCCAGCAAATTGGCTGGAGTGAAATCCATGAGAAACTTGTGTGCACAGGTACCAGAATGTACAGTCAAAATCTGGATACTTAGAAGGTCTTTCAACAGTATAACTAGAGCAGGCACCAAGGTTTGATCACCGGCACATGCTATGCTGGACACTACCTCCCCCCCACGCTGAGCTGGCCACGGAGTCCAGGCGTGGTGGTGCTTACCTCTAATCACTGAGAAGGCTGAAAACAGGATCACTGTGAGTCCATGGTGCATTGAGACCCTGTACCAAATACATTTAAAAAATAAAAAAGTATGACTAATAAATTATATTTATTCACTGGAAAATTGCGCAACAATCAGTCCAGGTAGGAAAAAAAAAGATGTCTTGCAAAGAAGGGAAAACAGATTACCTACATGTTAGAGGAAATGACTAGAAAAAAAAATGATTCAAGTAATACAATTCTAGTATAGATGCTGGTATAGGACAGAGCTCAGCTGTGAAGTTTTATAAACTTCATAATGTAAACCTGAGTATTGCCATTTTATCTTCTGAAGAAAGCAAAACAGCAAAATTTACAGAAAACACCCTACTGAGGAAGAAGGAGAAAAAAAAAGTCATGTATGGTACATGATATAAAATAAACCAAGGGCTAGGGAGATAGCTCAGTAGAATAAGCACTTGTCTGACAAGTGTAAGGTCCTGAGTTCAATCCCCAGTACCGCCAAAAAAATAAACCAGTAGACACAAGTTGACATAAATGAACGGTTAAAAGACAGACATTAAAATATACCAGAAGCCATGATAAATGTAAACAAACCTGGGTAGAACAGTTAACTGCATTAAGTGTTCAGCTGTGTAGCCTGCCTAAGAGAACACCCAGAAAAGGCCGAGATGGAAAGAGCTATACAGTATGTACGAAGTTGTTAAACCAAAAACGTGCTTTTTTCAACCTTCAGAATTGTGCTATTACTTTATTTCTTTAAAGGTTAACTCTTCTAATAAGTCCCTAAGTCTTAACTAATTTTCTTTGAGGTTAGATTACCAGTGAATTTAAATGTTAATTCTAAGATATTTCCTATTCATTTATGCGTATCATTTGTGCTATAATTAAGAACACCTGAGAATTTCCCACTTGCTTTTGTAACCAGATTGTTTTTACAAATTGGTCTTTTATTAGGGGTCCGCTAAGGGCTTACATGTTAGCAAGATTAAACATCAGTCTTTGCATTAAAGAATGGGTGTACTCAGCTAAACAGATGGCTCATTCCTGTGTATTCTACCTTGTCATTTATCATTAGTCATCAGACTAGCACTCCAGCACAGCAGAGGGCGGAAGGCAGGGCCACGCGGATGAGTGGAGGCACTGGTGGCTGCTCCTGGGTGACCCTGCAGGCCTGCCTCAGGCTCCCAGTTCCCGTGGGCCACAGCGCTGAGCTTTCCTGTAACCAATTATTTAATTTTTACATTTCCTCAACTTTAATGAGGTTGAGCTTATTTCCATTTTTGTTGATCATAATGGATTTTTTCCTTTATGAACAATACGTATCTTTTTGTCCATTTTTCTGAGCTGGTTACTGCTTCATTTATTTATTATTATTTTTTTAATTGGTACAGGGTCTCACTAGGCAGCTCAGACTCGAAGTGATCCTGTTTGCAGCCTCCCAATACTGGGATTACAAGTGTGCGCCACCACTGGTCTTGGTGGCCAGCTCAGTGAGCCTGGGGGTAGAGCTGGTGTGGCCTGTGGTACTGGGTATTGAACCCCAGCCTCCGTACATGCCTAAGCAGGTGCTTAGTCTGCTGAAGCATCAGCCTTCTTTGGCTTTTTGAGACAGGATCTCACTATGTAGTTTCAGAATACACCGTGAACTCACTATGTAGCCTAGGCTGGCCTCAAAACTCAGTAATTCTCCTGCCTCAGCCTCCTGAGTTTTGGGATTTCAGGCAACTGGTTTAAGTTACAATTATAATTGTTTTTTTCTTTTCACTGTCATAAGTACAACTCTCCAAAACAATAATTGTAGCATAGTTTAATTGCCTACTTAATAAAAAATGTTCTAATATTTTCTTTTTTTTTTTGACACAGGGTTGTGTTGTGTAGTTCTGGCTGGCGTTGAACTGACTGGCAATCCTCTTGCCTCAGCTTTCCAAGTGCTGGGATAATAGGCATGTGCCACCATGCCCAGCTCAGAAATGACTTTTGATTTCAGATTTAAGTTTTCAAATTTAATTTACTTTTCTGGGGTCCAGGAGATAGCTCAGTAGAGTAAGCACTTGCTTGGGAAGTGCAAGGTGCTGAGTTCAATCCCCAGTACCATACACACACACACAGAAAGGTTAATTTACACTTCATAAATATACAACAAAATTTTAAAATTAGTTTATACTACCCTATTTAAAATAAATCAAAACAAAGTAATTAGTGTGTTTATTTTTTTATAAAATACATTTTCAGAATTGCTTCTTCACAGGTGCTACAAAAATAAATATAAAACAAATATACATGTTTATATGTTACTTAAAACATAAATACACATTATTTACATGTCAAAAATTCCCAAACCACAGCATGTTTTATCCATGATTCTCAGTGTCTGAGAAGGAAAACAGTAAAAATACAAACACATCACACACCATTTATGTTTGCTTAAAAGTTCAGTACATATATATGAACAGATTAAATTGCAGGTATATACCCTCAGAGCAAAGTTAGGCATCCTGTTTTACTTTATGATCACTGTATTTGCTAAGTGACTCAAATTTCATTCAACTTTGTTCTCAGCCCATATCCTTTATGGTACAGATTTAAATTCGTTTTAATAGAAAGGCTTTCTGAAGAAGTTATATTAAATTTAAAAAGTCACTTTATTTGAAAGCCAGCCAAATAGCTATTTATGAAATGCAGATTATCAAAAAGGAGTTTTAATCAAAGAAAAGTAGGAGTTGGATTAGAAAACATTGCAAGCATAGAACGAAGACACTGTAATTTCTGTTTGATGTATTCTGGTAACTTATCGTGTTCTCCATACCTAAGTGAAACAGGAAAAAAATGTAATCACTTGGCTTTTATGAGTACCCAAAGCGTATTTTTTAGTAATTTTTTAATAACACTAAAAAATGTATACAATATTTTATTAAGCAGATACCTTCATATTTCTAATGTTAGAACATTTGTAAACATTCAAATCACTAAAATTTAAGAAAAAACTGAAGTGACTATAATATCTAAAGCAAGCTGTGATTAGATTCATTAAAATAAAGCCATACTTCTAAAGACAAAATATATTATCAATCCATTTATATTAAATGCTAATAATTTCCAAATGATCACAGCAAATAAAAATCTCAAGATTCTTCCCATGAACATGGGTTCTACTCACTTTCTGTGTTTCTGCTTACTGGAACTTTTGAAGAGGCCTCACTATAAGTATCATTCTTTAAATGGCTACATGTACATGTATTTAACCAAAAAAAAGTGAGTAGAAATGGCCACAAATTATATTTGCTCAAGTATTTCCACCAAAACAGATAAATTTCTCAGTACCTTCTTCTTTGACACCTAATCTTAGCCAAAAAGCCAAGAAGTAAGTACCTTCTTCTCTAGAAACTTCTAATTTAATTAAAGTTCTTGCTACTGCCAGATTCCTTATGTTTAGCGTGATGGCTGGAACACATTCCTACAGCATGAATACACAGTTCTCCCTTGGTATCCTCCAGAGCCCCTAGAAACCCAAATCCTATAATGTTCAAGACCCTCATATGAAATGACATAGTGTTTACTTGTGAAGTACATCCGTTCTCCTGTGCTTTATAAAGTCAACTCCATCTAGCCAGACACATGCCAGTCTACGCAGCTTAGTGATTAGTAAGGCTGTGCTTCAAAATGAAAATTAAAATATATATAAAATAAAATATATATAAAAACATAGCCTAGTGTTATTCTACCTCTGGGTTCAAACCCCAGTATCAAAATAAAACTATAGACTATTTGTAATATCAAAAAAAATGTGAGTCCTATTGAATAGCTAAACTGTATTATTTAGGGAGTAACAAAAAATGTTGCATGTGCTCAGTACAGATGTAATTTGTCTCAAGTATTTCAATCTCTAGTTAGTTGACTCCTTGGATGCAGTACTTATACACACAAGTGCTGCCTATTCACGCTCAAAAGTGTCAAACATTGATCAGTTTACATCAAGGAATATAGTCTTTCATTTGGAAAAATAAGGAAGTTACCTCCTAAAAGGGTGTCTGTTTCTGTGTTCTTTTAAGTAAACGGGTATACAAAGGGTCATCCTAATTAGGCTATAGATGAAAAGGTTATAAGGACTCTAACCACTGAAGTAGATTAGGCCTGGATTATTCATACTAACTGCCCTGCATTAAAGCAAATAATCATAAAACATGTTAAAAATTATTAAGTGCTAAGAGTACTGAAAAGTTTAAAGAATAGTATGACTGTCCAAAGACAGTAAGTTTATCAAATCATTTACTTCAAAATACAGAGAAAGCAAAATTATAGAACAGGGCTGACTGTCAGTATTTTCAGAACTTACCTAGTTGTCTGACCGTTTGGTGATGTGTAACTGATAGAAGACACTCCTGCCTGGACTACCAGCTGTGACCCATCATTAAACTGAGCCCACACAGCTCCACTAGTTAACTGGAAAAACAATAAGCATCACAAGGACTGTACAACAGAGGACTTGAGGTTCTTCAGAGGTATTTAACAAGTATTCTAATAGTTATAAAAAACTTCAGTAAGCATAAACTTGGGGCTGTCGCAGTCTCAAAATTGAGAATATTTGTGTCTTTTTGATATTTATTTTTAATTTTTTAAATTTCTTTAATACCTAGAGAATTACAATATTAAAATTATTCTAAGTGAAAGCTGAGTGTGGTGGCACATGACTGTAATCTCAGCAATCAGAAGGATGAAGCAAGAGGACTGCTATAAACTTAAGACCAGCCTAAGTTACATCTCAACTCTGTCTTTAAAAAAACCCCTAAATGAATCCCATTTCACACAGTTTCTATTAGGATATCTGCAGATGTTTTGAGTTTCTCCCCTCGCCATGGAGAATTCCATTATGATTACTGCAACAGAGCGAAGAATAACAGAAGCAACTCTTTGTCCTTAAGTGACACACATTTCTCCTTCGCCTAAGAATACTAGTCAAAAGTACTTCTTTTAGTCATTAATGTTTACAATGTGCTACTCCCAATAGAAGCACATGGCATAGAAAGAAAGAAAAAAAAAAACAAAAAAACCCAAAAACTGGAATCACAGACCTCGGTTGACTTGCAGACTCAGCCCACGTGTGCGTGGGGTACTATCATTATGAACCTCGATTTCACTGCTGTTAACAAGTGATAACATCAACGTCACTGTTACTGTGTGGGATACACTAGACCAAATGTGAAAAGCAGTGCCACATAACAAGTAATAAATGTTGCCCTTCTCAAGTACTGGGGTGCACTATACCTCCCTAGAGATGGAAAATATACATGTCCCCTGGACTCCCAGTTTCAAATATATACATGTATATTCATATCTACAAAAATTTGTGTAGGTCTGAAATCTATGTGCAGTCAACTTCTTAAATTCCTTCCTTTTGCCAGAAGAAAGCTACTCTAATCAGTTTCTAAAATTAAAATGTCCTGCCGAGGTGTGGTAGAGCCCATCTATAATCCCAGCACTCAAAAGAGAAGGTTGAGACAGGAGCACAACTGTAACTTCGAGGTCAGCCTACATAGTTCAAGGCCAGCCTGAACTACATACATAGCAAGACCCTCTCTCGAAAATACATAAAATGCCCCAGATTCCACTCTATTCCTCATAATTATTATAACCTTTAAAAAAAAATTATTTAGGTTTTTTGAGATGGGCTTCAATATGTAGCCCATGCTGACCTCAAACTTGCAATCCTCTTGACTAAGCCTCCTAAATGCTGGGATTACAAGCATGTGCCCCTGCACCCAGCTATGACCCCCACTGTAAAAACTGGCAAAATTGCTCATCTGGGCCTTAAGAGATAATGTACTAATAATATCTAGTGTTTCTCATGTATTAAAAAAAGTCAACACTTTTAAAGATATAATCAATGTAAAAAAGTATAAAACCATCCTGATAAGGACTCATAAAAATAAATTTTTGAGAGGGAAACTAATGTATATGAAAACCAAAAGAAATGCACACTGAAGAAATTGAGCTATTTTACTTTCCTAGAAACTTCTCACCTGTGTAGCCCAACCAACGTTTTTCACAAAAATAGATTTTAAGAGTTGCGCTGATTTAGGAAGACAATCTTTTGGATTGCTGGAAGGGATGTTTGTTCCTGAAGCTATAGCAGTATGACCAAGTCCTTCAGGTGTAACTACCTAGAAATAGTAAAGGACAGAGACATTATTCCTTAATGCTTTGATAGGTTAACTTAAGGCTATAAAATTACTGGGTATCACTTAGGTTTAAGTGACTTTTTAAAATAGTGCTGGGGATTGACTGTGCACCTTCTGGGCAAGTTCTCTACCTGAACTACATCCTAACCCTTTATAAACAAAAAATTTTAAAATATAACCACTGGTTTTGAAAACAAAAATATGTAAAAGAAATGTTCACACATTAGCTGTTCTCATTTTGATGGATTTCCTTTTTTCCTGTTGTTACCAGGTCAAGTTACTAGCCTGTGAAAGGCCCTTCAACTTGTTCAAGAAACTCAAGAAGGCCTTTGAGGTTCCAATAGACAGGAGATGAAGCTGGGAGAGGAAGGTGATAGGCGAATGAGCAGGAAGGCCTTCCTCACTGTTATGGTTTGTGTCTAGTTGTCCCCCGACGCCTCATGCAGTCATGGGGTGAGGACTTCTAGAGTTTGTGTTAACTCATGATCCACTGGGATTATGTGTGA
>NW_004524644.1:5027274-5028006 GCF_000260255.1 Octodon degus | reverse complement strand
ACGTGGCTTTGGTGGTTGTAGGCGCATGCAGAATGCAGGAGTTCTGAGGTTCAGAAGGCTTCCACCCATATTTCAGAAGAAGGCCTGGGAGGCCAGGCAGTGTGCCCCTGAGAGGGCAGTGTGTGAAGCTGTGAGTGAGAAGCCAACTCAGTGGAAACCTCAGAAGTTTGGAAAAGCCAGGAATGTGGATGGTCTAAGAAAAGCTGCAAAAAGGGAGCAAAGCAGGCCGAAGAGAGAAGCCATAAGAGCTACCAGCAGAAGTGCCATAGGGGTGGAGCCACGTAAGGCCTTTGGAGCTCACAACTCATCGCAGATTGCTTCAGATGGTCCACATGGAACTGCAGGACTTACTGTCTTCCCTACTGGCTTCTGGACTTGTGTTGGTCCCAATGCTTGGTATCCTGCTGTGTGTACCTTTTGGAATGGTAATGTTTATCTTGTACCTTTGAATGTTGGATGTGTTTAACCTTTTTCTTTTGTACAGAGGCTCACAGCTAAGAGTTTGCCTTGGATCTTGGAGGAGATTTGGGACTTGGACTTTTCAGTAATACTGAAACTGTTGGGATTTTGGCAACTCTTAGAGATGGACTAAAATGTCTTTTGCACAAAGGGATGTGCATGAGACTTTGGGGGTCCAGGGGTGGAATGTTATGGTTTGTGTCTAGTTGTCCCCCCAAAGCCTCATGCAGTCATGGGGTGAGGACTTCTAGAGTTTGTGTTAACTCATGATCC
>NW_004524644.1:5025578-5027174 GCF_000260255.1 Octodon degus | reverse complement strand
TAAGGTGGGAAGAGAAGCTAGCTGCTTGAGCTGCTGCTACCTCTCCCTTGAACTCTTGCTCTTTGCCGCTGCCATGAAAGGTTGCTTTCTGCTCTGTGCTTCTCTGCCTTGGACCCCGATGAGTATGGACTGAAACCTCCAGTAACTGTGAGCTAAATAAACCTTTCCTTCCTTCATTTTGAGTGTTGGGAACTTGTCCCAGCAACGAGAGAAAAGTAACTAAGACACTCACTATTTTTCTTTTTTCTGTTTGGCAGTACAAAGGATCAAACCAGAGACCTGTACAGCTAAGCAGGCCCGCTCTCTCTAAGCCACACCTCTCCCTCCGTAGACGTATGAAGGGCATCTAGCAATCACCGAATGGCTTAAACGACAGAAGTGGCACACATTTACTTACGGAAGGATTAAGTACTGGGGCCTGTGCTGGAGAGACAGCACTGCTCAAGACCAATTTATTTAAAGATGGTTCGTCTTTAATGGAGCAGTTTGAATCCACAGATGGTAAAGCCTTAGGTGAGTTAATACAACCAGGTTTTCTGAAAGAGAAAGCAGTGTCCAAATATATTCCCTTAAAGCTTTCAAGATACAAAAAACTCAAGAATATTTATAACATAAACACTAAACCAAAAACCCACACATTCATTTTAGTCACATGTTTAAGATTTTCAAACATTTACCTTCCTACAATTATGGGAAAAAAGGGTGCACTTCTACTTTTCTTTTCCTCTTCTGAAATTATAAATTCCAGTGCTAAACAAATACGATGACCCTATTTTAAAAGAAGAGTGTTTTCTGTCAATATTTCACCTACGAAATTTATAATCATTATTGGTTGATACAGAAAACCTAAAAGCAGGTATGTACCTCATTAGCATGGTCCATATAAATTTTTATTTCCTCTTTCAGTCCATTAACTTCATTTTCATGTTTTAAATTGCAAGATTTCCCAGTCTTTTCAATCACTTGAATAAAATCTTCTGTTTTGTGTATCTTTGTTCCTAAAACATAAGCAAAAACCCCACTATTTTATAATTTCACTGCCACTCCAGTAATAATGGCTTTCAGGTCAACATGTCATTTATTGACCACTAAAAAAATAAAGACACTGAAAAATATTCAATAAATATAGACTTTTTGTTTTGGAATATTTTAAGTCTGATACCTTTATGACTTTTTTTCATTTATGGTAGTTTTAAAAATCATTGTCATAAAAAACACAGTTGAGATAGGTATAATGATGAATGTACACTGTGTAATATGTGTACATATATACCCTTTAAAAAAGGGAGTACTACAATTAAAAAGAAATTATCCCTACACACTATCTACAGAATAGGCATCCACTAAATTTTTTTAGACACATTGATAACACTATAATGTCCATTGTTTATTCATATAATTTGTGTATCATTAATCTAGATGCAGTTAAACTGGAGCTGGTAAAAAAAAAGGAGTAATATATGTATATAAATTATATATAGGAAGGTATATCTACATAAACATTGGTTAATATCATCTAACACGCAGTCTGCTATGGGGCCAGGGAGATAGCTCAGCAGCATAAGTGCCTGCCTGGCAAGTACAAGGTCCTGGGTT
>NW_004524644.1:5022110-5025478 GCF_000260255.1 Octodon degus | reverse complement strand
TATACATCTCAAGAACTTTAAGTGATGAATTAAACACACACAATTAAACTACTCAGTAACAAACAAAAGGGAAAAATATCATTTCTAAATAGTACTTACCATCATAAAACCAAACCTCAAAATTAGCATCAGGAGAATTCTCCATCAAAATACATTTAGCATATCTTGTAAAATAGGTGATTTTGGGAGATTTAGATCTTACGAGCTGTACAAATCTGGAAGCATACTGGTATTTTTTCCAGTATTTTTCTAAAGGGAGAAAAATTATTCACTATTTAGGAAAGAAAGTACTGACATACAGTTTTACCATTTGTGATTTCCTTTCTTTTTTTTTGTATTTAGGGCAGGGTCTACAGGGTCTCACGGTGTAGATTGGATGTGTAGTGATCCTCTTATTTACAGCCTCCCAAGTGCTGGGATTGTAGGCACACACCACCACGCCCAGTCTCAGTTGCCATCTTGTACACCCCAGGGGTGGGGCCAGCACCGCAGGTCGGGGAATCGAACTCCCGGTCCCTGTGTCTGCCTGAGCAGGAGCTTTAATCCTCTGAGCTATTTGGCTGGCCCTCATTTGTGTTGATTTCTAATATGGTTTTTACTTCTAAAAATCACCATGATGATGTCTTACTATCCGGTACTTATTTCCCCACCTATACTGTTCAGGAGTCAAGTTTGGTTAACCATATTTATGTACCATAGTGAGGATTTCAAAGTCAAAAACTAGACACTTAAGTGTTGATTATAGTCAGATTAGTAACTAAACAAGTGAACAGATATTTGCATATTCCACTATTTAGAATTTAAACACAATGAAGGCCAGGCATAATGATGCAGGTGGGTAATTCCAGCTACTCAGTAGGCTGTGGCAGAAGAATTGCAAATTCAAAAACAGGCTGGTCAACTTAGTGAGACTGTTAGAATTTAAAGAGAGCTGGGTATATAGATTAGCGTGTTCCCTGCCTAACTTTAATTCCCAGTAAGCTTAAAAAAAAAAAAGAAGTACCAGTGACACAACACAAAGACTCATAAGGTATACCAAATCTCATCAGATACAAAGTGTAAGACTGCGACCTGATGCAACCAAGAAGTTGATACCTAGCACAGCAAGAGGAAGAGAATGTATGCACATACAGATACATCTATTATCTGAACTTACCTCCTAGTAAGTTTGCATACCTGGTAAACTGTCAAAACTGTACCTAGTGATGCTACTGGCAGGTGAGGGTGGCTGATCAGTAAGAGGAAAGCCTCTTCCATCATCTGGATAATAAACAGTGATCTGGTAAAAAATGTTTAAGATTTCTAATCAGACACTATTAAGATGCACCGTTTTGCCAAAATGTATGAAAAGGGTTCAAACATAAAATATTTTTATGGAAAAATGTTAGAATACCCTCTAAAAATAGGGTTATTTTGCTTATTAAACTTAAACCAAGACTTCAAATTGTATTACTAGTTATTTATGTTTTACAATGCTCGGGATGAAGCACAGAGCCTTCTGAATCATAGAAAAGTGCTTTAATATTGAGCTACACTCCCAGCCCTATAATTATTTTTAAAACTGTACTGATTTATTAAAATATAGTTAGCATCTTTCTTTAGTTTTTAAATTCCAGAGACACTTTCATATTAGGAAAGCTGATTTTAAACAAATTTAAAGATTTCAGTGTAAAATAAATTGAAATGCTGAATGTTTAAATGGTGGTATCACTTTGCAAGTTAATAAAATAAGGACCTTACCATTTTTCCATCACTAGCTATTTGAAGAACTTCTTTCACATATTCTTGGGATGCATGCTCCTTTAGAAGCTCCACACACACCTCCTCTGAATCAAGTATGCTCACCTAAAGAAAAAACCAAAATCACTAAAAAATTTCCTTGTTAACCAGAACATCACTGACACACAGGATTCATAAGAGAATAGTACTTAACCATAGCAGAAAAATAAAATAAAACAGCCACTTCACTCCAGCAGGTTAGACTGGAGGTATACTTGAACACTGCTGTGAACCAGAAGGTGCTATGGTGAAGATGGGTGATGAAGTGTGAAATTATTAATAACTGGGGAGCAGAAGGTAGGGTGGAGTAAGGACTCTGGAGAGACAATAGCAAGCCACACAAAGGCAAGACTGGCTGAGGTGGGAAATGGCAGATGCAGCCCCTTTTCTACTTCACACAGGATAAATTATAAATTCTCCATGTGCATGCTCCTTTTCTTTAAAGTTTTAGTTGTCAAATACTTTTTAGTTGTTAAATAAGTTATGTTTTCTCATTTGTCTGTATGTGACTGAATACAGAAATAAAAACTGAAGAGTTATAATAAGTATAATGCACTAATTGGAATTGTGGGTATTTTAAGTTTATGGCCAATATTTTAAAATATTTTTATTCAATAACTTCTTTTTAAGTCTACAATTTAAAATTCAAAGCTGTAAATATCAATTCATCATTTTTAAAAGCCTACAGTGAAAAAATAGCTGTTTCCCACGAATATCCAATGTTTTTTCCCTTAAGTAGTTTATGAGGTAACACATTCTTAAGTCCAAGGATATCATAGGGAGCTAAAAAAATATATTCTTTCTCTCTTTTTTTTTTTTTTTGGCAGAACCAGGGACTGAACTCAGGCCCTTGTGCTTGCCAGGGAAGCGCTTATTCTACTGAGCCATCTCCCTGGCCCCCAAAAAATATATTATTAAGAATTATGTTGCCCGGGGGCCAGGGAGATGGCTCCATAGGATAAGCACTTGACTGGCAAACGCAAGGATCTGAGTTCAATCCCCGGTTCCGCCAAAAAAAAAAAAAAAAAATATTATGTTGGCCCCCAGCCACGCCTTGCCATCTGGCCCTGCTGACCCTTGCTGCGCTGCCCCTGGCGCTCGCGTTGGCCCGGCCCTCGGGTGTACTATGTCTGGCTCTTCCAGCGTCACCGCCGTGAAGAAAGTGGCTCAGCAGCTGCGGCTGGAGGCCGGGCTCAACTGCGTGAAGGTTTCCCAGGCAGCTGCAGACTTTAAAACAGTTCTGCCTGCAGAATGCTCAGCATGATCCTCCGCTGACTGGAGTATCCTCAAGTACAAATCCCTTCAGACCGCAGAAAGTCTGTTCCTTTTTGTAGTCAAATGAATTCTTAAGAATTTCCCAGACCACTTTTCATCAACCAGTGACAATTCAAAAAAAGAAAATTGAAGCCTATACAACAACTTCCCCTTTCTTAACATGTGCCATAACATACAATCTTCTACTTTGTCAGTCCTTAACATCTACCTCTTTGGATTTTCATGAATTTCTATTTCACGAGGGTATTTTATATACACTGGTGCCAACATACAATAAAATACTTATTATAAAAAAAAAGAATTATGTTATAGGA
>NW_004524644.1:5018599-5021875 GCF_000260255.1 Octodon degus | reverse complement strand
GGTATTCGGCTGTTTTACAAAATGTGTATTTTCAGAAGCATCGGAACCTTTTCTGGCTCTTGTACCAGCCCAGGCGTTTGTTGTTGTGCTCTGCACATCTGGATGGCCCTGGAAATCTCCATTTGGGGTAATGCTGTTGTGCTCAGTAGTTTCTCTTAAATGAGCTGTAGTATACAATGAAAAAAGTTTAGTGAATAACAAGCTACAAATGATCAAATGATGTGCTGATTCTAATAGCATCTTTAAATAAAAAAAAAAACCCGGAAAACAACAGGGTACAGTATTCAGAATTTTTGTTAAATGAGTCTATTACTCTATAGCCTCTACTGTAAATTATATGAGGTTAGGTTAATTTATTCTACTAGTCATATGCATATGCAATTATTTTAGTATATATGTATTTTGTAACACTTATAATCTTAAACATACATAGTAAAATTTGAAAAGATTATGAAAAATAATGGCCCCTAAGATGGCTCAGTATGACAAGCGCTTCCCTGGCAAGTGCAAGGGCCTGTGTTCAATCCCCAGTTCCGCAAAAAAAAAAAAAAAAAAAGATTAGAAAAAATATGTTTCTAATTTTTCTAATACTTTAAAATATGACAAAAAATAACTTCAAAAGGACATTGTAAGCCAATCTTGAAGGAATTCCTTTAGCTATTTCTAAGATGAAGAAAAAGCTATTCATAGACTGAATTTTTTTGTTCAAGAGAAAAAAACTTGTCACCTTAGTCTTAGTATTAATATTTAACATACATGAATTTGTACTCATTTTTAAAGTTACTACACTGTATTATTTTTGAAGGACCTTTAATAATTAAATTATATAAAACCCTGTAAGGTAATTTTTCTACACTCACAAAACTGTATTAAGAGGCTTTTTAAAAGACTGTAGGGATCCTGTCTACTCTCATTATGATGAAAAAATACTTTATGTCAAGTAAAATATTTTAAAAATACAGCAGCACTACATTAGAAACAAAGTTATTTTTCAGACAAGAGTATATTACCAAAGAAAAACACCTGTGAAGGAACACAACGGAAGTACAAGATTAAGTCTATAGCAGGTTTATAGTTTACAAAATGAACCTGAAGTATCTCTAGCAAGAAAATAAAAAGATTAATTTTCTTTTGGACTTCTGAAAATCATCTACATTTCTTCTGAAAAAAAGGAAGTCTCCTGAGACACCGTAACCACTACTTAGATTACACCCTTATTTGGCACTCTTTGTGAGGTAATACAATACTTAATAAAAAAACTCCTCCTCCCCATATGTTTCTTTTTTCCCTCATTCTTTCCCAATCTGTTATGTTCGTGAATGAGGAGTGTTTAACCATCAAGTTCTTTATCTATAAAGAATGACTTGGATGACAGCTGCTTAAAAAATGTTTTAAACAAGAGGTTTTAGTAGCTGTATATTTTACTGTGAGGTCAAATGAGCAGACTAAAATTTCCCTATCAGCTTTTACCCAAAAGTCTACTTTGATACACATAAGTCACTTATAGGAAAATGGATTTACCTTGAGGTAATAATGTTAAATGAAATAAATCAAGCAAACAAACTTAACTATTACATAGTTTCTCTTGTATAAAAATATAAATACACTATCGTACAAATATAAATACAGTAAAGAACAAAATAAAAGATGACAGGAAACAGATGTCTTTTGCAAATGAGAAGGATATCAAGAGACAGGAGGGAAGAAAAGGGGAAAGTAATATAAAAACATTAAAATATTATGTACATGTACCAACTCCCCACAATGAACTATTACTATATACTGTAAATATATAATATAAGCATTTAAAAAAATTTTAAAAGTGCAAGCATCTTTTGCTCAGTGTATGCACACAGATAGGTGCTTAGGCCAGAGGCTGCAGGAGCAGGGCTGCTTGGGTTGGAATCCCAGTTGCTCCTCTTCATGGCTGTTTCATGTGCAAAAAGAGTGTTATGTAGTTTACTCATCTGTAAAGTAAGGAGAGTGACAGTATCTCCCTCATCTGTTTTATTGTAAGAACTTAATAATCACATATGTTAGGTAATAAAGACAGCAGCTGGTTTATAGTAAATATTCAAAATATGTGAACAGTTTTATTGTAATACAGCTCTATGAACATTTATTGGAAATGTTTTATTAAGAAAATGAAATAGAAAATGCCAGTGCTTATTAAGTCATTAATATTTGATTAAAAACTCACCATTCAGTTGCAGATTTCCAAACCATTGCTGTACCATTTCAGTCTGAGGTATTTGGTCAGAAAATGGAGTTTTTCCTGGACAGAGGTGATTGGAGCTAACAGGGGAAAAAGAATTCTCGTAAACTAAAAAAATATTTCTCAGGCAACTTTCTTTCTTGCTGAGGCTGGAGATCAAACATAGGGCCTCACACTTATTAAATGCATATTCTACCAAAGTTAGATCTCCAGCCCCACCGCAACATTTTATAATAAAAATATTAGAAAAAGGAGCTGAATACCTGATTACTATTTTACCATAACTATCAAAAACAGTATCTGCATAGTTCAATTATCTCTAAACAGTTTAATATGCCAAAATACCAGAAAACACCCAAATGTTCTTATATGGCTACTACTGCCCTATTCAAACATAAAAAAATCATAAATAGATCAGAAAACTTTAGTTACTAGAAACAGTAGTTTTCATGATAGAAGGTCAGTACTATGATTATTCATCACTTAAGCTCAACTTCTTTATAAGTACAGTTAGTAACAGGGTACTTTAGGGTTCAGATTTAGGGTTAGACCTGCTCCATATAAAAAAAATGAAACCTAAGTTATCAAGAATTGCTCATGTTATACTTATACTTGAAAAATGATCTTAATCATAAAAATTATTACTCTGCTTTTCTTCCTATAAGAAAAATGAACGAAAAGTGCCTCAGAAACATCTGATAGTGTTTTAGGACTATTTGTCTTAAAAAAATCCCCTTATTAAAAAAAAAAAAAATCCCCTTATTTAGGTGATGCTTCATATTTGTTAGTATAATGTTTACGGAAATGCAAACACTTTTGAAAGAATTATCTTACAGTGCTCGATGATGATCCAGTCTTTCACATGATCCAGAACCATTGGATGTTTTCTCTTTAAAGAAGTGGAAAATATTGTCTTTATCTTCATTTTCTTCCACTCCTGATCTTTTGGACCTTGACAGCATTTCTGCTGAGTGACATCGGTCCATCATACATGGTTTTGTTCGAGACTGACTATTAGAACTGCTTGATCTATCAGAGGAATGGGCTCGCCGAAGATATCG
>NW_004524644.1:5015334-5018099 GCF_000260255.1 Octodon degus | reverse complement strand
GTTGCAATTTCTGGTGAAATGTAATTAGGAGTACCACATAATGTATAGTGCTTTTCATGTGGCATTTGCAACTGAGTTGCCAGCCCAAAATCAGCAATCTTGATATTCATATTATGAGTAAGTAAGAGATTAGAAAGTGTGAGGTCCCGGTGTAATATACCATGAGAATGAAGATACAATAATCCTGTGATGATCTGGTGCATGAAATGTCGAGCTATGAGGACACAAAAAAGAGAATTTACAACTAAGAAAATCTGAGTCAATGTTTTGAATACATTATGAAACTCCAGTACACATGCCAAAATACTGTATACTAGCTTAGAACTTGGATTTACAAACTATAATATCCCTCTGGTTATATAATAAACTAGTGAGCTTTCTACATAGAGTTAAGAGAAGCTAAATTTTATTAGCAATTAGGCATAGTAAAGGATAACCACAAGTTTATAATAATCAACAAAGTAATTATTCTTAGCTGCACAAGCAATTTATAAATATAGACTAATTGTTAAAAAAAAAACTCAAATAAAAACAAAGCTGCAGCGCCTCTGATGCCTCCTAAACTCTCCCAGATAATATTAACTGGGAATAATTTCTATATATTCTTTTACATTTTTCTTCTGCATGTTTACATACATTTGAATTTATAGGCAAATTTTATTTTATTTATTTATTTTTTTTTTGCGGAACCGGGGATTGAACTCAGGCCCCTGCACTTGCCAGGGAAATGCTAATTCTACTGAGCCATTTCCCTGGCTGGCAAATTTTAATAAGTATTTTTTAATCATAAATTTGAATCAAAATATATAATTTCACTACTTAACTCCACTTTACAATGTTTCTTATAAACATTTCAGCCAGGCATCATGGTACACGCATGTAATCCCAGTACTGGGGAGGCTGAAATGTGAGGATTGCTTCAAGTTCAAGGCTGGCCTGAATTTCACAGAGACACACTGTCTCAACCTCTCCCCACAAAACAAATTTTCTGTGCCAGTACCAGTGAACTTTACTTAATTGCTGTTAATGCATAGATTCATTTCTAATTTTTCTAGCCTATAAAAAATAATACCATAAACATTCTTATGGGGGTTTTTCTATAATACATTCAAGATACAGAATCACTGGGTTGAAATTTAGGAAAATTCATTACTTTTATATTTTGCCAAGTTATTCTTAAATAGGTTTCATTTTCAAGCACATTCTTACAAATATATTAGGTAGCCTCCAATTGATGAGTTAAAAAAATGGTACTTCATAACTCTGGGGGCCAGAGAGATGGGCTCAGTGGAATAAGCACTTCCCTGCCAAGCACAAGGGCCTGAGTTCAATCCCCAGTTCCGCCAAAAAAAACAACAAAACAGTTGGGCGTCCTCAGATTATGATTAAGTTTGAACGTCTTTTCATGTATTTATTGGTTATTTATACTCTTTTTTGTGTATTAGCTTCTTATATCCCTTTTCTACTTATTTCATTATCCGTTCTTTTTATTCGTCTTGTATTTTTATATAAAATTTCCAATCATATATACACATATATGATTATATGCAAAAATTGACTATACATATGACTAGTTACAAAAAATGTCTACATGACTATACATTTTTTTTCTTTCTGGAGGTGCTGTGGCTTGAACCCAGAGTCTTCTACGTGCCAAGAAGGCACTCTGCCACTGTGTTACAGCCCCTGACCATTAGTCATATAAATATTTTCCTATCTTTGTTTCTTAACTTCATTGGGAATTAACTGATCATTTTTCTTCCTTTATATCCCTTATTTTCTTGTTTAATACTACTAAGGACTTTTATAGAAAAAATTCTGAAAGATGAATAGTTATCAATATATGTACGGATTTTTTTTCCAGGTGGTATTTTTTCCAGGTGTATATACTTCCTCAGAATATACTTCTAATAATGGAACTGTGACAAAAGATACAAACATTTCTATAATTGAATGCATATGATCAAGTTATTCTCTGATACATTTAAATGTACAAAAAGCCCATCAGGACCCATCTTTCTTAGCTATCTACAGTCTTAGCCAAAAGGGGAACATAACTTAGTTGGACAATACAGACTTTATTTGGTTTAAATATCCTCTTTAAAAATTTGAAGGTACGGGAAGTTTGAAACTGATTTTGTATTTCATAGTAAGGTATACTTAGGTATGATAATGATTTTATGGTTATATTTTTTCAAAAGTTCCTATTATGTGTGTGTGTATATAAATATCATAGATAAAAAGATGTCTATAATCTACTTCAAATTGAGTCAGTAGGATACAAAGGGTGTGGATAACTCCATACTGTTTGGTCTCATTACTTATAGCTTTCACATTTTCTACAGTAAATGTTTTCAATAGTTATGTGTGTTGAATTAAGGACTACAGTCAACAGTGGCATTTTAAAAGCTTACTAGATTTAAAAGGTAAACAGCAAACTGCTACCACTGACTTAATTAAAATGTTTTTGGATAGAAGGATAACATATTTCTTATTTCTGTAACATCGTAATTCCTAACAAGTAATAGATTTTTTGGAGGTAATGCCTAAAGTAATAATTGAAATAACTTTACTAAATATTACAAAGTAGCACATTCTTTAAAACCATACTTTGAGAAGTAGGATGTTTATTGAAAAAGGAAACTTACCTTCATTTTCAGAGAAAGGCTTCATTCTGTTCTTTAGATACCTGTTCTTTTCTCCATTATGACACATTTCTAAGACCAGGTAGACATAATTGTTATCTTCAAAATAGTTATAAAGCT
>NW_004524644.1:5013575-5014314 GCF_000260255.1 Octodon degus | reverse complement strand
TTTTTTGGCAGAACTGAGACTTGAACTCAGGCCCCTGCGCTTGCCAGGCAAGCACTTCTTCCATTGAGCCATCTCAGCCTCCCATACACTATATTCATTACACCACAACGAAAGAAAAGACTGGTAGGTATTGCTGGCGCACGCCTGTAATTCCAGCATTCAGGAGGCTCAGGCAGGAGGACCACTACAAATTTGAGCAACCCAGGGCTACAAAGTGAGTTCAAAGGCAGACTGAATTGCACAGTGAAACCTTGTCTCAAAAAGACCGCCCCTCCCAAAGGGTTGGTAGGTATGAAATTTGTGGCATTGTATATAGCAGCCCCCCCCCACTTACTTGCAAAGTACAAGAGAAACGCTGATTAATATATTCTTACCATTTTTATTGCAACTTCCAAACCAGTGTGAATGGACTCAGCTCTGTAGACACCAGCCAACGAGCCTTTACCCAGCAGATTTCCAACTTTAAAATCCTTAAAAAGTAAAGATCATGTGTTAGGACTCACAGGAGTAGAAAGGAAGGAACTGGGAAAAGCTAAAGTGGGTGCTACAGTGGGTCCAGTGGGTACCACACCTCAATATAGCAGGTGTCGGAGCTAGAGAGCATGGTGACGCTTCGTGGGACTCCCTGCGCTTCCAGGCTGGGCTCGCGCTGGAGCACCCCAACAATCTGGCTCCACAACCCGCCGCAGCCTCCGCACCCTCCTCCCATCTCCAGGCAACCCCGGGAGTCCAGGCAGCG
>NW_004524644.1:5007815-5011975 GCF_000260255.1 Octodon degus | reverse complement strand
GTTTGGCTGGCTTGAGTTGTGGGGATCGAACCACAGCAACCTGAGCCTAACTGCTTTGTTGAAGCAGCCACTTAAAGAACTGAGCTAAGGGGCAGGATCCCTCCGTTCTTAATTTTAATAAGCTATTAAGCATTATGCCATTTGTATAATACAGATAAAACATATTACACATTATGTATGGATCAAGAGAACTGTAAGGTAGGGATAATGCACTTTTTGTAGATGACATCGTGCTCACACTAGGAAGACAATAATGATAATTGCACATGTGCCTCTACTTTATTACACGCGAGCATGGTCCTGCATTGCATCCATTTACCTACAAATCATGTGAGTGTTACTACCCTTAGGGGGTCGGGCCTGGTCAAAAGAGAGCAGAAGGGCACATTTCCCTTACCAGCTCCTCACTTCCCTATGCCTCCTGGCTCCCGTGATGTGAGCTCTTTCCTCCCTTGGCAGCTCTTCCCACGTCATTTCTGTGGTTGAGCCCACTAAGCATGGACTGAAATTTGTTTTTCTTTCTTTTTTCTTTTTTTTTTACATATATATTTAGTACAGGGGTTACAGGGTCTCACTACTTAGATCCCACTGGTAGTGATTCTGTTTTCAGCCTCCCAACCGCTAGGATTACAGGCACGTGCCACCATGCCCAGTCTCAGTCACCATCTCACACACCCTGGAGGCAAGGCCAGCATGGCAGGCCAGGGATGGAACCCCTGCCACTGCGCTCTGCCTAAGCAGGTGCTTTAGTTTGCTGAGCTATCTGGCCAGCCCTCATGGACTGAAATTTCTATCTGTAAGCCAAAATGAACTTCTCCTTTCAGTGTGGGTGCTGGGTTTTTGCTCCAGAAGTGGAAAAGTAAGTCATTATATTTTTATAACACCTGGTAGTGTAGCAGGTTTACACAAGCACCACCACAAACACATAATAAATTGCACTGCCACATGATGACAACTACCAGGTCATAGACGATCAGAATTTTTCAGCTCCTTTATAAAATCTATATATATATGTGGTTTGGTGTTGAGTGAATCATTGTTATATAGTACACAACTATTATTAAGAGTATATGAAGGTTTGTCAATTTTGTTTCTTAAAAGGAAAATCTCAGTTTAATTTATCTTGCCTATTTTCTCTGTGTTGGCTTATTCCATTCATTTCTGCCCTGGCCTTTTTTTTTTTTTTTTTTTTTTTTTCCTAGAAACTTAGTACTTGCATTTTTCTTTACTTGATTTTTTGAGGTATAACTTTCACAATTTATTACTATAAACTTTATTGTTAGAACTGTTTTTCTTCATACTATAAGTTTTGGTATATTGTGTTTTCACTTTCATTTGTCTCAAGACATTTTAAAATTTGTTGATTTTTTATTGATTGGTCATTCATGAAATTATTAACTGCCACATTTTCGTTATCCCTTTATTTGTTAGTAGATGCCTAGCACGACCTCATATTTTAGCTACTGTGAAGGCTGCTGCAGTAAACGTGGGCACATCTTTTTAGTGTGCTGATTCTTTTCTTTCCTTTGCATGTATTTCCTGGAATGGGATAGCTGATATGGTAGTTCCATTTTGGGAGGATCCTGCTGTTTTCCATAGTAGGGGCACTAATTTAATTGCAACCAAGAGTAAAAGAGTTCCTTTTCTCCACATATTCATGAGCATTTATTTTTTGTTGGCTTTTTATAGTAAGCCACCTGAACTATAATGAGATAGTAGGTATCTCACTATAGTTTTGATTTCTGTTTTGCTAGTGGCTAGTCATGTTGAGCATATTTTCATGTATTTATTGGTCATTTCTATTTCTTTTTTTTGAGAAATATCTATTCAGGTCATTATTTTTAATTGGATTATTTTTTACTTATTGATTTGGGGTTCTTTATATATTCTAGATATTAACCTGCTTGTCAACTGAATAGCTTAGGGCTGGTGAGACAGCTCAGTAGACTGTTAACTTAAGCAAACACAGGGACTGGGGTTCGATCCCCAGCACCACAGGCCCCACAGACCCTGCCCCCAAGTGGACTGAGTAGGCTACTGGGACTGCACGTGGTGGCACACACCTGTAATCCCTACCCTGGGGAGGCTGAAAACAGGAGGATCACTATAAATTTGAGGTGTATAGTGAGACCCTGTAGTAAATACATTAAAAACAAAAAGCAAACAACAACAAAAAACTAAATAGCTGACAAATTTGTTCTCCTGTTTTGTACCTTCCCTCTTCAGTCTTCCCTGCCGTAGTGTATAAAAGCTTGATAATTTTGCTTGCAGGATTAAGGACTGAACCCAATCTTTGCACCAAAATACATTCCCAGATTTTTAAAAAAATGTTATTTATTTATTTTAAAGAAGAAAAACAAAACTGGCAGAAACAAAGCAACATACAACAATGCAAATGGGAGCCCCAGTCCAGGTCGGGCATATGTGTGAAACCCTCCGTTGCGCTCGCTGGACCCCTCCATTCTGAGCCCAGGCCCAGCCTGTGAGTGAGACCTTCCACCAAGCTCACTGGATCCCCACCACCTCAAGCCTAGGCCAGGCCTGTGTGTGGGACCATCTGTACACTCACGGGAACCTCCTCCATTACACAGGCCTCGTGTGAAACTCTGAGGCTGAAATCCCTTCAGAGAGGCTAGGGGCCAGAACCACCCAGCTAATCCAGGAAATGAACATCTTGCGAGAGGGGCAGTGGGTTCATTTCCACGGGCTGCACCGGGAAGAAGCTCAGGACAGCAACCAGACCCAAGGCAGGCACATCTGGACAAGTTTGAACTTGGTAGATCTGGACCTGGTAAGCTGAGACATGTTCTAGACTCACATGGCTGACAGTGACAAAGGATCTCCAGACTGCACTACAGGGTTTGAGGGTAACTGCTGAGGAGATTTGACTGACCTTGTCAGATATAAAAGTTACATTTCTGGTTATATAGGTCTTGCTTTATCTTGGTCGTAACCATCCAGCAGAAAAGTATAAAAACGAGGTATAAAAAGTAGCACCATATTAATATGCTGAACTGTAAAAGGCTCAAGTCAACAACTTCTGACATTGCCAGTCCTATGGATAAACCAATACTATTATGGACTACTGGACTATATTGGATTATTTTGCTGAATTCACACACCTGCGATATTTAAATGGCACTGGAATACCCATCTTTGACAAAACTAAACAAACAAAAAAACCTGGGTTCTTTGAAAGATTATATAAAATTAATAAGCCCCTAGCTAACCTCATCAAAAAGAGCAAATAAAAAATTCAAATACAAGCAAGAAGGAATGCAAAGTGTGTAATTACTACAGACCGAGTGGAAATTGAGAAGATTATTAATAGCTACTTTGAGAATATTTAGTCTCACACAATATAAGACACAGAAGAAATAGACAGATTCCTAGAAAGGTACAAATTACCAAAACTGAATGAAGAAGATATAACAACTCTCAATAACCCAATAACAACCAATGAAATATGAAATGTAATAATAAGCCTGCTGACAAAAGTCAGGTCCTGATGGATTCACAGCTGAATTCTACAAGAAGTTTATGGATGATATAATCCCTATACTCTTCAAACTCTTCAATGAAATTGAAAAGGAAAGAGTTCTCCCAAAATCATTCATGGAGGCAAGTATTATACTGATACCAAAACCAGGGAAAGATGCAACTAAAAAAGAGAACTACAGGCCAATCTCCCTCATGAACATAGACACAAAAATCCTCAATAAAATCCTAGCAAATAGAATACAGCAAATCATCAAGAAAATCATACATCATGACTAGATAGGACTCATCCCAGGGATGCAAGGATGGTTCAATATTCAAAAATCTATAAATAATACACCATATCAATAGAGCAAAATCTAAAAACCACATGATCATCTCAATTGATGCAGAAAAGGCTTTTCACAAAGTCCAACATTCATTCATGTTCAAAGTCCTACAGAAAATTGGAATAGATAGCCTCCACTTCAATCTGATAAAAGCCATTTATGAAAACCCAATGGCTGCCTAAGATGTTTGAAATGCAGTGAGATAGTGAGGTTAAGCTTGATAGCCTAAATCATTTGATAATAACAATAAGCTTGTCTTCTGGATGGTTAACAACCTAAGTTTGCAGACCAAAATTAGAGAAAAAGGAGGGCTACAAGGAAAGCCAACATTTT